>NW_022196897.1:34513985-34548563 GCF_008632895.1 Mastomys coucha
TGGGTCTCTGGTTTAATGTGCTCTCTGGAGGTAGACCCTCCACTTGCAGGGAAGGGGCAGAGGAGGACCAAACACCATCATTTTAAGTAGAAAAAAAAAGTCAAATCATTTTCTCAGGAACAAGAAAGGGTTGTCCGTTACACCCTCTACTATTCAATATACTATTAGAATTTTAGCTAGGCAATGAAATAAGTAAAGAAGATAAACGTATTACAAATAGCTTATGAAAATTTCAAAGTATAATTATTTGATTGAAAACATAAAACACCTTAACTACTCCATTAGAAATGTCCTATAGCTGATAATCACCTATAAAAAAGTATCTGCATACAAAATAAACACACAAAAATTAATAGCCTTCTTATACATAAAGAAAAAGAATGACAAAAAGAAAGTAGAAGAACAATTATATTACAATAGCCTCAAAAATAAAATATCCTAGAATATCCCTAACCAAAGTAGTGAAAGACTTGTGCTATGAAGATCTTAGGACAGTTTAAGAAATTATAGAGGATATTAGAAGATGGAAAGACCCACTTGCTTATACACCACAAGATTAATACTGTGAGAATGACTACTCTACCAGAAGACATTTATGAGTTTAATACAAAATTCAAAATTTTGACATAATTTTCAAAATTATGAAAAAATATTTAATTTTATATAGAAACAGAGCATAATCGTCCATCAGAGACAAAAAAAGGCCAAAAACCAAACAAACAAAAAACAAAAACAAAAAGCTCTTAACAATAACAAAAATATCTAAAGATCGCACCATTTTAGGTTTCAAGTTACACTACAAAGCTTTAGTTAAAAAAAGCACCACTGTGCCAGCGTTACAAAGAGACACTTTGCCCTGTGGAATAAAATTGAGGACCCACATATAAGCCCATTGGTACAGGTACATGAACTTTAAAATTGAGGCCATAAATAAACATTGTAGAAAAGACGGCATCAACAACAAATGGTGTTAGTCAAACTGGGTAGTGACATACAGAAAAATAAAAATAAAACTATAGCCTCCTCTAGTCACAAAGCACAGATGGATCAAGTGTCCAGTTGTGGGTTTCCATATCAATTCTCATTACTCCGAACAGCTTATTCGATGAAGAGTTGGTGCACACATCTGCAGGACTACCAATATGGCATTAGAAGTCAATTCTGTACTATGATTCTTTGGTGGATAATTTTATGCCAATTTTATTCAAGCTACAGTTATCTGAAAGGAGTGACCTCAATTGAGAAAATGCCCCCATAACATCCAGCTATAGGACATTATCTTAGTGATTGAATGTGGAGAGCCCAGCACATTTTGAGTGGTGCTGGCTTCTATAAGAAAGCCCAGATGATAGGCTGTCCGGTCTGGCCTTAGTGGAGAGGATGCATATAACCCTGCAGAGACTTGATGTGTCAAGGTGGGGGAATATCTAGGGAGGCCTCTACTCTCACAGAGAAGAAGGGGCGGGAAGATAGGGGTAGGGAATTGGGAGGAGGGTTTTGCGAGGTGATAGTGATTTAGATGTAAAGTGAATTAATAATAATAATAATAATAATAATAATAATAATAATAATAATAATAATAATAATAACAAATAACAAATGCCCAGCTGAACAAGCCATGAAGACCAAGCCAGTATGCATTATCCCCACCTTGTGTTCCACATCAGCTCCGGACTCCAGGTTTCTGCCCTGCTTGAGTTCCTGCCCTCACTAATTTGAGTTCCTGCTACAGAACTGGGATTGAAATAGACCCTTTTCTCTGCCAATTTCTTTCAATTATTGTGTTTCATTGCAGCAATACTAACCCTAAGAACAGTGATTCTCAGCCTTCTAAAGATGTGTGTAACCCTTTAATACAGTTCCTCATGTTTTAGAGACCCCCAACTATAAAATTATTTCATTGCTACTTCCTAACTATAATTTTGTCAGTTGAGAATTGTAATGTAAATAGTAACCCTCAAAGTTGTGACTCCCACAAATTGAGTACACTGCTTTAGAAAAATAATAGCAGTAGGTTTTCCCCAAGGCCCATGACCAATCTAGACTCATACTCTTGATCAATTTAGCACTGTTGGGTATGGGTTTCGTTTAATACAGTAGGACTTAAATTAAAACAAAAGGCAACCAGCTATACCCATAATATTTTTATCATGATTGCACCAGTATATTTTGCAGGAAGATTACTGTTGTAGGTCACAGGATTTGTACCTGAGTGATATTGATGATTCTCTTTCTCCTCTGTATACAGGGTGCCCTCCTACACCATAAATGCTAGGCAGCAATGAAAAAGCTAGCTGAGCAATAGCTTAGCTTGTCTGTGTTCAATGATATAAACATTGTCCTTTGCAATAGGGTCTCATTATCAACAGGATAAAGCAATAGTGCCTCATTACCATCAGGATGAAGAAGAGTGAGATGGCATATAACTGGAAGGAATTTGGGTCGTAAAAATACAACAATACTGGTGTACAAATGAATTCACAGACACTGTGGCAGCAGACAAAAGACCTTCAGAAGTTCGAGGCAGACAAAACCAGTCTCAGCACTGTAAAAGGATGTGGCTGCACAGTTCCTTCTCTCACCAAGAAGCTCTTTGCAAATGGTTCCTGCTGCGAAAAAGACTAGTCACTGGAAAGGTACAGCAGCCACCTACAATCTAGGCCAATACAAAACACAAAAGAAACTATATCTGTGTGTCAGGGGCTTTTTGGTTTTTGTTTTTGTTTTTGTTTTTTGTATGTTTTTTTTTTTTACTTGACCTTTTTGTCATATTTGATTTTCTGTGTGTTGAATTTCATTCATTTTTTTCTTGTTGTCTGGAGAGGGGGGAGGGAGGGAGCCGGGAAAGAGAGAGAGAGAGAGAGAGAGAGAGAGAGAGAGAGAGAGAGAGAACATGATGAATTTGGGTAAACAAGCTGAAAGGTCTGGGAGAATATTGGGCAGGGGAAAATATAATCAAGATAAATTTTATGAAAATGTTTTAATTAAAAACTTTAATACTTGCACCTGATAGATGAGAATATAGAGAAAACATTTGCATTCAGGGTCACATAAAAAGACTTTATGAACAGAAACCCAATAGCAAAGGCATTAATAATACAATCATTGATATTTTTGAAAATAAATGTAATACAGCAAAATTCATAATTGTGTGAGTGAAAAGATGACCTACAGAATAGGAAAAAGCTATTGAATATTACATATCTGTCTGGGCTCACTATCTAAAATATAAAAATAACTCAAAAAATGAAACATTAAGAAAACAAACAACCCAATGAAAATTGAGAATGGAACTAAGAATAGAGTTTTCAATAAAAAAATATAAATGGCTCAGAAACTTTTTTTTATTAAAAACACCTACTAGGACAATGCAAACTAAAACTACTGTAAAATTTCATCTGACCCCAACTAGAATGACTAAAATAAAAAATAAAAACAAAATTAGATGATAATTTAACTAATTTGCTTTAATTTATGTAATAAGTATGATGACCATACTTTGCTTGTGGATGGAAGGTTTCTTTGGCTCACATATCCTAATTATAGTTCATCACTGAAGGATATTACATCAGGAACAGGAGGAACAGAAGCAAGAAAAATGGGAAAGATATATTAAATGAAGAGGTGAGTTCTCCATGCATTGCTCAGCTTACTTTCTTATCACTGTCCACATTGAGCTGGGGCCTTTTACATGACTTTCGAATTGCCCCTGTTTAGAGCAACTGCAGGGACAAAAATGAAGACGAGACTGAGGGAAAGGCAGTCCAGTGACCAGCCCAAATTAGGATCCATCTCAAGGGGAGGTTCCAAGGCCTGACACTATTACTGATGCAATTTTGTGCTTACAGACAGGAGCCTAGCATGGTTGTCCTCTTAGAGGATAATCAAATGAGTATCTGAATAAATGACTGGATTGATATATAAATAAAAGACTGGGCTTTGGTCTCCAAAAGAGAGCTAACAAAAGAGAATTGCTTGGAGAGTTAACATAGCTCTTTGAGAAGCAGGTTTTCTGACTAGTCGAAAAACCACGTGAGCTACCTCACGAACAGTGTCGAGGAGAATACAGAACTGTTAGCTCGCAGCCCATGATTGTCTTCCAGCTATCTTTTCTACCATTCCCAAATACCCCATCCTTACGATCCTCTCCGAAGCTGAGGCTGATCACTGCCACTCTAGTATATGTTTTGGACATTTTTGTCAAGCAAAAAAATGGCTGAATTTATTTGGGGTTCAGGTTTGCATCTTCCATTTTGTTCCATTGGTCTATGTGTCAGTACTTTATTTTGAATATTACTATGGCTCTGTCCTATATCCTGAGATCTAGAACGGTAATCCCATAGCATTATTCTCTTTGATCATTATTCTTTTGGCTAGGCAGGGTATTTAGATGTTATATACAATTTTAGTAGAGTCGTTTTTTTCATTTCTGTGAAAAATAATATGGGGATTTTTATTGGGATTGCATTAAGTCTGCAAATAGCATTGGAAAATGTTCATTTTTCACAATATTAACTCCACCAATCCATGAGCACAGGATGTCTGTTTATTTTGTAGTCTCTCTATCTTTCTTTGGAGTTATAAAGCTGACATTGTAGAGATCCTTTACGACCTTGGTCAGGTTTACTCCTAGATGTTTTATTTTCATCGAAGCTGTTGTGAATGTGGATGTGTACCTGATGGCTTTCTCGGTGTGTTTCTTGGTGGTATATAGGTTATGTGCAAATTGACTCTGTATCATGCCACATGGTTGAACTTTTTGTTTCCAGTGTCCTAACAGAAGTTAGGATTTCTAATGTTAATGTCAAGTAGGAATAATTTGACTTCTTCTTTTCCTATTTGCATTGCTTTATTTTCTTTTGCTTATGTTCCAACTAGTGCATTGAGAACAGGACTGAAAAGGAATGGTGAGAGTCGACAGCCCTGTCTTATTCCTGACTCTAGTGAACTTGCACCAATATTTCCTCCATATATAATGATGTTAGTTCTATGTTATATTGAGGCACATTCCCTCTAGATCTACATTCTCTAGGATTTATATGAAGGCATTTAGATTTTGTTAAAGCCTTTTTCTACATCTATTGAGATTATGATAAAAGTTTTGCTCTTAAGTCCACTTATGTGCCCTATGAGATTTGTGATCTTGAGTATGTTGAAACATGTATTTCAAGATTTTAAACCAATGTAGTCATAATAAATGACGTTTTTGTCTTGTTGTATGTTTGTATTTTATTATAAGTACTTTATGGAGCATGAGTGAATCGATCATCAGTGATATTGAGCTATAGTTTTCTTGTTTGTTGTGTCTTACCTTATTTTTATATTACAACAGTAGTGCATTTATAGGAGTTTGGAAATGGTCTTTCTCTTTTGGGGTTGTTGCTTGATTTGTTTTGTTTTGTTTAACTTAAGTATTATTTATTGTAGATCTTTTTTGAAAGTCTGGTAAAATTCTGCTGTGAATTCATGTGGTCTTGAACTTTATTTTAGTTGGAGGGCTTTTTATTGCTATTTAAATATTTTTATTTGTTATGGTTTGTTTAAGTTCTTGATTTATTCTTGTTTTAATTGTGTTGTTCTGGCTGAATCTAGAAATTTATTAATTTACTTTAGGATTTCCTACTAGGCTTTTGTACAAGGTTTTAAAGTATCCCCATATAATACTCTGAATCACTTTGTTTTCTGTTCTAATGCTTCTATGTTTGTTCATGATTCTGTTAGTTTCAGTCTCTCTCTCTGAGTTAGTTGGACCAAAGGTCCATCATTCTATTTTATCTTCTCAAAGAATCTACTTTTAGATTTATTGATTCTTTTGTTTTATTTGTGTTTATTCCATTGTTTGATTTTCAATCTTTTTTTACTGATTCATGCCATTGATTTAGTTAGGGTTTTGTTTATTCCTGTCTTTCTAAAATTTATTTGTGCTCTTTCTGATTTTTCAATTTGTATCATGATCCAAGCCTGGAATTTGAGGCTGGATGTGAGGATTGGGGAGAGTGTGGTAGAAGAGAGGATCAGGCAGATATACCAGGCTAGACTGTAGACAAGGATATGTCTTGATCTTTGGAGAACTTAGAAATGGCATGTGAAGAGCCTGTTGATTGGGGATAATCACATAGGTTAGTTGCAATACTAACAGGGGCAGTCAGAAAAGGCCAAGTGATTAGTGATATGACCATTTCAAGATCTAAGTGTAAATAGATTGCATGAGAGGCAGACTCATACCCTATAAGAGGGTATAAAGAATCTGTCTGGATACAGAAGTCGTAAGGAATTATTTTTCAATGGTATGTTCTTATGGAATCATTATTCGATTAGGATATGGTGTGAAACACTGAACATATTTGTGCTTCTAAGTTTCACTTCATAATTATTCTGTCCCATAGTTTATAATGTTAGTATAGATGTGTCACTGAGAATAATGGAAGACATATTATATATTACCTATTATGAAATATTTCCTGCAAAGACATATTTGGTATTAACATAAATTAATAACGACTCATTTCTATACAAATGAGCAAAAAATTTTAGGATAATGAAAATCAAATATCTATTTTAATTTTAATATGAGAAATTTTAAGATTATTATCATTGGTGAGAATGCACATATAAGAAGCCCTGAATTTTCCTTTGAATTATATTCTATATTATTTTTTGATTGTATATTTTCTTTATTTATATTACAAATGTTTTTCCCTTTCCAGATCTCCCCTATCCCATCCCCCATCCCTGTGACTCTATGAGGGTACTCCCCCACCCACCCTCTCCCGCTCTCCCACCCTTGCATTTCCATACACTGGGGCATCAAATACTCTGAAACCCAAGGGCCTCTCCTCCCACTGATGACCAACAAGGCCACTCTCTGCTACATATGTGTCTAGCACCATGGATTGCTCCACGTGTATTTGGTTGGTGGTCCAGTTCTCAGGAGCTCTAGGGGATCTGGCTGGTTGACACTGTTGCTCCCTCCATGGGGCTGCAAACCTCCTCAGCTTCTTCAGTTCCTTCTCCAACTCCTCCATCAGGGATCCCTGTGCTCAGTCCAATGGATGTCTGTGAGCTTCCTATATTATTTTTATTGAATATTTTCTTTATTTAAATTTCAAATGTTATCCCCTTTCCCGGTTCCCCTTCCCCATGCTTCTATGAGGGAACCCACCCACCCAGCCACTCCCACCTCTCTGCCCTCAAATTCCCTTACATAGGGTATCAAGACTTCACAGGACCAAGGGCCTCTCCTCCCATTGACAAGGCCATCCTCTGCTACATACACTGTTAGAGCCATGGGTCACACCACGGGAACTCCTTGGTTAGTGGTTTATTCCCTGTGTGCTCTGAGGAGTCTGGTTGGTTGATATTGTTCTTTCTATGGGGTTGCAAACCCCTTCAGCTCCTTCAGTGCTTTTTCTAACTCCTCCATTGGGGATCCTGTGCTCAGTTCAATGGTTGGCTGCAAGCATCTGACTCTGTATTTGTGAGGTTCTGAGAGAGCCTCTCAGGAGAGAGCTATATCATAAACTCCTGTCAGCATGCTCTCCTTGGCACTGACAATAGTGGTTTGGTGACTGTATATGGGATGAAGCTCCTTGTGGGGGAGTCTTTGAATGGCCTTTCCTTCAGTCTCTGCTCCAAACTTTGTCTCCATAATTGATCCTATGAGTATATTGTTCCCTTTTCTGAGAAGGACTGAAGTACCCACACTTTGATCTTCTTTCTTCTTGATCTATAAGTGTTCTGTGAATTGTACTTTTGGTATTCTGAGCTTATTAGTCAGTGCATACCATGTGTGTTCCTTTGTGATTGGTTACTTCACTCAGGATGATATTTTCTAGTTCCATCCATTTGCCTAAGAATTTCATGAAGTAATTGTTTTTAATAGCTGATTAGTAAGTACTCCATTGTGTGAATGTACCACATTTTCAGTATCCATTGTTCTGTTGAGGAACATCTGGGTTCTTCCCATCTTCTGGCTATTATAAACAAGGCTGCTATAAACATAGTGGAGCATGTGTCCTTGTTTTATGTTGGTGAATCTTTTGGGGGTATGCCCAGCAGGGGTATAGCTTGGTCCCCAGGTAATGTATGTCCAATTTTTGAGGAACCTCAAGACTGATTTCCAGAGTGGTTGTACCAGCTTACAATCCCACCAACAATGAAGGAGTGTTCCACTTTCTCCATATCCTCACCAGCATTTACTGTCACCTGAGTTTTGATCTTAGTCTTTTTGACTGGTGTAAGGTGGAACTCAGTGCTGTTTTGATTTTCATTTCCCTGATTACTAAGGACGTGGAACATTTCTTTAGCTGTTTCTCAGCCATTTGATATTTCTCAATTGAGAATTCTTTGTTTAGCTATATATTCCAAACTTGAATAGGTTTGTTTGATTCTCTGGAGTCTAATTTCTTGAGTTCTTTGTGTATTTTGGAAATTAGCCTGCTGTCAAATGCAGGATTGGTAAAGATCTTTTCACAATCTCTTGGTGGCTGTTTTGTCCTATTGACAGTGTCCTTGCCCTACAGAAGCTTTGCAATTTTATGAGGTCCCATTTGTCTATTGGTGATCCTAGAGCATAAACCATTGGTGTTCTGTTCAGGAAATTTACCCCTGCGCCCATGTGTCCGAGGCTCTTCCTTACTTTCTTTTCTATTCGTTTCAGTGCATCTGATTTTATGTGGAGGTCCTTGATTCACTTGGACTTGGGCTATGTACAAGGAGATAGGAATGGATTGATTTGCATTCTTCTACCTGCTGACTTCCAGTTGAACCAGTACCATTTGTTGAAAATACTGTCTTTTTTCCACTGGATGGTTTCAGTTCTTTTTTCAAAGATCAAGTGAGCACAGGTATGTGGGTTCATTTCTGCGTCTTCAGTTGTATTCCATTGATCTAACTTCCTGTCTCAGTACAAATACCATGCAGTTTTTATCACTGTAATGCATCTTGCAATACAGCTTGAGGATGGTGATTTCCACAGAAGTTCTTTTATTGTTGAGAATTGTTTTTGTTATCCTGACATTTTGTTATTCTAAATGAATTTGCAAATTGCTCTTTCTAACTCTATGAAGAATTGAGTTGGAATTTTAATGGAGATTGCATTGAATCTATAGATTGCTTTTGGCAAGATGTCCATTTTTACTATATTAATCCTGCCAATCCATGAGCATGGTAGATCTTTCCATCTCCTGCTGTGTTAGGGTATTCAGGTCTTGGTGTAGTGAGAGAACTGGGTTCTGTAGTTGTCAAATAACATTGGTTTCTGTTGCTTATGTTCTTGTTCTTGCCTCTAGCCATCTGGTTATCTCTAGTGCTAACTACCCTTGCTATCTCTGATTGGAACCTGTCCTTCTTTTGATCCTCATTGTGTCAGATCTCCTCAGAGTCCAGCTATCTCAGGGATCCTGGAATTATGGGATCCTTTGATCCTGAAATCCTGGGTGTGTCTGAGCTTCTGGGATTCAAGCTGCCTCTGGGATCCTGAAATCCTGGTGTGACCAAGCTCCTGGCATCCTGTGATCCTATGAATCTGGGCATGTTAGAGCACCTTCTTCTGGCTGTTGTGGGACTGGGTGCAGAGCTAGCACTGAATGTTGGCTCAGTCACCCACTCAGACCAGAAGTAATCTGTGCCATTGGCCAGGCAGGGGTTACTGTTCCCAGTTACTCCTGGTATTAGGGCAAATGTTGTGTCCTCCTGCCCTATGATGCTGCGCATGTTAGAGAACCTGGGAGTCGAGCTTCCTATGGGTGTTGTGGGACTAGGTGTGGGACTTTTTTCCCCTAAAATTTAAGAAAAACAATTTTTCATCACACTATTTATTGCCTCTTATTTATTTCAAATACAGATTTTCTTCATTAGCTCTTCACTAAATATAAATATTACTTAAACTATAGAATTACTATTCTTAATTTTTTTCATCTTGTGCTTTTTACCTTCTTTTCTGAATAAAAAATTATATTTTATATACCAATTGTAGAATTTCTTGCAAGTAAATGATAGGTAGAAATATTTTCTAAGCCATTACTTTTTTAGCAAATATGTTTTTATTAGATATTTTCTTTATTTACATGTCATATTATATCTCCTTTCCCAGTTTCCCCTCTGAAAAAAAAAATGAAAATTAAAAAAAAAAAAACCCTGTTCCCTCTCCCCACAAACCCATTCACCAACCCACCCTCTTCTGCTTCCTGACCCTGGCATTCCCCTATACTGGGGCATAGAACCTTCACAGGGCCAAGGGCCTCTCCTCCCATTGATGACCTACTTAGCCATCCTCTGCTATACATATGCTGCTGGAGCCATTAGTCCCACAATGTATACTCTTTGGCTGATTTAGTCCCTGGGAGTTCTGAGGGTACTAGTTAGTTGATATTGTTGTTCCTCCTAAGACACTATACACTTTTCAGCTTTTGGGGTCCTTTCTCTAGCTCCTTCATTGGGGACCCTGTACTCAGTCCAATGGATGGCTGTGAACCTCTACATCTGTATTAGTCAGGTACTGTCAGAGCCTCTCAGGAGACAGCTACATCAGGCTCCTGTAATCCAGCACTTGCTGGCATCCACAATAGTGTCTAGATTTGATAATTGAATATGGGAAGGATTCCCAGGTAGAACAATCTCTGAATTGTCATTCTTTCTGTCTCTGTTACATAGTAAGTCTCTACAACTCCTTCCATGGGTATTTTCTTCCCCCTTTTAAGAAGGAATGAAGTATCCACACTTTGGTCTTCCTTCTTCATGTCTTTCTTTGGTCTTTTTGAGCTTCCTATGGTTTGTGGTTTGTACTTTGTGTATTCCAATCTTCTGGGCTAATATCCACTTATCAGAAAATGCATACCATGTGTTTTGTGTGTGTGTGTGTGACTGGGTTACCCTCAGGATGATATTCTCCAGGTCCATCCATTTCCCCAAGAATTTCATAAATTCATTGTTTTTAATAGCTGAGTAGTACTCCATTGGGTAGATGTACCACAATTTCTGTATCCATTCCTCTGTTGAGGGACATCTGGGTTGTTTCCAGTTTCTGGCTATTATAAATAAGGCTACTATGAACATAGTGGAGCATGTATCCTTATTACATGTTGGAGCATCTTCTTGGTATATGCCCAGGAGTGGTATTGCTGGGTACTATGTCCAATATCTGGAGGAACCGTCAAACTGATTTCCAGAGTGGTTGTATCAGCTTGGAGTCCCACCAGCGATGAAGGAGTGTTCCTACTTTTCCTGACCAATTGTTTAATACACTTTTGATTGTATATGTGATCCTGACCATGAACTAAAGTCTTTTTTCCCTGAACATAATATTACCATAAAGAAGATGGTTGCTATTTCCTGACTATTGCTTGTTTATATATTACATATACAGTATTTTAGAAAAGAGTAGTCATATTTTCATGAGGATATTTCTAACGTTTTATTTTTCAACTGTATGCATAACTGAGCATCTTATCAAATTCCTTGAGTTAGGGGATTTTCTTTAATCAGAAATTAGATTTCTGGTAGCTAGCTTTCCAGGAGGAGCTGTTAGAGGTCTCAGAAGGTCTCTCTTGAAAAGAGGGACAGAAAGAACCAAGAGCTGAATGTTGAATCTCAGCAGAGTTTCACAACTGGCAAGAAGGATCTATTCTTTTCTCACTATGTTAATAGCTAATATTTTCTCTAGCACCTCGTATTATAGCCACATCTGTACAAACGAGTAAATAATCAGCTACAGGGCCTGGATAGAGGCAAAACAGGGAGATAGTCTAATAACACTCATGCCCTGACTGAGTTGTATTCTTTTGTTCCATAAAATGACAGTAGACAAATACCTTGGGAGAGTCATACTCTGACTCTCTTTCTCAGGCTCTGGCCTATATCCTCATATATAGACACACCTACGGCCAAACAGTAGATGGAGCTTGGCACCTCTTATGGAACCATAGGAGGAAGGATTGTAGGCCTCAAAGGGAATAGGGACTCTGCAGAAAGACCAACAGAGTCAACTAACCTGGACACTTGGGTCTCTCAGAGTATGATGCCCCAACAAATGATGATATAGGGCTGGACTTACACCTTGCCGCTCATATTTAGCAGAGGTGCAGCTTGACCTTCATGTGGCTTCTGAATAACTGTAATGGGGGCTAACCCAAAAGCTGTTGCCTGTATGTGGGATATGTTCTACTAGCTGGGCTGCCTTGTCTAACCTCAGTGGGAGAGGAAGTACCTAGCCTCACAAAGACTTAAGGTGTCAGGGTTATAGGGGAATCCTTGTGGGAGGTGGGGGATTCTCCTGCTCAGAGGAGAGGAGGAAGTGGTGGGGGGAAGAATTGTGGGAGGGAGTGACCAGGAAGGGGCTAGTTAACAGGATGCAAAAAGAATAAAAAATTAAATTAAAAATCCTAATTAAAAACTATTTTTGAAAATTCTATGTAATCTATGCATCTTTTTAAAGTACTAGTATTTGCACTGTTTTATCAATATTTCCAGATAGGATGTTTCAGGTTCAGCCTTGATTATTTTATTCATGACACACTCATTTATTTCACAATGACACTGTTTTACACATGTCAATATGAAATGATTTATATTCTTAAGTATTTCAAAGATATTAGTATATGATTTTTATAGAATTTTTAAAAAGCTACTTAGATCTTAAATTTATTGTATTACAACTAATACTTTATAACTGATTATAAAACCACAAGGAAATAGATGAAAACAAAAAGAAAACACAAAGTCATATGTGGTCTATTACCTATATATAGGATCAGTATTTTAGTATATGATTCTCACCCTTTGAGCCCAACTGTACTAAGGCCTAAAGCATGGAGACTTATTTTACATTTTGTAGCCTGTCCTCAGATTACACTTGAATAAAAATTCATCTATCTTCTGTTTCCTGGAATTTAATCTTAGATTTAGTGTGATAGATTCAAATCATAACATAGTATGTAATGAAAAGAGACCTTGTATCTTTCCTACCATTAATCTGATTTTCAAAAGCAATCTAAAGGCTTATTTTTATTCTTAGGCTTTATCGCTTGAACTCTTGCTTCCTAAGAACATAGTATCTCTGTGATAGCAAACACAGTCATTTGGGTATGTCTTCACAAGTGGTATAACAGGGCTCTAGAGTAGTTTTATTTATAACTTTTGAAGATACTACACTAATTAGCATAGTATCTACAACTGAATATATTTGCACAGGAAGTAAACAGTATTGCCTCTCTCCATATCACTGACAGTATATGTTATATGATATTTTGATGATAGCCATTCTGAATATGATAAGATAGAATCACAAATTACTTTTATTTTCATTTCTGTCATCACTATGATATTTATCACTGATTCTCAACTTGACATGCTTGAAGAGAAAGCACCAGTTTAGTAATTGTCTCCATAATATTGACCTATGGGCATATCTGTGGAGTTTTGTTTTTTTTTTGTTTTTTTGTTTTTTGTTTTTGTTTTTTGTTTTTTTTTGTCTTTTTTTTGTTTGTTTGTTTGGTTTTTTTTTGCTTTCTAATTGATGTAACAATGTCCAGTGAACTGGGTTGTTCAGCAAGTGGGTAAGGCTGCATAGGAAAAGTCCCGAACCCTCTCCTGGATTCTGGGTTGACATCTTACCTGGTTTCCTTAATGATGGACTATAACCTATAGGACAAATCAACAGCCCCTCACAGAAGTTTATTTTGCTAAGTGCTTTATCAGAATAATAGAACAGCAAACCAGTACACTATTTAATGATACTTAATGATTTGGTGTGTTCATTCTCTATTATATTTTTTTCTTAAGAATTATCATTTCCAATCTATAGCCTATTATCTGGCAGGGTTGTTCATTTTTGGTATGATTTTGTTTATAAATTTATTGTATTTTATGGATATTAAACCACTATCAGATGTACAACTAACAAGAATGTTTCTTTTTCCATTCTGTAGGGTGCCTTTTCTATTGATTGGCTTCTTTTGTAGAGTAGAAGCTTTTTAGTCTCAAAAGGTTCCATTTTGTTAATTGATAGCAATGTTTCTTGAGCAATAAGAAACCTATTTAGAAAGTTTTAACCTACAGCTATGTCTTAGAGCTTATCCCTACCTTTTCACCTATTAGTTTCAGTGTTTTAGATTTATGTTTTATTTTATGTATATGGATGTTTTGTCTCCATAAAATTCTAGATGATTTTTGTAAGCTGATAAAATGGTTAGATGTAACATATTCCATCTCATGATGGTCTCTAAATACAGTAGGGAACAGCATCAAAATCTATATCATGTGGACCATCAAAGTAACCAAAGTGGTATTTTTTTATGCAGTAGTTTAAACAAAGGAGTTGTCATTAACTGAAACAGGAGTTATTTTAATGGTAGTTTTAGTTTTTCCTCTCTTTTAACACAAAATTCACCTACAATAGTGTGTTTTATTAACCAAATCTGCAAATGGAAATAAATCCGTATATATGGTCCCCTCTCTTTTTCTCTCTCTCACTCTCTTGCATGCAGATGTGTATGCACATGCATGCATGCACAATCACACACACACACACACACACACACACACACACACACATACACACACACGCACACAGTTCAAGTTATTCTCAGCATTCCTGTCAGCCCTATTCAAGTGCTTTTCTAATGCAAAGTCCTCATAGTGATGTTGAATAGCTGAGGGTTCTACATCTTGATTGGCAAGCAGTAGAAAGTGAGTGACACTGAATATAGCTTGAGCTTTTGAAAATTCAAAGCCTACCCTTTGTGACATACATCCTCTAACAAAGTCATTCTTACTTCAAAGATTTCACACCTCCAATAATGCCACTCTATATGAATCTTTGGGAGCCATTTTAATTCAAACTACTCTCTCTAGCATGTCCAAAGCTTTTACATGAAAGGATATTTGATCTTCTCATAGGCCTTTTTGCTATCTATTGAGATATCCTCGGATTTATTTATGTATTTATATAAGGGCATTCATATGATGTATTATGTTTATTTATTTACATATAGTAAACCCTCCTGCATATCTAGAATAAAACCATTTTGTTCATGGTAAGTGATCAATTTTTATTTTATGGAAATTTTGAGTTGGTTGTAGTCCTTTTAGAAATTTTCTCCTTAAAATATATTTCAATTCTGTTCTTTTCTTACTTCAACCCCTTCTAGAGTCTCCCCATATGTCTAGCTACCCAGCTTTGACATCTCTCTTATCTCCCACTCAAATCCATCATATTGGTTGCAGTACATTTTGAAAAAAATATTGGTGGAATTTTCATTAAAATCTGTTTAGACCTTGGTTACTTTTGGAGGTGTTGTTGGAAGTTTTTTGTTGGTGCTGTTTTGTTTGTTTGTTTTTAAATTACTATATTAAATTACTTTACTTACTATGCTTGTTATATTAAATTAATCACAGTTTTACTTTAGTTAGTCAAATAGATCCAAAGGTTTTCTATTTCTTTTAGAATGTCAAACGTAGTTGAAAATTTATCACCTTTTTTTATTAGTTTGAATATTTTATTTTCTTTTGGTTAGTCTATGTGTTTGTTAATGTAAGTGATAATCAAAGGTATTACTAAGGAATATACCTGTTAACTTTCATTGTGTTGATTTCTGTGTTGTTGGTTTCTTACCCCCACTTTGTACAGTCATTCTCCTAACATTTGTACTTTTACCTTGTTGGTGTACTTATCCTTCTCTTCAATTCATATCCTTTTAGTATTCTCTGTATGATGGTTAAATTATCATAAATCCTTTTAATCTTACAGAATTTAATCTTACTGCTCATAGTCAGCAGATGTCCCACATGGACATTCAGATGATGAGTTTAAATTATTTAAGGATAAAGAAGTTAGAGTGCTATATCATTGGCATGATCAGTGTGATTCAGCACCCAACTTGAGATGGTTGGATTGAATGTCAAATAGAAGGATATGTGCTGATTCTTTTAGCTGGACAGACAGGTCCTCTAAATGTGTTTGGGTTTTCCAATGCATGGTGATGGGTTAATACCACAATTTATTTAAGTTCTTATACAAGAAGGTTGAATAATTTAGGAGTCTCAGGGAGATATACTTGAGGTTCCCAATTGTAAAAAGATTTAAGGGACTGTCTAGGTTTCTATAGGAATCAAGTTTAGGGCACCTCTATATAAATTATTTTTAGTAGTAATTATTAATAATTTTCAGAACATCTCTTTTGAATCAATTTTAAAACAATTTTTTTATCCAGACAAATACATCAAACCTGGTCCAGAAGCTCAGTGATTTCTATAGACAGTGACCTATAGAAAAGATCTAAACTGAATTGAAAATTTGAAATTAGAATATCCTTTAATAGAGCTGCAAAATGTTATATTCATTTTGTGTTGTTATAAACTCTCTGTATTTCTGGTGTACAATGAAGACTGAGAACTGTTTCTGCTGGGTAAAATAGTTCATAATATCAATCTAATCATAGTCCATTCTTCCACCTAATTTTGAGTGTAAAACTAGAAAATTCACTGCAAAGAGGAGAGAGAGAGTGACAGAGACAGAGACAGAGACAGAGACAGAAACAGAAAGACAGAGACAGAGAGACAGAGAGAGACAGAGATTATGAAAAAGAAAAAAAGCTGATGTAATATGACTGTAGATGAGCATATTAGTTAATTTTTCACTGCTATGACAATAGAAAATTAAAGAAGTAGGATTTTATTCAGGCTAATAGTTACAAATACTGTCATCATGACAGTGAAGTCATGTCAATTAGAATTTGGGGCAATTTTTCACAGTGTTTCCAACTTTAGATCTCATAAGCAGATGTTTGCAGATGCGCACCTTTTTTTTTCTTCTCTTTCCTTTTTATTCTCTCCAAGATTCCAGACAATAAGATAGTGTACCCCACATTTTGAAGGTGTCTTTCTTCTTTAAACATTTATATAATTTCAATCTTTGATATACCCAGATTAAATTTGAGTAAATATTCAAAAGCAGTCAAGCTGATAATGAAGATTATACATCAGTGACATTAAAAGCAATTCCAGGGACAACAGGCTATGTGCATATTTGTGTCACACAAAGAATGCAAACACATGAAAAACAATGTCACATTTATTGATGGAGATAATCATCATTTTGTACCTCCAAATGTCGTTTACAATGTGGTATTTAGTTCATAATGTCGGGTTCCTAAAACATAGAGTAGCCTAAGAGTAGAGCCTTAATTGGGTAAATCTGTTAGATTAGATGACCTCTAGATCTATATGTAGGGGATTGTCTTGACTGATAATTGAGATGAGAGGACTTACCTTAGTTGAGAGCAGAACCATTTCATGAACTGGGTCCTATACTGTCTGAGTGAGGAAACTTTGTTAAGCAGCACTGAGCAAATAGTAAAGACTGATTCATTTATTCTCTCTGTTCAAGATGGTGGATATGATGCTGTAAGTTTAACCCTTTAACTGCAACAATGGACTGTAACATGGAACAGTAAGCCAAATAAAGGCTTCCTCTCCTAAATTGAACAAGAGAAATGAAATTGAAGCACATGATATCATATTTTGATTTCTATTATTTTGATAAAACACAAGAGAAAAATCAACTTGGAGAAGAAAGGGTTTATTTTACACCAGAGTTGTAGTTTATCATGAGGGGGAGTCATGTCTGGATTTCAAGTCAACTACCTAGAAACAAGAACTTAAGTACAGGTCATGGAGGAAAGATGCTTATTGGCTTCTTTGTGTAGATTACTCAGGATGCTTTCTTTTATCATTGAGGATCGCCTGGCCAAGGATGACACTATCCATAGTAGTTGAACTTCCTACACCAACCATTAATGAAGAAAGTGTGTGTGTGTGCGTGTATGTGTGTGTGTGTGTGTGTATGACTATATAGTCATATATATGATTATAACCTCAAATTATAAGCTAAATAAAGTTTTTATAATTACAGTGTTATACATACATATATGTAATATATACATATATAATATATACTTATATACATATATGTATATGTATTAAATGGAGAAGATACTTGAAGAACTATGCAGGCACTTTTAGAGTTACTCTCTATAGTGCTTTAACAAGAACTGTGGATAATGAAAGTTTCCTACTGGCAAATGCACTGCCACTGCCATGTACATGCCTAATTCAATGTTTTCTTACATCGTAAAACTATTTTGAGATCACCTGTTTTTAGTCTCTATGCTGAGATCTCTTGCTGGGCTAATAGAGAGAGCCATGCGGTACACATCAGGGCAGAGTTAAATAGGATTTCTCTCACGGCTTTTCTCCCTGTCGACTACCTGCCTGACACTTTTGTAAGTTACATTTCATAGACTCTTGCAACTGGTTACACTGCCCATTCATTTCTTAAATCTGAAATTCACATTTTTTTTTCAAAGCAAAGACTTGGCAAGATGATGAAATAATAGAATCTAAGACATTTTAAATAGCTTCAGAAAATGCAAAAGTATGTCAGTTTGAATGTCTCTTGCCACTCAAATATTTAAAATTTAATTCTGGTTTTAATTTGAAAGAACTAACAATAAACATTTTCTGTTCACATAGTATTTTAGGTTTGACTTTAATTTTCTAAAAATGCAGATTTGGGAAATGAAATTAGCAATGCAAGGTGAACCTAGTGTGAATTTTACTGAAGATTATGCAAATGAAGGAAATTATAATTCTATCAGGATGTCATTACATGTGTCTACTTAGACACACATTTTCTGCTATGTTTAAGTTAAACAAAACACTAAATGACTATGTAGTATGACATCTCATTAATATGTTTCCATTCACATCTGTGCCTTTAGTATAAAAAAAAAAACACGGCTTCAGCGATAAGAGATTAGGTCCTTTAATTAGAAACAAATGACAAATCACTGTTAACCTCATGTGACGCTTTCTAAAACTTCCATCAAATATTCCTCTTAAAACATTATTAAACACAAGTTCCCCAGATCTACTTCCTAGAAAGTGCCATTTAACAAAACCCAGGCAGGATGTTAATACTGGAGCCCAATTACAGGTTGCCAAGGCATTTCCTGTGAGGGGATTGACAGGGGATCATTTTGTTATGGGGCCACCTCCAGTGTGTTGTGACAACCACTCATTACACCTCTAGGCTGAGCACTCAGCTGTAGGTTTCTACAAGATGCAAATAGCTCCAAATGGGTTCAATTTAGAGTGAGTGGATAATGTATCACTCACTTCTTTAAGGTAGAAGCTTTTAATTTCCCAAGAACAGGGAAGAGAGGAACATTTCAAATTCTGGAAATAAAGATTTAGTTAACCAAGGATGCCTGAGAAATGGAGGCACAATTGCAATATCTGTTACATTATAAATAAAAACAGTTCGACTACCTGGTTTCCTTATAGCCTGAAGCAGAACACCAAGTGGTCAAGTGAGCATCACCTCTCAATAAATATAATTATCCACTTAAAAGCTCAATGTCAAGAACTAGTAACCTCTAAGTGATGCTAGGTTTTTCTCTTACAAAAGGAAATACTTACAAAGCTGCCACAGTTAATTTTAATAATACACAAAAAGTATATGAAACACATTTGATGCAGGATAAAAATATCACGGAAAGCTTTTCACAGTTGGACTTTAGTCCTTTGGTGTGCTGGCATTTTACCCCTCTGTGAGTTCCCTCTCAGTGTTCTAGTACTGATTTTAGTAAGGGTTGCTAACAGTGGAATTCAGGGGGCTCTACTACGAGCTCTTAGAAAAGCGGTGTGCTGGTGTGGATAGAAAAAAGTCAATAAGCCCATTTACAATTCTTGTGTTAGCAAAGCTGCAGGAGAAGCCTGGAAGCTGCTGAACTGCCTGTGAAAAGAGTGTTGTTCTTTGCTAGGAATCCATTAATGCACAGGATGTTCTTTTCTATAACTCACCAGTGACGTTTTCCATCAAACCTCAAATCTTCACGATATTAATATTCTTTTGTTTAGGAAACTTTACCAAGAAATTAATTATCCACTAGAAATTCTCTGAGATGGGCTTATCCTGAGAAAATAATTTCAATATGTCTGACATAGATGTCAGGAGAAAGAAGAAAAGGAAGGTTTCTTTAATTTTGCCAAAAATGTAGACTACATGAAGTTGTCATAATTCTCAAGGTTTGCTAGTTAGTGTTTAGAATTAAGCTTTAAAATTATTTTATGGTAGTTACATTCCACAGACAAAATGATAGATGCTATATACTTTTCACATAGAAATATAAAAAAATATCTTTTTTCTGAATATGTATACATATTAGGAAGTAATCTCAGAACAATAGCAAGAAAGAGCAAAGTGTTACAGAAAATAAAATCAATGATCAAAAAGGCCACTTTGATGTGAGCTGTTCAATTATTCTTAGGTTCTCTACAGTTGGTGTTTTAAATGGCTTTCTCCACTCTAGGGACAAAGGAGAAGGGAGATGTAAATTACAAACTCATCTCAATCAGACATTGGGTAGTTAGGTGTAATAATTCACCCAAAACAGTGTCAAATCAATTAAATAAAAAGTCATAGAACAAGGTTGCTGGTTACATAATTCTTTCTTTAGTAATATAGTTCATAATTCTGTGGCCATTAACTGGTTATTTGGACCAAGGTAATATTTTGCTGATATACTTTACTATGTTTTATTTAATGATAAATGGAAAATAATGCCATAAACTATACATATATTGAGTACTTTGAAATGAAAGACATTGTAGAGGCAAATAGTTCTCTGATTTCTATCCTTCTAGTTACCCTTCATTCCTAAGGTAATTCAAAACAGAATTCATTGTCTTCCAAAATGCCATAAAACCTTGTATAACATTCTCCCAAGTTAGCATTAAGCCCTGAAAACATTTATCTAATGTCTCTCACCCTTCTGTGTAAGAGCTACTCATAGAAAATTCTTTAGCATATCTAATGTAATAGTAGGTCATACAGTTTACATTTCAGAAGAGGCCCTGCCTTATATGAGGAAAACAGAATGCTATGAAGGAAGGCTTTGAAGAATCTGAGGAAGCATGTATTGCTGCATTTTTCTCACTTAGCCTATATCCTTAAGTACATCACATGCCATCCATCCAATCCCATTTCTGCATGCCTGTACATTTCACATTGATTCTAAGCATACAAATAGACAGTTTTCCATCTGTCATTTTGTTTCCATTTTTAAGGCAATTCTATTATGTATGACTTTAATTTATGAACTCATTTATGGTTTTTCTTGCTATCCTACCTTTTGTTATGTAGTAATTGGCTGAGAACTTTATAATGGATGAGAAAAATGTCACCAATTTCTATACCTACAGGACACTAGCAAATATTTTGTTTCATGACTGTGCAGTATTCTTAATGATTGGGGTTTCTCTTAATTGAATGTGGCTCTCTTCATGTAGGCAGGTATGCAGTCTTAAAAGAGGTAAGTATAGTAGTTCTCGTCAACCAGAAGGATAAAGATCTTGTAATCAAACTATTAACTTCAGGAATATATTACCAGGTATTATTTAACTTAGAAAAAAATAGTTTTATACATTTTATAAAGTATCATAAAAGTACAGTATGTGAAGCATGAGTCATCATTTTAAAATGCAAATTGTCCAGCCCAACCTAGTGGCACATGCCTGAAATCTCACCCTTTAGGGTATATGAGCAGTAAGGAGATCAGAAAGTCAAGGGCAGACTTCACTATGTAGCAAGACTGGCAACAGCATGCATTACAGGAGACTTTCTCTTCTACATGTGGAAAATTGTTTCTAACCTAGAAGAATTTGCAAAAATATGAAGACATTTCATAGAAGAACAATTATAACCAAAAAAATAAATGAAAGAGAATATAATGTTTTTAAAAGAACAATGTTTTAGAGGTATTACCTCATGAGATTTTAAGATACACTACACAATTACAGTAATAAAAACTGTATGGTATTGAACAAAAGCAGACTTATATATTAATGCAACAAAATAGAAGTCCAAATATGCATGCAAAAATTACAAGAATTTAATAATTGGCAAAGATACCAAAAAGTGAAAAAAATACACAGTTGAGAAAAGGTCCTCTTTAACAAATGATTCTGGGAAAATGGCACAGCCACATGTAGAAGAGTGAAATGAGTCCCATATCTATTTCCCTGAATAAATACCTACTGCACATGGATAAAGGGACTGAATATAAAAATCTGAAATGCAGATAGAAGAAACATAAGCGACACCAAACATGATACAGGAAGCAGAAATAAATCTACTTAGGTACCATCCACTAAAAAATTACAGCAAAACATTAACAAATCTCATAAAACATAGCTCAGTACAGTAGAAGAAACAATCAGCTGGGTAATGAGAAAGTTCACATAGTAAGAAAGACTCTTTGTAACTTAATTGTCTGATATTGATATTAATATTCAGATTATAAGAAAAAATTTTAAAAATGAAAACAAACTCAAAGAGTCAAGAAAACAACCTAATTAAAAATATAGATATAAAGAGACAGTACTCCAAAGAAGAAATGAAAAAAAGATAAAAAAAATTCTAAAAGTGTTCAACAACTGAGGAAAATGCAAATATATCTACTTTGAGATTTCATCTTACCTCAGTGAGAATGACCAAGATCAAAAAACAACTGACAAACAGTGCTGGCGAGGGTATAGCGAAGAGTGAGCTGAGCACCTATTCACTGCTGGTACAATTACAAATGTGTGCAGCTGCTGTACAAACCAGTGTGGAAAATTCTCAAAAGCTCCAAAAAAGATCCACCATGAGACCCTGCTATCTTACTCCTTAACAAATGCCCAAGGGAAAGGAGAACTTACCCCTCACATATTACTCAGTGATGTTCATTGTTACTTTATTCATATAAGAACTAGAAAAAAAAGAATCCTAAACATCCTTCAAGTATCAAATTGACAGTGAAAATGTGGTTCAAATACCAAGTGAAATTCTATCCAGCTATAAAAAAACAATGAAATTATGAATGATTATGTAAATGAATGAGACAAGAAAATACACTGAGTGTGATTAACAAAGCCCAGGAATACAAATTATTACATATCCTCTCTTATTTGTGGAACTCAGGTCTATATCTTTGTATATGAATGTGTAACCTGGAATATCTTCAAAGACCAGGAAGTAAAAAGGGACCATGGCTTTCTTTTTTTGGGGGGGTGGGAAGGAGGGAGGAAAGATCTTTTGTGCAAGAACTAGTAGGACACAGGTAGTATGAAAGAGGAAAAGTGAAAATAAACCTGGAATATTAACTGGAGAGAGGTGGGAGTGTATTATAGAGGGAAAGGGAGAGGTGAATGCTAAAGGGTACTAAAAATGATTGAAAATTAATAGGCAAAATTATTTTACTTTTAATTAAATACATTTATAATATGTATATATGCACATATACAACATATGCATACTATAAATGAAGTTTGCCATCTGGGATGACAATTATCCTCACAAAATAAACAGATTATATAACAAAAATACCAATACAAGGTCATGCGAGACCTCTTTTAGAGCTGTTGGACAGGAGATTTATGTCTCTTGCCCCAAAATATTAGAAGCTAGTGCTATTACTCTTGGTCCCCTGGCAGAAGTTAAAGGTAAGACTTTATTGTTGAAAACACCACATACTTTAGACACAGAATGTGAAGGAATCAAACAGGTGTTGACCTGGAAGTCTCCTACCTGAGCACTACATCTGAGAGTATCTGATAGTGTCATGTAAACAGCCATGGGATGGAAGCAATCAATTGTGCTACCCAACAGTAAAGCCCACAAAACACACAAAATGATTAGACTGTCAATAAACCCATCATGGTACCAATATATCTCCCAACTATTATGCCAAAGAGTCATATCAATGATCAGCACAGTAAAATAATTGTATGGGTGCAGTAGTGACATACACAGCTTGTCAATAACCAATGACTCTCAAATTGGACTTAAAGCCTTGTCTTAGATAAGGTTTCTATTGCTATGATGAAGCCCTATGATAAAAAGCATATTGGGCAAAAAAGCTTTTATTTAACTTACATGTCCATTTTCATCATATTGTACCACTGAAGTACTTCAGGACAGGAACTCAAACAGAGGCAAGAGCTGATATAAAAGCCATGGAGTTATGTTGCTTACTAACTTGCTCATAACGGTTTACTCATACTGCTTTCTTAGAGCAATAAGAACCTCCAGCCCTAGGATGGTACCAGTCTAAACGGGCTGACCCCTCTCACATCAATCACTAAATAAGGAAATGCCCTAGAGCAGGATATTTTGGAAGCATTTTCTCAGTTGTGGTTCTTTTCTTTCTGCTAACTCAAGCTTTGTTAAGGTGACATAAAACTGGGCAGCACAGGCCTGCTCAACAACACATATGCCATACAGAGTATCAGATGCTAAGTTAGAATTACAGAAACCATGGCTATTGATAAAGACTACAATAATTAATTTTCTAAACAAGTATAATCTCTGGCAACAACTGGTATATACTTTTTTCCTTTACTCACAGATAATTATAGTCTTCACCCCTCTTCTAGGAAAATTCTATTTACAACAGGCAATAAACACTACAAAAATGACAGCCTATCAAAATGCAGAATTGTTAAGCCCAATCACAATGGATATGTCTACAAAGCATTCCCACATATAAGGCTCAGGAAGTGATTCAGAAGAGGGAGGAGAAAATTGTAAGAGCCAAAATATTATGTGAGATTGTGTCTCAATATAACACCACCTGTAAAATCTCACCAACACAACCAATCAAATATGAGCTGAGCAAGGAAGACACTAATGAACATCCCTACTGCATGGGGGGAGGGACCCATGAAGCCTCCAACCTACACAATGAACTATAGATACCTGAGTAGAGCTGAAATAGGGGCAGGGGGCCCTTTCCATGAAAGAGCACACTACTTGGCCATCCAGTGCCAAATGGTCAAATGTTGAAACATATACACATATAGATTCAACAGGTTATATTTAGAAATAAACACACACATACATATATATATATATATATATATATATATATATATATACAAATACATATATTCCTGCAATAACAATTGATGATAGAGAGTCTATGAATTTGAAGGATAACAAGGAGAATAGTTGTGTTGCTTTTGAGGGAGGAAAGAAGAACTATTAAAACTATAGTCTCCAAAATAAGCAAAGAAACAAATAAGGTATGAATCATGAAATAGTATTACCTATACTTCAGAGTGACCAATAACCAATACATTGGATTGAAGGTCTGCTCAATAAGAGGAAACTCATTCCTGATACTTTCACAACTATGCAATGACTATTGCTGGTGAGGTTCACAAGACCTACTCTTACCATTTACAAAATCAGTATAATTTGTAACTGTGAAATATTAATCCTTATACCCACAGATAGGTATATCTCTCATCCCTCATCAAGGGAATATCTAAGAACAGGTGAAGACTACTATAGAAACTTATACAATTTTTCAAATACAGAGATACTATGTGACTCCCAACCTCAATTGGTACATCTGGAATACAACTAATGTAAACCCCAATACTCAAGAACCATTGCAGAAGTCAAAGGGGAAAGACTATACAAGCCAGAGATCCAGAGATTTTTCTGAGAGAGTGTTCTCAATATATGAGAGGGAGTTAATGCCCATGAAATCACAACAGTTTTCTGACCTAAACAAGACCTGACTAACAATAGTAATGAAGGAAACCTCAGCCGTACAATAAAAGACATGGATAATTAATAGCTGCTTAGAGAATAAGCAGTCTTTTCCAGTGATGAAGTTCTTTATAGGTTTTCCAATTCCAAGTGGTCATTCAAAAACACAAGCGCATATGAGAAACACTAAATGGACTAGCAGGACACATAGACAGACAGACAGACAGACAGAAGATATCAGGAATTAAGATAAATGTGTGGGTTCATATGACAATATGGAGAGTTTAATGGGAAGTTTGAAATAACGTAAATTTAGTACTCATATATTAAATTCCTTCTAAAATAAGACACTTAATTAAAAATATATGCAAAGTTTACCAGCAATATTTTGAAGAGATTATAAATTAAAAGTAATATAGCAAACTATTTTGAATTAGAATAACAAACATGAAATAATATGGCTAATCACAATGGAAGGGAAAGTATAAATCAAGACTATCACTTTCAGCTACCCTGTAAAATAGTGGCAGTTTAAATGAGAGACTCTGATAAACTGATATATTAGAATGCTTGCTCAGTAGTTGGTGGAATTGTTTAAGAAGGATTAGGAGGCCTATCATTGTAAGGAGGCATGGTGTTGAAGTGGGATTTTAGATTTTAAGAGACCACTGCACAGCTAATTAGTGTCTCTCTGCCTCATGTTGCAGATAAGGATGTTAGCATCGAGGTATTGTTCCAGCACCATGCCTACCTGCCTCTGGCCATAGTCCTGTTATGATGATCAGAGACTCACTTTTTAAAACTGTAAGCTCAGAATAAATTCTTTTTCTATAAGGTGTCTTCATCCTAGTGTCTCTTCATGAGAAATAATAATAATAATAATAATAATAACAATAATAATAATAATGACTAAGACAGTAGCTTTTATGGAGATATTTGGCTACAGGTGGTATACAGGAAGAATGTCCCAAAAATAAAATAAGTAGGTATGACTCAAAACATTTCCCCAGTTTTCTGCACAGCTTGGGAGCCTGCTAGTCTCAGGGTCAGGAAACAATTGTGGAAATATGGGAAAGGTAACCCAAAAAAAGATTGTGACAGATGATGAAAAGAATGAAACTAAAGGGAAGTAAATCTCACAGTATCTTTGCAAGGGACATTGAAGTGTCTACTGCTATGGCCAGATGTGACAGAAACTCTAAAAAGTGTTATTTAGTCATAATGATAGTGAGCAGAAACAAAAGCCTAGAACTGTTGAAGTTAACCTATCTCAAAAACAAATATTACAGATTTCAGAATGGTTTGCCAATGATGTCTAAAATACTGCCAGAATAAATGCTGTCCTGCCTTTTTCTTAGTTTTCATTTAAAAAAAAAAATCTACAAAGCATTTAAATGGGCCACCAAAGCATCTCAAAGGTATTAGAAACCAGAATCAGTTATATAGATTTTAGAATGTCTGTCATGCAAATAATAAAACTATATAAAATTCAAGAAATAAAGACACAGACAAGATTACAAAAGAGAATATTATGAGAGAATATCTTAAAACATTGATAAGGTAAATTATAAAACGTACAGTATTGTTACAGGAAGAGAGAATAATGATACAAAATCTCTGCTGAAACTTCTAAAAATAAAAATAAGTATATAAAATGACAAACCAAATCAAAGGTATTAAGGAAGTTAAAAGAAATTTGAATTTTAAATTTTCAGCATGAAGAATAGTAGAATGCAAATATTGTCAGAGGCCAGGGCATCAGTGACCTGTGGGACTAAATTCACATTCTCATGACACAGTTCAAAATATCACAAATTCAATAAACTAAATGGTTGAGTCCAAGTTATTTCCTTGTAGCATTTGTGAGTTCAATAAATAGTATACTTCTCTTAAAACAGCAAGAGATTCTGTGTCCTTGACTTTCCCATTTCCATTGTCCATCCCTTCTGGAGTCCCTATGTCTTCCTTCCATCTTTATCTTGGTTTACTGTTGTTATATTTTTAATAATATCCCAAAGTCATTTTCTTTAATATAAAGAAATATATTAACAAATTCCAGAGGATAAGAAGATGTCTGGGAAGGCAATATTCCAGATTTACAGGAACCAAAATAAAGAAATATATTATATTAATAAAATCTCAGAAGTAACAATTGGAGAAAGAGATATTTGAAGATACATAACCCTATATTTGACAAAAGTTTATATTTTATGTTCACAAGTGTGTGCATTTATGTGTGTCTATGTGTATGTGTGTGTATATATGTGTGTCTGTGTGTGTGTTTATAACCACAGACATAAATGTTGCCCACAGAGTCCAGAAGGCTGAAAAATATCCTCTGGAATCAGACTTTTAGAGAGCTTTGAGCCATTGAGCTGAAGGTTAACTGTATAAATATAAATTATGGGAGAAAACATTCTTTAAAAGTGCCAAGAGCAGACAATACAGAACCACAGCACAAACTAAAATGCAAAAACAAACCTAATCATATACTTTCTAAACTGTGTCTCAAAAGAAGATAAAATTATTTATTTACAAAATAAAAAATTATTGCCAGCTTACAGAATTAAAAGAAATATTAATTAAATTAGACTCATAGAAAGGACATGTTATGGGACAGAATTTTGGAAACAATGACTTTAGCAAAAAAGATCAAAAACAAAAACACTTCATGTGTTCATTTTAATTTATATGAAAGATAATTAGGAAGTTTAAAGATACTAATGATAAATGAATATTATTTGTTTTAATGTGGAGTAATAATATCTTTTTGAAACTGTACAACAAATAGAAGCTTTTTGTTGTAAGCTCTTACATTCAAAATAAAGTAGAAAATTGCAAACTACAAGAAAAAAACTCAAAGATTATCCATTCCTCAGTTGAGGGGCATCGAGGTTGTTTCCAGTTTCTGGCTAATACAAACAATTATGCTATGAACATAGAGGAGCAAGTGTCCTTGGGGTTTGGTGGACTATTCTTTGTTATAAGCCCAGGTGTTGTGTAGCTGGGTTTTTAGATATATCAATTCCAAATTTTCTCAGAAACCACAATAATGATTTCCAAAGTAGTTGTACAAATTTGTACTCCCACCAGCAAGGGAGGCGTGTTCTCTTTGTTCCACACTCTTACTGGCATAAGCTGTCACTTGTTTTCTTTTCTTTCTTTTTTTTAATCTTAGCCATTCTGATAAGTATAAGATGTAGCATATTTATACAACAGAGTATTAATCAGTTGTTATAACAATGAGATTTTCTAGCAAATGCATAGTCTTAGAAAGGGTCATCCTTAGTGAGGTAACCAAGAACCAGAATGACAAGCATAGTATGTATTCTCTTATAAGTGGATATTAGCCATAGAGTCAAGAATAGTCATGAATCAATACACCAATGCAAAGTAACTAAGTTGCAAATAGAGCTCAAAGGGGGGACACATACATCCCACTTTGAAGTATAAATTAAATAGATAGCTAGGCAGAAAACCTTCAACCTACAATTTTCCTGTCTACAAAATATGCTGTGGAAAAGATGGCACAGAAATGGTAGGAGTGGCCAACTAATGAATGGTCAAATTTGAGACTTTATGCCAGAAGAGGGAGCCCATCTCTGACACTGCTTGGAGGGTCAGGACTTAGGGCTGAATATCTCATAGACCTTGCATAGACCCAAAGATGAATTGGGGAAAAAGTCAGTGAAATGATTCCTAATAATATTCTGCTATATTCATAGGTTTGTGCATAGCCCAATTATATCAGGGAAGCTTCACCAAACAATTAATGAAAATAGATGCATAGACCAACACAAAACATTGGGCAGAGCTTGGGGAAACCTATAGACAAGGGGAATGCAAGATGTAGGAGCCAGAGGTATCAAGGACACCACAAGAAGACCCACAGAATCAACTAACCTGAGTTCATAGCAGCTCACAGAAACTGAACTTATATCCAAGGTGCTTACAGGGGACTGACGTAGTCTGTCTACAAATATTACAATTGTGTAGTTTGGTCTTGTAGGACTTAGGAGAACAGTGAGAACATGGACTGGCTCTGACTCTGTGGCCTGCATTTGAAACCCTTTCCTTCTAATGGATTGTCTTGTCAGCCTTAATAGAAGAGGAGGTGCTTAGTCTTTCAACTTCATACGCTATAGTTAGTTCATATCCATGAGAGGCCTGCCCTTTTCTGAAGGAAAGTGAAGGAAGAGTGGCTGGGAATAGGGGATAAGAGAGGTGAGAGAGAAAGAGACTGGTAGGAGAAGAGGATGAGAAACCTGCAATCTGGATATAAATTTAATTAACTAATTAATTAATTAATGAAAGAAAAAAGTCACAAACATGCACACTTATACATACACATAGAGATTCAAAGTTAACATCCTAATATAAATGTAGAACTATATGCAAAAAATTTAACAATAGAATTTTCCTATAATATTTTTTATTAATCATTTTATTCATTTACATTTCAAATAATAACCTCCTTTCTGGTTACCCTTCCACCACATGCCCCATCACTATTCCCTATCTCCCCTCTCCTTTGCCTCTCTGAGGGTGCACCTTCACCCACTTACCCACTCCCACCTCACTGCTCTAGAATCCATCTGTGTTAGGACATCAAATCGGACCAAAGGACTCCCCTCCCATTGATGTCAGATAAGTCCATTGTCTGCTATATATGTATCTGGTGCCATGGATCTCTCCATGTATACTCTTTGGTTGGTGGTTTAGTCTTTGGGAACTCTGGGTGGTCCAGTTAATTGATATTGTTCTTCTTATGGGGTTGCAATCCCCTTCAGCATCTTCAGTACTTTTCTTAGCTTTTCCATTGGGGTCTCAGGGTTCAGTTCAATGGTTGACTGTGAGTATCTGCATCTGTAATGGTGCTAGTAGAGCCTCACAGGGAACATCCATACGAAGATTCTGTTAGCAAGCACTTCTTGGCATCAGCAATAGTGTGGGGGTTTGGTGTCTGCAGATGCAATGAATCCCTAGGTGAGGAGGTTTGTGAATGGCCTTTCCATCAGTCTCTGTTCAATTTTTTGTCTCTGTCTTTGCTTTAGAGAGGAACATTTCTGGGTTAAAATTTTTGAGATAGGTGGGTGGCCCAATGCCTCAACTAGGGGTCATGCCTATCTACTGGAAGTGGTTCCTATAGCTTCCATCTCTCCTTTCTTGCTTATTTCAGCTAAAGACATCTTCTGTTGAGGCCTGGGAGACTCTCACTTCTCAAACCTCTGGTACTTTCTAGTGGCTACCCCCAGTTCCTCATGCCCTACTGCAACATTTTTTTTATTTCCTGAACCTCTGTATTTCATTCATTTCAAATATCTAATCCCAAACCACCTTTTACCCGTCCCCATCTCTTTCCCTCTAAAGTTCCTCCCACCCTCTTCCTCCTGTGATTATTTTGTTCCCCTTTCTATGTAAGATTGAAGCATCCACACTTTAGTCTTCCTTGTTCTTAAGCTCCATATAGTTTGTGAGCTGTATCATGAACTTTTAAGCTAGCATCCCCTTATAAGTGATACATACCATGTGTGTTCTTTTGTGTCTGGGTTAACTCACTGAGGGTGATATTTTCTAGTTCCACCCATTAGCCTGAGAATTTTATGAAGTCATTGTTTTTAATAGCTAAGTAGTACTCCATTGTGTAAATATGCCACATTTTATGTATCCATTCTTCTGTTGAGGGACATCTGGGTTGTTTTCCCCCTTCTGGCTATTATAAATAGTGGATTATGTGTTCTTGTTATATGTTGTAGCATCTTTTGGGTATATACACACTAGTGGTATAGCTGGGTCTTGAGGCAGAACTATTTACAATTTTTTGAGGAACGATCAGATTGATTTCCAAAGTGGATTTACCAGCTGGTAGTTACAACAACAATGGAGGAGTGTTCTTTCTCTATATCATTGCTGTCACTCTAATCAAGCAAGTAAAAGGTCTGTATGACAAGAACTTCAAATCTCTGAAGAAAGAAATCAAAGAATAACTGAGAAGATAGGAAGATCTCCCATGCTCATGGATTGGCAGAATTAACATAGTAAAAATGGCCATCTTACCAAAAGCAATCTACAGATTCAATGCAATCTCTATCAAATTTCCAACTCAATTCTTCACAGAGATAGAAGCAACAATTCTCAAATTCATCTGCAATAACAAAAAACCCAGGATGGCAAAAACTATTCTCAACAATAAAGGAACTTCTGGAGGAATCACCATCCCTGACCTCAAGCAGTACTACAGAAAAATAGTGATAAAAACAGCATGGTATTATTGGTACAGAGACAGACAAGTCGATCAATGGAATAGAGTTGAAGACCCAGAAATAAACTTGCACATCTATTGTCCCTTGCTATTTGATAAAGAAGCCAAAACCATCCAGTAAAAAAAAAAGACAGCATTTTCAACCAATGGTGCTGGTTCAACTGGCAGTCAGCATGAAGAAGAATGCACATCAATCCATTCTTATCTCCTTGTACAAAGCTCAAGTCCAAAGGAATCAAGGAGCTCCACATAAAATCAGCTATGCTGATTCTAATAGAAGAGAAAGTGGGGAAGATCCTTGAATAACAAATTCAAATTGCAAAATTTCCTGTCCAATAATCTTTCAAGAGTAGAAAAGTAAGGGCAAAGTAGAAAGAACATATTTTACATACAGAAAAACCAAGAAAATTATATATCTAAACACAGTCAGATTAACAATTGTAGGGACTCAATATTATATCAAATTGTAATACCAAAAAATTAATTCAACAGAAAATAAAATATTTTAAGTTAAAAGTATAGATAGAATATTTATAGTTGAGTGAAAGCTCTATAATAAAATACAGATTTTAAGAGTAGGTAAAATTTAAATACTGAATATTTATCAAAGTAAAAGTTTAGAAAGATATGTCACAAAACCCTAGTCAAATGAAGTTTAAAAGGCTATAACAATAAAAATAGTAAATCTTTACGTAAAATCTAAGTTAACTAAGGCAAGGAAATAGTAAATGAAATGAAGATATGGTGAATTTATCACAGAGCTATAGCAGCCCTGCATGTGTATAATATACATGATTTGGAAGTTGAAGTAGAAGAAAAAAAAAGAATAGCTGGGGAGAGTAAGGGGCAGACAGGAGGAATTAGTCAGCAAGTTCTACACAGTCAAGAGCATGAAGTTCTGATGTGTTCTTACATACTCAAGAAACAAAAATTACCCCAGTATATAACTGCATATGCTTGAAGGCTGCTTCAAACCTAGAAGTAATTTAAGTATATTTCATACAGAAGATGTTTTGAAAAAATAGATATCTCTAACCTGTTTAAAACATTATGTAATGTACATATACATTTAAAATAATACATTTTATGTCTTTATATATGTGTCAAGTATTTTTTGAGAAAGCTTCAAATTGTCCATTAAGATTTCTGTACTTCAGTGTATGAGGGAGTCCAATTGATTCTCAGTTATTGTTTCATATTAAAACTACATTATTTATTAATCCAATTTTTTACTTGTTTCAGCCATCTATTTAATAAATGTCTTATACATATTCACACACACAAAAACACACACACATATGTATCTTGTATATATATATACATATACATATACATATATATATATATACATGTATATGTATATATATGCATCCATAATTTACCTGCATGACATATTTAAAATATAGACATTTTGTAATATGTCTAAGTTGAGCTGAATAAGACTCATACTAACTGATAGTGCTGGTTAATCTTCACTGTCACTGATATTGGCTTCATAAATAGCAAGGAGGCAAATGTCTATCTATGTCTCTGAAGGCATTTCCAGATGGGTTAGCTGAGATGGTAAGACCCACCTTGATATGAGTAGCACTACTCTATAGCCTAACCACCTGGACTGAATAGAGACATGAATGTGAGTGGAGTTACCAGTGTATCTCTGCCTCCTGACTGTGAATGCAATGTGAAGAGAAAAGTTTTATTCTTACTGCCATGCCTTCCAATTAAGATATACCATTCATTATACTATGAGTCAGAATACACCATCACAATAGTTGATAAGTAATTAAAACACCCACATACATATCTTTTAAAAAACATTTAAATTTGATCTCATAGCAATTTTTAAGAATGCAGGTAATTTGGGGTTGTCATCACATTGTGCAATAAACTTTTTGTACTTTAGTTAAATATAAGGTTTTCCTTTGTAGTTCTGTCTGGCTAGGTACACACTATATGGCCCAGGTTACCCTGGAGCTTGTGGTGATCCTCTTCCCTTAGCCTCCCAAGTACTAGGTTTACAGGTGCAATTCACCATGCTGGCAGAAACAACCAGTGGGATTTCTGATAGAAAAATTTTAGTTGACCTGCCAGTGCCCTCTGAGATGTGAAGGTTAGAGTAGCTATGGTGGGACAACACTCCCCTGAATGAGCACATGTAACAACAACAACAAATTCAATCATCAAAGGTGACAGCTACTCAGAGGAAAAAAATCAGCAGCAATCATATAGAATAATGGTGAAGGCCATGCAGATGACATCACTGTGAAAACCACATAGTGTGAGCATGTACCGGCCAGAAGAGACAGCCTTTTGCAGGAGCTATGGAGGGAAAGAATTCATAGGCATAAAGGAGGTAGAAGAGGGCACTTTGTTAAAGACATGTTAACCACAGAAACATTTTGGAAACATCAACCAAATACAATAATACTTTCCGGAGCTTGTCTCTAAAAAATATTAGATTTTAATATGGATTATTTCCTTATTTTTAAATGGGAGGAAATCTGTATCCTTTGAAAACAAAGAACTAGAAACAAACTGGGATTGTTTTAGTCTCACTTGACATTTTATGAGTAAAATTGGAAAACATTTTTTTTACTTTGAAATAAAACTTAAAATTCAGTAAGCCATTAGTATATATAAATATTAATATATAATATTATATTAGTATATACTAATTGTTATTTACATTAAATATATATATATGTATATATATATATAT
>NW_022196897.1:34548573-34584102 GCF_008632895.1 Mastomys coucha
TATATATACATATATACTGAGTACAGAACAATCATCCACAGATACTCAGAGCCAAGTGGGGAAATAAACTTCAGAACTCTAGTCAAGTACTCTCTGACACAGTTTACCAGTCAAGCAAATGGGCATATGAAAATATATAATCCATTTATCCTGAATCATTTTGTAACATTTTCTTTCTCATTATGATTTACAAAGAGATTGAAATCTCCACTGGAGTTCAGGATGTAAGGGGTGGGTCATTAGGTTTCTGCCTCAAGGAAATAAGTCTCAGCATGCCACCAGCAGAGCTCAAGGAGCAGTAATAAGGTCATCAATTATCTTGGCCTGGATATAGCTTGAAACCCTGGGAGGTAAAATTTATACCCTCCAAAAAGATAAATTATTTTCTCTGGGATTAAGCAACATCATCATGGAAGACCAGTGGGTTAAAGCCACTCCAAAGTGATGCAGGATAGCCTCAAATGGACTGAGACTGGAATCAGCATTGCTTTCTCTAACAATTGGGATCATGAAAATGCCTAAGCCCAGGATTTTTGATTGGACATCTGAACAAGATCTATTCTTCTGGACAGGTATCCCACACATTAAAAAAGAGGTTATTCCTATTAGAATACATTAGATACATTCTTTGTTATAACTAAACAAATAAGAACACATAGGATGCAGAAAAACAACTTTGGGTGACACAGAGAACGAGAAATGTTTATTAATCAATTAATGCCAATAGCAAAGAAAATTTCTGTATTAAAGAGACACTGCCTAAGAATATTCCTCTTGGGTGGGGATCAAGTTAAATCAATGCACTACATACTCTACCATCGACTTTTCTGGAGCAAGGTGGTGAGGAGATTCTATAAAAGTCTTCTTATTTAAGCCACAGCCTTAAGTTCTGCACTGGTCCATGGCATCTATTCTCAATTAGTTAGTTTGAAATAGATGATTTCTCTGAGATCACAATGGATTTACATTCAAACCCTCAGTATAATCAGCACCATGACCATTGTCTTAGCATTTGTACATACTACACATGAATTACTTAGGTAACTACAGCTTTGTGTCCATGCACCCTGTCCTGAGGTGGCTTCCTGACCATAATTCTCTTTACAGTGCTAACCCTACAAAAGATCAGGTATCCCTTATCTGGAAGCCTGCTGATGATGGCTTGTAAAAACAGAGGGTTAATTTTAGGACTTTTGTAAGTTGTTTAGCACAGTCATTAATAAAAGTTAAAACACAAACATATTTGCTTGGTTTACTGCTATACTTAGACTTAAAGGTATAAATATAATTTATTACTTCTGATTTATTTTATTATATCTGACTATTACATAAGTTCTTCAAGTCCTCTATACCTATTTTGTTTGTATCGTGGGAATACTGTGTAACGATGTATATCAGTTACCAGCTGGAGAGTCAAAAATATCACATTAGTAACATGGAATCTACTTTGGTGGTTGTATTTGTAGTACAGGAAACAATAGACATTACGAATTAGGACCTTTAGACTTCTTCCCACAATCGATCTGCAACGATGTACTAGAATATCAGGGCAACTATGCATGGCATGGTAAGTTAACTGGGAAAGGGCATCAATGACCTTAATCACTGCCTTTGTTATTGTCAAAAATGTCACCTGAGCCTTGGACATACATAGCAGGTGTGAACAAATTCCTGGAATAACTGACTGGTCCAGTATGTACAAAGATCTTGCTGTGCATGAGAGGCCCTTTTCATGTTATCAACTTGGAGACTTACATTATACATGAAACATTACCAATTTTTAAATTTACAAACTCAAGTTTAAAATGGTGTGTCATAAATAAATTTACTAAATGTAATCTGTATAAAAGTTTGCAGAGGACAAATCCCCAACATGAACATAAGTCCTGGTCACTTCTTTATAAAGGAAGTTTGAATATCTGACTTTACAGAGTTCAGGAAATCAGTAACTTATACTTTTTCAGTCCATGTCCAAAAGAAGTCTTAATAGTTTATCTGAAAATTTGGTGTGGTAGAAATCATATGGTTGTTCCAGAGAAACCAAAGAACAAACACATTTGAAGTAAAGGGCAAACAGAAAATGGCCTTGGAGACTTCAGAAACCTGAGAAAGTAACAACAAACAAATGAACAAACAAAACCTTACCTTCAAATACAGCCTAATAACTCAATGAATGAAAATCAGCTGAAAGGACCACAGAGCTCTTTCCTGCCAAAAGGTTTGATGAAAACTTTTCATAGATTTGTAATTTGTTGTTTTTCTCTTAGGGTTGTATTATACCTGCCATAAAGAAAAGGATATTGTTCATACTAAAATAATGCTGAAACACTATTCCCCAGGAGCTGGGTTGTAATGCCTATCTTTTAAGCCTTACAGAATGAATAAGTAGCAAGCATTCATGCTAAATGCCAATGTACTTAGAAACTGACATGTTGATTATCATGTTTGGATATTACTCACTTTATTTATCTTGAAAATACAAACACGTAGGCCCATTCTACAAATATTATCTCCATTGGAAAGCTACTAATAAAATATCTTTATCTTTTTGGCTATCAAATCCTGTGAAACTTATTGTAAATATACAGTATTCATTATAATAACATATTTTTCTCAAGGCACACAAAAGACTGTTGGGAAGAAAGGAGAGGTGGGTGGGAAGGGGAATGGGCAGTATAAGCCAGTGGAAAGATGCAATTAGAGTGTTGTTGGCTTGGCAAAGCCCCACTAAACAGCAAGCTTGAGATTTCTTTTTTGCCAAACCAGTCCAGGCTCCTTGGGGGTCTCTTGTCTATAAAGAGGGCTTCATTCCAATAAGTATCTTCTGCACAAAGAGGAAAATGAAGATGTAAGGAGGATTATCATACGAAGAGTAACACACAAGAGCATTTTACACACACACACACACACACATACACACACACACACACACACACACACACACACAAACCAACATATACTCTCTAGATATAACACTTTTTCTCTGGAAAAAATGTGTGTCCTTAAAGAAGAAAGTATAAACTTGACTTTCCCTGCTCTGAATGAAGATAGAATCATGAAAAAGTAGTCACCCACAAAATGATATGATACAGAAGGCACTGAAATATAATACTAATTTAATAAGGTTTTCTCCCACCTTTATTGAAAAAGAAAGATTGTAGTAGATTGGTCTGATGTTGCTTGTATTCAAATGCTAAATTCTGTACTCCAAGATCTAGTTGCTCTCAGACAAGCAGAATCTCACATATACCAGCTTTTATTGTATAAACATTGCCTCCAAAGTTATCTGAGATTGGTTAATAAAGATGAATACATACTGTTGCTGGGCAGAAGAGGTAGGCAGGGTGTGATAGCTATTCCTGGTTGTCAACTTGACTATATTTGTAATTAACTACAATACAGAAATGGAGTGCACACCTGTAATCCAGATTTGAGGCTGGAAGACACAGGCTTTTGACCTGAATCTTGATACTAAAGTCCTGAGGCAAAGTGGGCACGAAAAGCTTAGGCCCAGGCAAGATAGTCCATGCCTTTATTTCAAGGAAACTGAGCCAAGAAGATCTCTGAGTTCAAGGTTAGCCTGGGACAAAGCAAGTGTCAAATTCAGACATGATGGTACAAACCTCTAATCTGGGCCACACCTTCTGCTGGAGGCCTACATAAGAATGTTGGCAGAAGGAAAACTCATTCTTCTTTGATGGCTTGCACTTTCTTCCCTCCACATCTGTTTTAACCTACTTCTTCAGGATTTCAGTTTATTCAGAAGACCAGTTGAAACAACTAGTGTTGTGGAATTGAACAACTACTAGATATTTGGACTTTCCATTCCCAGCTGTCCATTGATGGGTTAGTTGGACTACTGACTGTAAGTCATTACAATAAATTCCCTTATCATATAAAGACATTTCATAAATTCTGTGATTCTAGAGACCCCTGAAGAATACACAGGGCTTCAGCTCCTAGGCTTAGGGTCTGAGAGTTCACAAAGGGGAAGAAAGAGGGGCAAAAGAGGAAGAAGATGCCATTTTTTTATTACATATTTTCTTTATTTACAATATCTCCTTTCCCAGGTTCCCCTCCAAAAGAAAAAAGAAAAAGAAAATGAAATAAGAAAAAAAAAAACCAAAAACAAAAACTGAAACAATCCCCTGTTCCCTCCCCCATCCTCCTGCTCAGCACCCCACCTTCTCCCACTTCCTGGCCCTGGCATTCCCCTACACTGGGGCAAAGAACCTTCACAGGGCCAAGGGCCTCTCCTCCCATTGATGAGTGACTTGGCCATCCTCTACTATACATATGCTTCTGGAGCCATGATTCTCCCCACGTGCACTCTTTGGTTGGAGTTTTAGTCCCTGGGAGCTCTGAGGGTACTAGTTAGTTCATATTGTTGTTGGTGCTAAGGGGCATCAACCCTTCAGCTCCTTGGATCCTTTCTCTAGCTCCTTCATTGGGGACCCTGTACTCTGTCCAATGGATGGCTGTGAGCCTCTATTTCTGTATTTGTTGGGCACTGTCAGAGCCTCTCAGGAGACAGCTATATCAGGCTCCTGTCAGCCAGCACTTGCTGATATCCACAATAGTGTCTGGATTTGATGATTGAATATGGGAAGGATTCCCAGGTGGTGCAGTCTCTAGATTGTCCTTCCTTCAGTCTCTGCTCCATAGTTTGTCTCTGAAAATCCTTCCATGGATATTTTGTTCCCCCTTTTAAGAAGGAATGAAGTATCCACACTTTGGTCTTCCTTCTTGAATTTCTTGTGGTTTGTGGATTGTACTTTGTGTATTCCGATCTTCTAGACTAATATCCACTAATCAGAGTATGTATACCATGTGTGTTCTTTTGTGATTGGATTACCTCACTCAGGATTATATTCTGCAGGTCCATCCATTTCCCCAAGAATTTCATAAATTCATTGTTTTTAATAGCTGAGTAGTACTCCATTGTGTAGATGTACCACATTTTCTGTATTCATTCCTCTGTTGAGGGACATCTGGGTTGTTGCCATATTATAGGTAAATTATGGTCACATGGCTATACAAGTCATTCTGTTGGAGTAGGAGCAGCCCAGGCAGAACATGACAAGTGGTAGCTCAGGGTTATAGACAGGGAGGTAGACAGAAGAGCATAGAGAGTTGATTTCTGCCCAGCTCAAATGCTTTAAGGCATATTATAAATATAAAAGTATTTGTGTCAAATGATCTAAAGTACAGTAGAAACCCTCAAATAATATTTACCACATCAAAATATTGTATGTATTTTCATCCTTAGTTTTTACTTATTTAATTTATGGAATAATTTAAGTTAGAGAAAGCTTTCTATAATCATCTATATGCTATTTTAAACATATTATAAACTTTTACCAAGTAGAGTTTGAAGACATTCTCCAACTGCAGAAAAAAAAGAGAAAATGTTAAATTTTATACCATAGGTATTAATATTTTTATTTATAATAATTTCCAGAATTGAAAAAATAGCAGCAAAATCACCACCAGCACCAACTCCAGCACCACCACTACCACCACCACTACTTCTACCACCACTACCATCATCGTCATCACTAGCAATTGCTGTATTTTATACAGAAGACCAGCAGTCTTAGGTATAAGAATATACTTGGTTTTGTTTGTTTAGCTGTTAGGGAAACTGGAAGTTTTACTCAAAGGAGGAAAGGAGCCACACTGAACTAAATGCACAAGGGAGTCTCATTTTTGCTTTTGTACTACAATTACCTGACAAAATTTATAGAAATGCCTCTTAAATTATAAACATAGTTTGTAGTTCTTAGTAATAATATTCAGTGATGAAAAGGAAGATTTTTTCCAAAAGAAAATAATTTCTTAATATAACATTTTCGATTTATTCTTTGAGCATTTTATGCAAAGCATTTAATGTAATTCGATCATAGTAGCCCCAGCCCCTCTCTCACTCCAGATATACCTATAATCTCATTTTTAACTTCATTTTCCACTTTTCTTTTTATAACTCACTGAGTTCAATTAATGCTATCCACATATACATGACTGTGAGGGCAACTATGGAAGCCCAGTCAATCTACCAGGGGCCACACCTCTAAAATAAATGTAGGTCTTCCTCTCCTAACAGGCATCAACAGCCTATGTCTTCACAACTATAGGTCACAGTCTGTGCTCCTCCCCCATCCATGCTGAAATGTTGACCAGTTTGATCTTGTGTAAGAAACCACAGGTGCAGTGATTTTATGGGCACAAAGTCTAGTCGTGTCTAGAAGACACAGGTATGCTCCAACTCTCCCCAACCTCTGGGTCTTACTATCTTTCTGGCCCCTCTTCTTCAGAGTTTCCTATGCTTTATGAAGGAGAAGAATGATGTAGACATCTGTTTCTGCCTGAGTACTGCATAGACAGTCATTCTGCGCTTTGATTAGTTGTGAGTCTCTATAAACTACTGTGCATATTGCATCTCAAACAGAGATGATGAAACTTTCTTTGAGGTAATCAGATAGGTAAACAGAACAAGTAACGGCTACTGTACTCTAAGAGAAAAGACTATTAGAAGCACTATATGAGAACTGAGAGCTGGGCTGATCTAGTCAATAAAAGATATGGATCTAGGGCTGTTTTAAATTCTTTCTTGTGTTGCTCGAGATAAACGTAAACCCTCTGTGTTGTTTGCTTTGCTCTTGCTTCCTGCAGAGGCCTTGCTCAGCTGGTTTGTGTGTCTGCTCTTCTAAGCTTCTGTTTTCTTCTTATCCAGAATTACATAAAGTAAGAAGTAAGTCTTCTCAAACAGTCTAGCAGGTAAGTGAATCCTTAAAAGAAGGTGTCTAATGATGAGATGTTATCTTAATGAAATTTTATTTCATTTTATAAAACAATACTTATTGGAATTGTGATGCCATAGCTGATATCTGTTAAATCTTTAGTATAGTCATTCCATTCTACTAGTAATGATAATAATTTATTACTTTTAAGAAACAAATCTATATAATGACATTCATTTAAGTAATTAAACATAAATCTTTAACACATAAGGATTGAAGTTGAATAGAAGCAGAATTTTTCAGTACTTGTTCTGGGAAAGAAGAAAAATAGTCTTGATTTCATCTCTTTGTAACAAAATGAACATTGGTTTCAACTAGTATATACTATCTTGAATTCAGTAATTGCTTTAACTAGTCTTGAAATTCTTGAAACTATTCCAACATGGTATTTTAAGCTATAAAATTGATACAGCTAATTAAACTCTCCTTCTTTTAAAATCCTATTATATACACTTTCACTGAGTCTCTCCTGTCAATGAGTACAATGAATCCACGTACTTCCCTGTTGACATATCTCATAGTGACATATGCACATTCTAAGTCTAGAAACCTCACTCTAGGTGCCTCTAATTGTTTTTTGCTTTAAATAGAGTATCATGTTCTTGGCTCATTTACCTATATGCTTACTCGCAAAAATGCTTCATCAACTCTATTTGAGATACACTTAGAAAAAAAATTAACTGTTACTTACTCCTGGGTGTTTGTAGATGATAAAACACATGTATGCAGGTGATATTTTATCTTTTATTGTATGATAATTTCTTCTTACATTTCTTTTGTATGTATCTGGTTAGTTAACTGTGGCATTTCTCAGCTATAAACATATCAAGAGAAGAGCACAGATATCATTGACAGGAGGAACACTTAGTCACAGCCTGTACTATACAGGTTAATGTAAGCATACTACAGAATCACGGTGCATGGTGGCTCTCACTTTGGAAGTGCATCTGTAAAAAGTTGTAGGCCCTGAAACAATATATTGGGTCCATTTCTCTTGCTGATAAAAGTGGCTGTCCTAATTATTTGCCATTTTTTTAGAAATGATGTAAATAATAGAATAATAAATACAATGATAAGACATTAGATTTAGCCTGTGCATTTTACTCTTTCTGTAGCTCTGGTTTGGCAAAATCAGGTGACATGTCAGAAGATACATCATGGTGGAAACAAGGTATAAATCTAGATTTCTCAATTTCCATCTGAATGTTTTTATAGTTTTTAAAATAATTTCACATTAATTACAAATCAATATCCACTTTGCTGCAACTAAATATTATCAATTTTCCCTATCTTGGTTCTTCCAGAAACATCAGATGGAAGAGGTCAGGGTTTGGTAAGGAAATCTTTCTTCTTCACAACATCTCTCCCAGAGACTATGTCTCCACATCTACAACTATCAACATTGTCATGTTTTACTTAAACGGATTTGATCACAAATAGACATTTAAGTAAAATTGATCTCCAAGCAGAATGAATTATATTTTTTCCTTCAATTGATAATTTAAAGCAAAATGACAATTTGTAGTATTCTGTATTTCTGCTGCCCCATTGATGTTACAAAAAGATTGTCTCATTTACTTACTCACCAATCAAACCCAGTGATCCATGTTAGGTACTTTTCTAAGCTAAATGGCCAGGCAGTGATGGAGCATGACTTTAATTCCAGCACTTGGGACTTGGGAAGTAGAGGCAGGTGGATTTCTGAGTTTGCAGCCAGCCTGGTCTACAGAGTGAGTTTCAGGACAGCCAGGGCTACACAGAGAAATCTTGTCTTGAAAAAAACAAAAACAAACAAACAAGGAACAAATGGAAAAAATAATGACCCACACTTATCAAGGCTTACAACCAACTGGATAATAAAAAGAGTCAAAACATAAGATGTGGTACACGTAACAGAGAGTGATGAGCCTGAAAAAAAACAAAGGAAGTCTAAACTATGTATGAGGACTTATGAGGATAAAGGTAGGATAGGATGTGTCAGTGTGAGAAGTATATTTATCAAATACTTATAAGGCTAAAAAAAGTCATAAGTAAGCAGCTTCATAATGGAGAAACTCCAGGTAGAAGAGATGCCTAAAAGAAAAATCAGTGTATCAAGTTATTGAAACAGTAGGAAAGAACTGGGGATGGCAGAAATAAACTAGACAAGCAGAGAAACAGCAAGGTTAGATCAGGAATTCAGTGGAGATCAGGATTAGGAAGAGCATTGTATCAAATATCATGCTAAGAGTTCTCCATATACATCAAATATTTGGACTATAAAGAAAATTATTAAGAAGAAGAGAATAAAATTGATACTCAAAGAGTCAGAAACCTGTGACCCTAAGGTGGGAAGGCGTTGTGATGGTAAGTCACTCTATTCTTTACTTATTACCTTAATTCATTGTCCAACCTGTAAACTATGCTCACTTGGGTTTCCTAGAGAAGGTTTACAACAAAAGAACATGAATACTATCAAACAAATGCATTTTTTTTTAACTTGCAAGGGCAGTGTGTGAGTCACATTTAGAAAACAAAGGTCAAATGGCGGCTGTGCCATCAGAATGGATCAAGAAAATTTTGATGCTAATATCCCCTGAATGTCGGAGAATTATATGACAGATTGAACTTTTTTTTTTTAATTAGGAAATTTAAGTTCAATCCTTCAGCACTGAAATGAAAAGAGTTTTTAATGATATTAAATAAATATATTAGGGATATTACTTTTACATTATATATTACAGAAAGGCTATTGATCCAGAATGGAATTGACATGGGCTAACAGAGAGAACTCTTTGGGGAGCAGCCTTGATTTTGACGCTGCTAGTGAGGAAGGGCTGTCCTTCTTATACTATTGTCATTAAGAGACACTAGGACCAAGGAAACTCTTATAAAATAAAGCATTTAATTGGAATCTTGCTTAAAGTTTAGTCCATTATCCTGGGAATCATGGTGGCATGCCTGGTCTAGAGCAGTAACTGAGAGCTACACCCTGATCCCCAAGCCAAAGGAGAAAACAAACAAAAAACAACAACAAAGCATTGGCCTGAAGGTGGGCTTTTGAAATCCTCAACGTTCTGCTTAAGAGACATGCTTCCTCCAACAAGGATACACTGCCTAAATCTATTAACAATATAAAGGAGTTCCACTCCCTGCTAAGCTTTCAAATATATCAAATATATGAGTCTATAGAGGCAATTCTCATTCGTGACACCACAGCATGTCAACAGATCAAGATGATATAGAGTTTGCATTTAGGCAGAAAATAACAAGAAATGAGCTGTAAAAAAACATGTAACATCCCAAAAGAGACCTGAACCCTATAGAAAGTTTTTTTGGGAATGAACAAGTCAAGCAAAAAAAAAAAAAAAAAGACAGAAATAATGTAACTAACATATTAACCAGAGTCTTGCTAATATTTCAATAAAATTGGATTCTTCTATGATGTTTTTAATGTGCTGCAGAGATATTTCCATGATATGCAATGTCATTTACAAAGTGATTTGTAAACTTTATATGAAGACTTTTCTCTAACAACCATTGTAAACCAAACCAGTAGAGACCTGAGAAAAGAAAAAATGGTTTGACAGCAAGATATTAGTTATTTTTCTTATTTACATGTCATATGATATCTCCTTTCCCAGTTTACCCTCTGAAAAAAAAAAGAAAAAAAAAACCCTGTTCTCTTCCCCCTCCCCCTGCTCACCAACACACATTAAAGAACATCTGACATGCCTGGGAAGTTTAAGTAATTGGTCTGGTTGGGACTTTGCAACCTCTACTACACCTTGCATCACTAAAGAATCTCTATACTCTGTGTCTGAGGATAAGTGTCAGAAAATGTGATCTTCATCCTTGTGGTTCTGGAATGTGTTAAATTATAAATGAAAGAGAAGCTGACAAAATAAGATACAACCACCAAGTACCTCTTTCTGTGTGAGAAAACTACAATAGGGGAGATTAGAGGGTAATGTCTAAGGTCATGGAAGTGACAGAATTAGACTGTCAACATGGTCATTTGACACTCATGGAAGAGTTCCTTAAACTTGCACAGAAATTCACTAGTGAACTTGAGAGTTGAGATAACTTGAATCCTCCTCACCACATATGATTGTCTCTTATCAATGTTCCAACTTCTACAGATGAATTTTTCCCATAGCAGATGAAGAAAATATATACCTTATGATTGCTGGGTAGGGGAAGTTACAACACTGAAATACAATAAACATAAAAATTGTTAAGCTACAAATATAAATATTAGCTCAAAAAAACATTCTAAGTAGCTCTAAATAGCTTACACAAAAATTTGGAAACACACAAACACACACACTCACACACAGACAAACACACACACACACACACACAGCAATCTGTGACCAAATTTTTAATCACTTTTCTAATCTGAGGAATTTACATATGCACTTACAGTATTTTCATTCATAATTGTTATTTCTTAGTGTATTAAACATATCACAAAAGGTGGCCCTTTCAAATATTGGCATAAGAATCTAATCATCGTGCATGTATTTGAGTCAGAATTGTGGTCCAAATTGAAGCAGTCTGAACATATTCAGTCTGGATGCACACAAGGAGAATTGATTTATGCACATGTACATGAAATACTAGATTCTGAATAAGCACTTAAGAAGGCAGTAAAATCTGCAGGGAAGGCATTCCCGGCTTTAACTAATTGGATTAGTTGTGGTGTTTTCTGTGCATCCCAAGGAATTCATAAGCTATAGATTAAAATCTTCAAACAACTCTGGTCACAGAGGTGAGGAGGTTCTTTTCTTGTGCTAATAAACATTTAGTCTCATGGATTCTAATTGTATTCACACACCTAACTCCTTTAAAGCAGATAGAATGTATTTGTAATGGGCCACTTTACTTCTGATTTTGTAAACTAAAACCCAGGGGAAGAAAATCAAACCTGAACTTTGAATCCTTCCTTTGGGTAGTGCAAACACTGCTCTCACAATTGTGTGATTTCTTCTGGGCAAGAAACAATGGGATATTCCCTTGGCCCAGTGAAACCTCACATAAGTCATTTCTTTTGGCTATGTAAAAATAAGTGTTTGAATATTCAGCAGATCCAATTTCTAGCAATACACCAATGATTACAAACCTGTAGCTCCCTTAGAATGTGGAAACAAAACATTTATCAGGTCAAAAGTTCTGTAGGCTTGTCTCCAATATTCCTGATTCTAAGCACCCTCAAATTCCACTGTGGAGACATTATGTTTTTCTTTTTTTAATCTTAGGGTATCACTTTATCGAGATGGCTGAGGGATCAGTTCCAATAAAAACCATGAGCACACACTTTGTCTATTAAATCATTAAAAGTGGAAAGTAATGGGTTGATACTTGAAAACCACCTGCCTTTGAAATGCTCAGTGTATCACATAAATTTCTTTCTATAATACATTCTGTAAGTATCTTTGTGATATGTCCTCCCGGAATCCAAAGATATAATTCTCAAATGAAAACTCAAAAGAATTTTATTGTACACATTGTGAAATCTTATTCAAGTAGATTCAGTTAATAGAGTGAGCTTCAAGCAAAATGATGTTTTCCTAATTTCAAGTGCTACCTAATTTATCACAAAAAATTACAAAATCCATGCTTTTCAATGGATTGACACTATCTCTAGTCCCCATTTACAGAGTAAAAGATTAGTTAAATCCATGAATGCTTGTCATAGCTTTCTTTTGTAGTTCATATAAAACTCAAAACTTTTGCCATACATTTATTGTTTGCTTGAACTCTGTGTTTCCACTTGAGAGACTTCTTTGACATACAATAATACAGAAAGTAGTTCTGTTGTGACTGCATCCTCATTACCACCTCTAAACCTAGCTGCACTAAGGTATTGTGGTAGGCTCTAAAGAGACTAGTGAAAATATTCAGAAATGGCAGACAAAGCAAAGAGATTAAAACTTATAGTTTTGGGAGGAGAACATAGGAGAGGAGGTAGGGAGGGGAAAGGGGAAGGAAAGGAAGAGGAGAGGGAGAGGAGAAGCAATGAAGGAGAAAGAGAGAGATGGGGAAGGGGGAGGGTAGGGGAGGGGGAAGAGTGATGGGGTGTAGAGCTGGCTGACTGGATAAGGAACACTCACTAGAAAGCCTGCTGGCCACCTCATGGCCAAAGAGATTATCTTCACCAATACATATTGTGTTTTGTCAGCTAAGCAGCAGCATAGCTAGCTAGCTACTTATATTCCTGTGTCTTTGAGCAGTTTTCCAGTGAATGGTAGCTTGGTGTATGCACAGGAATCTAGTTGTATTTATAGATGTTGCTACCTCATACAATTCTGGTATACCTGGGGAAATATGGACATTGGCCTCTTGATCTGCCTGGACACTTTCCATTAGCTTTGGGAACACAAAAGGAGCCTTTCAGTGGGCTGGTAGTTTATGCTGACTTGATGATTTACTCAGAAATCATGACTTAGGTATTTGGTGCTCTACATTTTTCTTTCTTTTTCCTTTCTTCATTCCTTCCTTTCTTTCTTCCTTCCTTCCTTCCTTCCTTCCTTCCTTCCTGTCTTTCTCTCTCTCTCTTTCTTTCTTTGTTTCCTTTCTTTCTCTATTTTTCTCTTTTCTTTTCCTTTATTGTTTCAATATATAAGAATGGAAGTTACATGAGTTCATGGATGAAGAAGGTCCTTTTTCTCATCTCCTTGAAGACTTGTGACATACTCTTTGAATCCTTCCTTGGCTGGTTATTCTAGTGAGCACCTATTTACAAGCCAGGTGTATGTTTCAGTATCATATATCTAATGTTCAAGCCAGCTCTATGATGAAAAACTGGAAAAGGTGACAATTGAAATGTTGAGTATCTTGTTTCAACTACAGTAAACAATAAGGGGAGAAATTGTTTTTTTTTTCATATATATTCCAGTTTATATTGTTGATGATTTCTTTAAATATGATATGATTTAGTAAAAAGAGCTTTAAATAAAATATATGGTATGGCTAAATATTAGCTATGCATTTCCAAAAGCAATTCTCTCCTGGTGGTGGTGGCACACACCTTTAATCCCAGTACTTGAGAGACAGAGGCAGATGGATTTCTGAGTTCGACGCCAGCCTGGTCTACAGAGTGAGTTCCAGGATAGCCAGAGCTATACAGAGAAACCCTGTCTCAAAAAACAAACAAACAAACAAAAAAAACAACAACAACAAAAAGCAATTCTCTCTACTACATAGGGCAGGTAATGTCTATTCGAACACAACATAAACTTATTTTTTTCACAAAGAATACAATTTAAAACTTTATGCAAATTTGCCTTGATTTGTTAAAATTCATAAACCAGGACTGTTTCTCTGAACGTGATTATAATCAAAATATGTTCTTTCGAAGCCAGAAGATGAAGGGAAAGAATGATCTTCCTTAGAAGGTTAGAGTTGAGGTTTTTTTTTTTTTTTGAGACTGTATTTTAATGGCAACATTTCTCTAACCTCTCCTCTCTCGAAATCCTCCTACACACCCCTCCCTGTTTTCCTTCAAATTTCTGGCCTCTTTTGTCACTAATTGTTATTACACACATGTATGTGTACATATACACATATATATTTCTAAATACAACATATCCAGCCCATATACTGTTCCTTGTATGTATGTTTTCAGGGAAGAAAATATGGCATTCGATCCCAGTCCCAGCAGAGGCATCTACAAAATATTTCTACTAAGGCTCGGAGAATATTTCAGATAAAAAGGTAAGAAGATTGTAAGAGCCAAAGGATCAGTGAGTTTCCTATGAGATTGTGTGTCCTCATAGTGTCAGAAGCAACACCAATGAAGTCTCTCTAAAATGACTGCTCGAAGTAAAGGTGAGCAAAGGAAGACATCAACAGACATTCAAAACTGGGTTCAGAGAAGCATACAGGGTCTCAACTCTATAACTGTGAAACAAGAGGAAAAAAAGCTTCCTAAACAAAGGAACTGAGAGAAGTTGGGAGTGAGGTAGATGGACTTTTCAGTGAAGAACACAACAGTTGCTTGTATAGAGATTTTAAAGAAATGTTCTACTAAAATTATATTAATATATAAGCTCTTTATTTTCATGATGAATTTCAACTAAAATCAGGTGCCATCTTAGAAGAGCTACAATATTTAAAAAAGCATGATCTTGTGAAGATAATGTAATCTTCAATTGTTCCAATTTTGAAAGAATAGTAGACAGCATATAAAATTGTTACTCCTTCTGAGAACTCAAGTTTGTTAAAATAAACTACCAAAAATACAAATCAGTTTGTCCTTTGAGTGTTAATTAGAATCTTGTGTAAAGAAATTCACAAAATTCAGTACAATTCATGATGTTCTGTGAAGTATGGGACAAAGTTTTTGAAACTAAATTGGAAGCAATTATTGATTTTTTAAAAGCTCATTCTACACAACAGTTCTCTCTCTCTTTTGCTCATTTCCTTATGTAAAAGAATTTAACCAAAGAAAGCCAGCATTCTAATTCAATTTCTCCTGCAAAGTATATAATTTTATTTCATCATAATGGCTGCTTTTATTTCCAGGGTCAGATTTTATTTAAATTTCAGTCCATTAGGAACAAAAACTTGCCATTTTCTGATAAACAAAATCAGCAGGGGAGCCTCTTCAAAAGAGAAATGTATTCCCACCGACCTTTGTTTTATTTGATCTAAATGACAGGTATACACCACTTTTCCTGTGTTTACTTTTAAAGATTCTGAAAAAAAAAGGAGGGTGACATTTTTTAACAACAAAACTAGCAATCACCCTCGTAGTTCTGTGACAGGCAGATGGAAGAAATGATAAAAAGATGTAATCCATTGCTTTAGACCACCAAAGAGGCCTAATACGAGTCATTAGCAGAAAACCGTTAATTTTCTTTTTTCCCAATGCTGACTGTTGTTTGTAGAAGTGCTCAACCTCTTAGGAATTGGAACATTTAACTGTTTCTTGCTATTTTGTAAGAGGGAGGTCAAAGCATTAACAGAAAGGAATTAAATAATGTTTCATTATATAGCTTGAGAAAATGGAGTAGTATAGGTAACATTTTAGATCCCTTTGAGTTGAGTTTGATAATTGCTAATAAAAGGAATTATTGGTCCTCAAGCACTTAAAACATGAAGAGGTGATTATAAACAGTATCTCATCTCTGGGAAAGCATCATTCAGTGCTCAGCCACAGGTAGTCAATAATCCTGAACATAATGAACTCAAACCTAGTTATTCTGATCTCAGTAGAAGATTATATAATTCAAAAATATAATAATAATAATAATAATAATAATAATAATAACAATAACAATAATACAAATGGAGAATCTCTGATATAATGAGTGTATAGGCAATCAGCATCCCTAGCATGTTTGACAAAATTTCCTATGGTGCTTAAAGTTGTCAATTAAGATGGGAAAAATTCTCATATATCTACAGCTACATAATATATTAAAATAAACACACCCATTTTTAGGGATAAATGCACTCAAGGACAGCAACAGATCCTCCAACTTACAATTACATAATATGTCTCATTGAAAGTTATTACTCTACAGATAATTACCAGTGAAAAAAGACTAATGTAAAAAACAAAACAAAAGGAAAAAAGACCAAATCTTGTTAATTCTGAACAGAGTCCTATATTTATGAAATATTCATTCATAATAATCTATCTATCTATCTATCTATCTATCTATCTATCTATCTATCTATCTATCTATCTATCTCAACCTCTCTAAATTCTACCTCTCTACCTCTACCTCCACTCTAACTTTTCTCAATCTCTACCTCAACCTCTATCTCTCTTTCCTCAATCCTTCCTTTTCAGCATAAATGATGGAGAAAATTAAAAAATAAAGCTGCCCTCAGAGATGACTTAGTTGGTAATGTGAAATTCAAATCTCTAACACCCACTAAAAAAGCCAGGCATCTGTAATCTTAGCAATGGTCAATCAGAGACAGCAAGATGCCTGGAGCACATTGATAAGTTAGCCAGGTCAAATTGGTAACACTCAGTGAGAGGTTCTTTCTCAAAGAATATATTATACTTATATATTTAGACATAAAAATGTGCATATACATACACATATATACATATATACATATGTGTATGTATATACAACAATGTTGTATATAAATTTTCTTGAAAATTGAAGCATTCCATCATGCAGGGAAGCATCTTAAAACAGAAGGTAGATGACTGAAAATAGCTTTAGCAAGCCTCATCTTCCGAGGAATAGATAGGCCAGTTGCAGAGACTCTAGAACAAACCCAGCTGGAAGGAAGAATCTGAAAGGAGATGAGCTGTCCAGTAAAAGCCAAGAAATAGAAGAGCTGCCTGGAAGAAGTTTAAACACCTGAGTCACTTGGGAAGGTCACTATTGAACTTGTTGAGCTACCAGCAAGCTGTACAACTTTTTAAACTGTCACTTATGCTAAGAGCTTTGGTGATTTTTTAGTTATTTCTTTGAGTTATTTCTGTTTCTGTAGGTAACCCTCATCTATATTTCTCTAAATAATACCAGCAAAGCTTCATGGTTCACCAATTTTGACTTTGAATATGTCTGTACTTACGTCAGATATGGCTTCCTTATCAAAAGGTGAGAATATGTACATCTTGTGTCCCCATATAAATTGTAGTAAGTCACAAAGGCAAACATTATATTTACATATATGTATATATATATATATATATATAAACTTATCTTGTAGGTATTTAATGATATACACTTTACATATATGCATCCTATGACTTTTTTTTGTTTTTGAGATTCTATTTCTCACTTTATTTGCTTTCAAAAAAAACCCTCACATATAACCCTCACACTGTCCTACAAATTCATGCCCTTTCTTCTTCCAAATTTGTATTGCTTTTATATGTGTAGATACATATATTTCAAAATATAACCTCTTCAGTCTGTATGTATGTGTTACCTGTATGTATGTGTTCAGGTCTTTTAAGCCCTGAAATTTGGCAATGGGAATTTTATAATTTTATGTGTATATAGGAGTATTTTTGGTTTCTTGGATTAATATAAAATCTATTTGGTCATCTTGTGCTAGATTGTTATAAGTAATCTTTGATATGTAAATATTTTCCAGTCTTTTTGATATTACATCAAATTAATGTTATACTTCAAAACACTATACATCTTAATTCTTCTTCAGTCAAGAAGTCAAGTTGGCACCAACCTAAAGCCTTCACTCTTGCTGCCTAGTGCTTATGTTCCTGGAAGGTACCCTGCACACTACCAGAGGAGAAAAGTAAATACAAGCCTAGCTGAAAGCACTGAATTTACAAGGTTACATGTTTGCTTGGTGGCCTATTTAATAGTAGCACAAGTTTTTGGACTGTCTTAGTTACTTTTCTGTTGCTGTGAGGATATACTGTGACCAAGGCAACTTATAGAAGAAAACATTTAACAGCAGAATTGCTAATATCTTCAGAGTGTTAATCTACTATTATTATGGTGGATATAATGGCTTCAGATAGGCAGGTATAGTGCTGGAACAGTATCTGAAAGATAGGTCCTGTTATACAGGCCATGAGAAACTGGGCCTGGTATGGGCCTTTGAAGTGCGATTTACTGTCAATGTTTGCTTTTGATATGTTTCTTTTAAGCCTGTAGGGTAGTTAACCAGTTTTATTCACAGTTATGTAATCATGGCTTAAAACTCTGGTTCAACTGTGAGCTTCAAATATTCTTAACTGCTGGACATTTTTTCTGGCTCGAAATTTTTTCTATTTTGTACATTGCTGATATACATATTATATGGGACTTCTATAAAGGATCCATTCAATTTCCAGACTTTCTTTTCTGTAAACATCTGAGAATATACAAGCAACATTTACTCTCTATTATTCTTTAGGATATAGACATATTCACTGCACATAAATAAAGTGATGCAGTAGAGAATAAAGAGGTGGTTCAGCTGGTAATAGTACTTGTTCTTTCAGAGGACCTAGATTTGGTCACCAAATTCCCATGGTGTTTCACAAGTGTTTATAAATCTAGTTCTAAAAAATATGATGCCCTATTATGATATCTGTCCTTGAAAACCTATGCAATGTGTAGTGCATAAACAAACATACAAGAAAAACATTCATACATAAAATAAAATAAATATAATCATAGTATTTAGTATACAGGAAAATTGGAGATACAGATTTTTCTCTTTAGTCCATCATTCTCATATTATTTGTAAAATCCACTTCAAATATAATTCTGGATATTGGAGGTTTTAGAGGTAAAATTCTTGTGATAAGCAACTCGTTAAAAGCTGTAGCTCTCTCTTAAAATCTTCTATGATATTATTATAGTAGTGAATCAAGAAAAAAACAAAAATTTAATTGAGAAAACATTAATATAAGAACTGAGTATAACAGAGTAAATCATCATAAATTAACTAAATAAGTTCATCAGACATCACTCAGCCTAGGAATCTAGAGAGCTTTTGGAAATTTGATTAGTTATACCTTACTATGACAAATTAAAATATTTTTTTTGTTAGAGACTGTCCTAATAAGGGTCAACAATGAATAGCAATTACTTCTGACATCCACATTTTACTAGCTAGTCTACTAAAGAGAGAGCTATCAATAATGGAAACTTTGTAAGACCTGTTTATATTTCTAAATATCTGAAAGGAAAAATATATGTGTTCTTTCTACATTTGTGTAAAACAGTTTCATACTGATAACTGTGCTAGAATTTTTAAACATAGATAAAACTATGTCAAATTGTTTTTTCAAGTATTTTTCAATAACATGAACAGATTAGCAGTAATATAACCCAATGGTTTCCAGTACATACAGTTTTTTTTCTCCTGTTCCCTGCCAAAATGTATATAGCAATGTCTGGAGATATTATTGTTTGTCCAAGCAGGGGCACTAGTAGGACCTAGCAAATATAGGGTATATATACTGGTAAACACTGAAGTACTCAAATTAGCTTTGACACCAAGAATTTTATGGCCTAAACTACCTCGAGTGCTGAAGCTGAGAAACTCCATTTTACACATTGACTGTTAGACAAATATTTCTCTCAAAGTGGTTAAAAAAACTTTGGAAAAACTGAAATAGTGAATTATAGTATATACATATATCAACAGAAAATGAAATATTAATGCAAATTAAATACCAAGCACAAAGAAAGAGACTGAAGACCAAAGCATGGGTTGACACCTGAAAAAGGCATTTAGTCTACCAGCTATCAAAATACTTAGTCTAAGCCAAAATTAGGACAACAAAATTGTCTGCTTTTGGAAGAGTCTGTCACATGTTTGTAATCCAAGTCCCAGGATGTTGACATAGGGGGTCCATAGTGAATTCAATGGGAAGTGCTTTGCAATCCTGCTGGGCTATTTACTACTGTCACAGTGTTTAAAGCTATGAGGTTGTTTTCTTTTTATCTTTCTGTCTTTTCTTTCTTTTTTAAGTATAGAATAGAGTTTATTCAGGGCACAGGGAGTGGAGTCAAGAGGGTAGTAGAGTCAGAAAAAGGCAGAGAAAGAGAGGGAGAGAGAGAGAGGGAGAGGGAGAGGAAGAGAAGTAGAGGCCAGCCATGAGCACTTGGAGAGAGGGGAGAAGGGAATGGGGAAGGGGTGAGGGGACAGAGAGGGAAGGGAAGAGCAAGAGAGAGCAAGAGAACAAGAGCTGAAGTTGCTTTTTAATTTAAAGACTGGTTAGATTATTTTCAGGCAAATTTGATGAGAAGATTAATTGTACAATCTTTTAGAACTTACACAAATCTTTAAAAAGTGATAAAAACCAGGCAACTGAAAAACAAGTAGTTTGTAACAGGAGTGGAACTCCAGTGTTATTTATTAGTTCACATTTCTATGATATTAGTCACCAGATCTAATGCAATACCGACTTAAAATTAAACATGAAATTTTGAAACATTTGAAAGTGTGTTATCTGGGTAATTCAGCAGACCAGAGAAGAATTCACCATTGTAAACAGAAGACTCTGGCTAATGATTCAAAGTAATCATTAACTGTCAAAATTATTTTAAAAAATATAATAACCTCCTCTTCTTTTGGAATTTGGAATTTTCTCAAGTGTAGAAAATTTTGATTATCCAATCCATATGTTTGTATTTTCCAAAAATTATAATCATACAAATTTATTTAGCCAAGATAGATACAGTACTAAATTTCAGGACAAATTGAATGATATGTGCTGCTTAGTGAAACAATCTTTATATATCAGAAGGAAAGAAGAGAGGAAGAAGAAAAAAGAAAGGAAGAAAGAGAGAAAAGAGTAAGGAAGGAAGAAAAGAAGGGAGATATGGAGGGAGAAAAGCAGGGTGGGAACACAGAACAAATAAATGAGAAGGAAGGAAAGGACTAAGTAAGTACAGAAGAAAATGAACCAGCGCAAACACGAAAACATATATTAACACAAATTGATTCTTTATAATAATAATTCATGCTTCCCTATACTCATGTACCCTCTTTCCTTCATTTCCCAATTTTGATATCAAATATATTATAACAAAATTATATAGTATACATTGTAGTCTTTGAATACTTTAGTACTTTATTTAGTTTCATGTAAATGTTTGAGGATGATAATGACATTCTTTTGGAAACAGTTATTCAAAATCAAGTTATAGAAGTTGCATGATTCATACTATACTGGTTTAAATCGCTCATTGTGTAATATTAAAACTTATCTAGACAGTGGTAGCAGGGACATGAAACTAAACCTGTATTCTGATTACAGATGCCTAAATTCATACACCTGTAGGCACACACAAGTATCTATAATAATGACACAATCAAAATCAAATAGAAAATATCATTATCTTGTTTGTCACTAAACAGAGGAATGGATGCAGAAAATGTGGTAGATTTACACAATTGAGTACTACTCAGCTATTAAAAGAAATAAATTTATGAAATCCTTAGGCAAATGGATGGATCTGGAGGATATCATCCTTAGAGAAGTAACCTAATCACAAAAGAGCAAACATGGTATGTACTCACTGATAAGTGGATATTAGCCCAGAAACTTGGAATACCCAAGATACAATCCACAAACCTCAAGAAACTCAAGAAGAAGGAAGACCAAAGTATGGATACTTCGATCCTTCTTAGAAGGGGGAACAAAATACTCATAGAAGGAGTTGCAGAGACAAACTATGGAGCAGAGACTGAAGGAAGGACAATCCAGAGACTGCTCCACCTGGGAATCCTTCCTACATTCAGTCACCAAACTGAATAGTGTCTGGATTGTAGGTGCCAGCAAGTGCTGGCTGACAGGAGCCTGATACAGCTGTCTCCTGAGAGGCTTTGCCAGTGCCTAATACAAAAGTAGAAACTCACAGCCATCCATTGGGCTGAGCACAGGGTCCGTATTGAAGAAGCTAGAGCAAGGACCCAAGAAGCTGAAGGATTTGCATCCCCTTAGCATAACAACAATATGAACGAACTAGTACCCTCAGAGGTCCCAGGGAATAAACCACCAACCAAAGAGTACACATGGTGGGACTCATGGCTCCAGCTGCATATGTGGCAGAGGATGGCCTAGTTGGTCATCAGTGGGAAGAGAGGCCCTTGGTCCTGTGAAGGTTCTATGCCCCAGTGTAGGGAAATGCCAGGGCCAGGAAGACAGAGAGAGTGGGTTGATGACCAGGGGGAGGGGAGGAAACATGTTTTTTGTTTTGTTTTGTTTTTTGCTTTTTTGTTTTGGAAGGGAAGTCAGGAAAGAAGATATCATTTGAAATGTAAATAAAGAAAATATCTAATAAAAAAGAAAGACCTTGTTTGTGATGCTACAACTTTTAATAGATTCAACTATACTTAAAATAGATTGAACTATACTATACATGGATCTCTATTAATTCTTATTATTACTTATAAATATATAATATCTATAAATAATCAATAAAAACAAATAGTACTACATCATGTTCAATCATGTAAATGTTTTGTGATAAATGTTTTTGTTTTAAAACAGCATTAACAACCTTTCACTGATGATTGTGTCCAGTAGGGTTTGTTGGGAACCATACAAACGAAGCATCTGCTGTGAAACCATAGACCCAAACTTAAATTAAGAGAAAGAAGAAATTAACCTTGTGATTTATATTGATTTGAGCTCAAGTTGATTCTCTCAGGTTGTCCACAACCGCTGGGAAAATCAGTTCAAAGAATTTTAGGATTTTTTTTTTTATTAAATTCTGTACTATTGTCTAAAATTATCTTTTCAGTTGTAAAATTGTGTGTATTATATACTCTAACCATATTCACCCCCTTATACTCTTTGCTTATCCTCTGTCAGTCACCTCCTGGCCTTTTTCTTCTTCTAAAATTGTCCCATTTCTAAGATTACAAACTTCTAAGCTTGTGTAATATTAAATTCTAGAAACTAACTAAGAAAAAACTTGTTATAATTTTCTGATTCTAGAATATTTCTCATAACAAAATTATTTCCTTTCCCCCATATTTTCCTTCAAGGACATTTATTCTTTGTGACTGAATAAAACGTCACTAGATCATAGCATTCTATGCATTTCTGTATATACTTTTTACAGTGTCACTCTTCACAATAGTTAGATTATCGAACCAGCATCAATATCCATCAACAGAGAGATGAATTCTTATCTTTGTAAGCACTATGTTTCCCTCAAGTGAAGAAAAAGCATCTCCTTTTTTTCCAGAGAATAGAACCTGGGTACAGAAATTATTTAATTAGTATTTGTTGAATGCATACATGAATAATAAATGAATTAGTATGGAAGACAGAGGTGGTAGATACACAGGAAAATGTGTTTCTTCATCCATTTATTCATCAATTATTAACTGAATACTTACTACTACCTGGCAAAGGGAGAAGTTTAGGAGTACACCTGGGGGATATAGACAAGTACTGCTAAACTATAATTTCTGTCTTCTGAATCTATATAATAAATATTGTATGCCTGCTATGTGCCAACACTGCTTTAGTGCCTGAAGATAGAGTCATGAAGATGAACAGATTCTCCTCTCTCTTAAATTTTACATTTTATAGAGTCTAATGGTAAGTTACTTCTGATGTAGACTAAGGACTCTAAGAGATTGGATATCAACCTTGATAGAAGGAAATGAAAAGCAATATATGAGGAGAGAAATTTGGGAATAATAGTTTTGCTGCATTATGAGGAAGCATCTGAATGGTATTGTTCTTACTCTATTAAATCATGATTTTCACAACCTGAGGTTTTCCTGTGCTTCTCAGTTATGCATATTCAGCTCTCACTCTGCTACCTGGGCATTCTTCTCTCAGCAGGGTATTGTGTCTCACTGAACACATGCTTACATACATATCTCTCTGACAGAAGAAAACTTGGTGAGACACATGATTTACATCCAAAACATTTCTACTTAGTAAAGGTACACTTTGCAAATCACAGCTTCACTCAATTTTATGCTAGTGAAGAAAAATGAGAATTAGAGATGATACTCAGAATCTTCGCAGATAAGCTTGAGTAACCCTATATTCACTGTTTTTTTTTCTTTTATTTACTATCATGAGAACTCCTAGGATTAACATTACTCTGTATTGAAGTAATAGCTAAGCTTATTCTATTGTCTAATTTGCAATTCATAATTTTCAATCCTTTGAAGACCATTTTTTATTGTTTTCCCCCTTTATTGAATAGATCATTTTCTCAAATAAAACATCCTAATTGTGTTTTGCCCTCCCTGTGCTCCTCCCACTTTCACCCCACTTCTGCTCCTATTGTGATCCGTTCTCTTTCTGCCTGTCATTAGAAACAAATGGGCTTCTAATAGGTAATAATAAAATATAATAAAACAAAATATAACAGGACAAAAACCCAAAACTGTCACATGAAAAAGAAAAACTGTCACCAACAGAAGAAAAAGAGGACAAGAGAAGGTATAAAAATCAGAGATCCACTTTTTCACACACTCAGGAATTTCCAAAATATAATAAAATGGAAGCCATAATATAAGCTCAAAGGACTTGGTTCAGACTTATATCCACATATAAAGGAATACATACTTATTTTTCTTTCTTGGTCTAGCATACATAACCCAGGATGGTTTTATTTGTTTGTTTTTGGTTTTTTTCTAGTTTCATTCATTTACCTGAATATTTCATGATTTTAATTTTTAATATCTCAGTAATATTCGATTGTATAAATATATCACATTTTCTTTGTCCATTTTGATAAGAGGACATCTAGGCTGTTTCCAATTTCTACTTATTATGAATTGAACAGTTGTGTTTGTGGTAAAGTAAATTATCTTTGAGTATATACATAAGATATCTATAGCCAGATTTCAGTTTACCTGGCTTTTTAAGATTCAGATTAAATTCTGTCACTTTATCTTTTTGAAGTTAACTGTATCTGGCTTTATGTTGAAGCCTTTGGTCCAATTAGAGTTGAGTTTTTGCAGGGTGTTAAGTATGGACCTTTTGAATTCTTCTACATGCAGCTGACCAGTTTGACCAGCACCATTTTTTTTTTTGAGGATGCTGTCTTTTTTTCCAATGGGTGCTTCTTGCTTTTTTATTCAGGCATCTAAAAATCTACTTTTAAATATTCTACTGGAGTTACCTTTTTATTTGGTCTTAAGAAATTGAACAGCTTTTCTTATTCAGAATTTAGCTCATTTTAGGTGCTTATTCATCAGCTAATCATATCCCAAATCACTATGAAAAAAATGAATAACACTCAAGAGATAGATTATAGAGAAGAAAAGACTATATATGTAACATTTCAGCAGAATTTTGTGAAGTTGGGCGTGGTTTGGAACATAAATGTGCAAGTAACAGCATTGAGAAATTAGTCACTAGAGAAACCAGATGCCAGAAGACATTCTTTTATATATTACATGTATTATCTGTAGAGGAATTTTAATCTGGCAACATGGCTTCAAGTTTTCTCATCCAAAAACATTCAAGGTCTATATGATCTGGGTGCAATATAGACCTTTGCATCCATAACAGTTAAAGTAAGGTAATATTGTAGAAGAAAGCAACCATGTTTGAAAATACTAATTGACAGGCAAAGTGATGAATCAGAGGAATGGGGACTATTTAAGGCAGCAGCAGCAACAAAGACAGAGAGAGAGAGAGAGAGCAAGAGAGAGAGAGAGAGAACAGGGAGTTGAGTCACTTCCAGCAGTTGCATGCAGTTCAGTTGAGTTCCATGAGTTGAGTTCATTGCAATTATTCATTTCAGTTGAGTTCATTCAGTTCAGTTTAAGAGCAGGATGCAGCCATAGACTGTAGATTGGCTGAAAGTTTAGAACATACTACCAGAGTTAGTTTGAAGCAAAGCAGAGTAATTCAATGAGAAGATGGATGGAATCAGCTTGCAAAGGAATTTGAACTAGAACAGCAGAGTTGATTCAGCCATCCAGAGTTCAGAAAGAACTAGAAAGTATGAGCTTATTCAGCAGTAAGCCCCTGAGATAATTATATCTGGTAAATAAATGTTGCATTTACAACAATAATTTAATCTTTGAAAAGCAGTCCTTGGCATGAATTCTTAGTTTCATTGTTTTTTTGGTTTGCATAATGATAAATGACTATATGTCTGCTTTATTTGGTGAAACACCATGCAATGAATATTTAATGTATTATTACTTAAAGATTTAATACATTGTACTTTAAAAATCATTAAAAAAATAATAAAAAATTGTCTCACTCAATTCACCCTTCTCTCTTGCTTATTTCATTTTTATTAATTTTATTCATTTTGTGTGTAGTGTAGTGTAGTATAGTGTATGTGTACATGTATGTACATGCCTTTGAAGGAAAGACATTGAATCTGAGTATTTTCTTCTATCAGTTTACAACTTATATTTTGAGACAGGGTCTCTCATTGAACATGGAACACATAGAAGTTTATATAACTAGCAGTTCCTAGGGACTATCTTGTCTACAATTCTTCCAAACTGGCATTATTACCTCTTTGCTGCGCATCAATATCAAGTACTTTTGCTTGTGAAAAAAATTACTGTATTTGCTGAGCCACATATACAGCTTCTCTTTTTCCATTTACTATTTTAAATAAAGTACAAGAAATGTAAAAACTAAAATTAGTTTTGAGAATTTATTCCTACTTCTTCATATTATGTATCTATACACATATGTATGTGAGTGCACACAAAGGCATATTTTACTTCATCCAATTAATATTTCATGTACACACAGAGAGAGAGAGAGAGAGAGAGAGAGAGGGAGGGAGAGAGAGAGAGAGAGAGAGAGAGAGAGAGAGAGAGAGAGAGAGAGAAGCAGGCAGACAGATAGACAGAGATATGGAGATGGAAACACAGACAGAAACAGAGAGAGAGAGGAAGAGACAGAGAAATAGAGACTACCAACAACAAAAAACTGGTTCTCTCTCTCTAAGAAGGAATTGGGTGCCTGTAGTTTCTCTTCTACATGGATGTAGCCTTATAGAATTTTCATTTTGATGAATTAATAGGTATGGTCTCTGCATATCTTGTTTGGGCAGCCCTGATTATGGAAACAACATCCCTATACTATACAGAGAAAATGTATATCTTGTTACAAGGTACCATTCAAACAAATCTGAGTCAGATTGCCATGAATTGTGGACTAACTTCATTAACAAGCCTTATGTGTTGGCACAGACACTCTTGTTAGTCTTTAAATTTTCATATATTAACCATCTCAACCTGTCAACTCTCAGGTGTTCATTCCTGGTACTTCTATTTCCAAGCACTATCCTTGCTTTGCACACCATATATAACATCTATCTATTTTGATTTAGTTATCTATAGAGTCAGATCTTGTACCTTGTTTAGTAATACATCAATGAGGGCAATATATAGTACATGAACTTATTCAAGGACATTTTTGTATGAATGTATTTTTCATATTTTCTAAAACAGTAAGTTACAGATACAAATATATCACTTTCTTTTCACATAGAAATAAAGTTAAGTGTGTGCTCCATATTGAACCTGATCATTTAAATTGCACTGCCCTTCATATTGTATTAGTATCTGTGAAAGATATTCCTGGTTGTCAGCTTGTCTGTATCTGGAATAAACTGCAATCCAGAAGTGGAGAGCACACCCATAATCCAGATCTTGAGGCTAGAAGACACAGGCTTTTGATCCAGATCTTAGGGCATGGTGGTCATAAAAAGCTTATGTCTAGGCTAGGTGGTACATTCCTTTAATCCAAGAAGAAAAAGTCAAGCATATTTTCATTCAAGGCCAGCCTGGAACAGAGAAAGTTTCAAGTAAAGACAAGCTTAAGTCCAGGCATAATGGTACATACCTTTAATCTAGGCCATAACTTCTGCTGGAGGCTTATATATGGTAGAAGAAGAAAGTGTTCATTCTTTTTTGCCTGCTTGTACTTTACTTGCCATCATATCTATTGGGCCATACTTCTTCAGGATTCCAGGTTACCTAGAAGACCATCTGAAAACCCCAGCCTCAATGGACAGAGGGACTAATAGATTGGACTTCAATAGGTGGCTATTGTTGGATGAGTAGAACAGCAGACTGTAAGTCATTCCAATACATTCCATTTATAGAGACATTCCATAATTTCTGTAACTCTAGAGAACCCTGACTAGTACAGTATCTGTCAATGTGTTTTCAAAATTAATTGTAATGAAAGAGAAGTCTGGACCAAAAATGTCAGTGTTCTCAAGGTGACAATGTCACAGGTAAAGAACTATACTTTGGGAAGTACTAACTATTGTAAACTTGCACACTGTGAGGAGCAATGTAAAATCACAGCGGGATTGAGTTATAGAATCATTTACCATTTAGCTTTATCTCAGGAATAATTGTGTTCAGCGTATTGTCTTGATTTTTATTAGGCCTGCTGACAACTAGGGGTGGACCTTCATGAGTATTTTTTTCAAAGATTCCACTCCCAAGATCACACGACTTCTCTGCTTATACTACTGATCTTTTATTAATAGTATGCTTTTTCCCCTTCAATTGTTTACCATTCTTTAGAAGATGATTTGTATCCCAGCAACCTCCTTAACTATTGAAACTTCCTATGTCCTGCTACATATACATCTGGTGACAGGATGCATGAGTTTGAAATAACAGCCATCTGACATTGCAGTGTTTTTAACTTTGTATACCGCAAAGAACTGGACATAGATGACAATTGTGTTTCACTCCTCAGTAAATCTATTCTCAAATTATCCTGCATTTACAAAGAACCTTATAGAAATCTATTAACATTAGTTCTGAGAAACCTTTATTTCCTTTAATAATCCTCATGAAACTATAGAAAGAAGTCATTATAAGCAAAGCATCTGAAGTATTTTAATACTTTTCTAGCTAGATTTTTAACTCCCTCTCCCCTCCCCCTCTCCCTTTTGTTTTATTCTCTCCTATGTTCCTCCTTCCTCCTTCTGGATATATGGCATTAAAATGTCAGAAATTAGTAGCATATTCTTGAAAAAAAGATATGATTTTCTCTAGAAAAACACATTTTTTAAGAAAACAACACATTTTACAAAAGAAAAATATAGTATTTATCCTGTACAAAGTTTACTTATACAATTTCAAAAAGCTGAAATGTGAAGAAACCATTTTTTCTGATGCTATAGAAATGCTGATGAGCATCAGAAAGTAAACCCCATCAACTCGTTATGAAAACAGCAGAATGTGAAGTTGGGCTGTTCATAAGTCATACCTATAAGAGACACAGCGAGACAGATTTCATTGTCATGTATTAATCATTTATAATAAAAGTAGGAGCTTTATAAAATATGTATTAAACACCATTAGGTAATGTTGCTATTTTCACTTCTTTTGAATACACAATTAAGTCTTAGGAAGATTTACAAGCCTTATTACCATTTCCCAACACATTTCTAATAAAGTCTCATATTTGTTCTCATGATCTATGTGGAAAAAACTGTCTGCAAGGATCCAAAGCTAAAGAAAGATGAGTGAGAAAGACAAAAATATAAACGATCAATTTGAAAATGTTTTTGGACTGGCATTGAACTAGAGAAATCTGTTTCATTTTTGAAAGGGTTATTCACTATGACTTGTCTTAAATTTAAATATATACAGATAAAATAGAATTTGTAAAACATAAACAAGACATGAAATTATTAGAGTTTCAGTATATTCACTAGTAGTATGAGTTTCAGTATCAAAAAGAGTGAGCATGGGTTTTGTAGTCAATATGTATATATTCAAATATTAGCTCTAGTATTTCATAGATAAGAGAAATGTTAAATACTTTATGTAAGCTGAGCCAGGAATCTTATAAAATGAGACATTCGATCCTGTCTATATAATGATTGGTATGTGGATTATAATAAGTATATGCATGGAAGCCTCAGAAAAATGCCCACTGTGCTCATTTTTTAAAATATATAATATAGTGTCTACTATTATTTTAATACACTTTTTACTGTTGAAAATCTTCTGTGGAGGTTTTCCATGCTAATGCCTGCAACTAAAATTTGTATTATAAAATTCTCTAGCTTATACTTGTTTCCTTCCAAACACCAATCCCACCTCCTCTTTCCCCACATACTTTCTGTTGATTGATTCTGATATTTACTTAGTTCTAAAGTTTGTCTCTATATGTCCTAGGACACCTCAGTGTGATGAAGTCCTAACAATCACACTATCCTGGTTTGTTTCAGTCTGTCTCCCAAATGCTGTGCCTGCTTCTCCATCATGAAGCTCTCATAACGTGGCTGAACCTTTCATCCCCATGAACACTTCTTCTCAGTCCACTATCTGATTTACAAGTTCTTTTCTTAGCCTTGTCAACCCCTCTTTCATTTTTTACACTTGAGAGTTTTCCCCCTTTTTTGTATACTGACTCTGAATCATCATAAATTTAGACTTGTACTTATTTATAGTAATGTTCCTTCTTATCAAACAGAATAACACTGGGATATCAAAGACCATAACCTAGCCCATTTCCCATCACTACCTTCAGAATATTCTTCACCTAGAGACACCATTTATTCTGTAAACTTCTTAAGAGAAGCCTTTTATAGAATAGCTTCCCTATATTTTATCAGCAAAATTAAGTCTTACTTACCTTTCCTCTCTAGTATCAGTTAATATAAAATCAGACAGTTGTTCTTTAGGATGTGATATATTGACTTATTTGCAAGTTATACATATTGTATATACCCACATTTTCTCACACATGGATAATTTCTTAGAAATGGAGAATTGAGTTTTATTCACTTTTGAGACACTTTTGTAGACTATGTTCTGGGAAAATAAGAAACACTCAATAAATCATGTTGATGAATGAAGTATGCTGCTTTCTTTCAGCCTATCTCACATGGCTTCAAAATAGGCTTGGTGAATTAATTAAAAATGAGATAGTATTGAGAGTTAACTGCTTCTTATTGTGCACAGCTTTTTATACCTTAGGTACCAATTACCACTTTTTTTCATAGTAAGTCATAAACTTGCATTTTTCAATGAACATTTTATTATATTTATAAAATATAGAATATTAGAAATATGCTTACAAAATATTTACAAAATAACTAGTATGATTAGTGATTGATTTGAAGAAATATTTCAAACAGTGAACTATCTTTCCTTGTAAATTCTTATATGTCATTGTTTCTCAAGTAAAACTTTTAATGAAGTCATAGCTTGAATGTAATGCCTATATTAAATAAAGCTATAAATTTTCAAGTGCTTTGCATCCTTCTCTGCAGAAGGTGGTTCCTCACATACACTCACTGTCTAGAAGGAACTCCAAAAGTATTTCTTCAGAAACAGGAGGCCAATTGTTACTACAGAGTTTAACTATTCTGATCTATTAAATTCATCTTCTACAGAGATGTCCAACACTGGTCTATGGTAGAGGTGTCCTGTCATCAGCACATTTGTATGTCCTTTGATTCTCATGCAAATCAATACTCTATGACATTATATCTGAAAACAGAAAGCTGATTTTATTGTCAAGCTGCTGCTGAAAACATTCAATTAGGGAAAGTGGCCTGAAGACACACAGAAAATGCATGGAAACATCCCCACAAGATTTTATTTTTATTATTGCAAAAAATGATTAGTCTTGGTTTTTACTCATGAACTGTATTTCATGTCAAATTTGGGTTAATTTTATGAGAAAGCTGCAAACACGTGGAATAAGTGCCATGTTATCTAATAGGACATAAGATAATATTCACAACTAAAAATATTCATTAAAACAATGAGATAATTAAGATAGATATATAAACAAAATATTTAAAGTATTCCATTAGGGCACATGTTTTCAATTTATATGTCAAGACTGCTATATATCATAAAAAATCTTTTTCCTACATATTATTTACATACAATTTATGATTCTCCTTATTCACTTTTTGAGGGCTTATTGTTTTCTTACCAAAACGTCATTCTGATAATGATACATTTAAAATAGTCTGAATCTCTAATCACATCAATCATAATTTACTGCATAAATAGATGAGAAAAAGAGGTAAAATGTGCAGGATTTCTAATTCGTAAGAACCAGCTATAAATTTGTATCAGTATAGTAAAAAAAAAAAAAAACATTCTGTTTGCCATCTTAAAGGTAAAACAATATGTTATTCACTGAATTTTTCTTGTTCCTTAATTTTTCCAAACCCTTTAGTTTTTTTTCTTTCCGAGTCCCTTCCTTTCAACTGTGACTCTCCAGCCCCTGAACCCTCTCCTACTCTAACAATTACTCTCTCTAAATGATTTGTGTTTAGCTGGCAGCTCCATGCTAAGAAAAGTAATATATCCTGATGAAGCCATTAAGCACTGTACTACAGACATTAAGAGGATGATATAGGCATGATTTCAATCATGCAGAGGGAAACTATTCTTGCTGTAAGAAGGAACAGTGCCAGGGAGCTTAACCCACTCCAGTCTTTGTCATTATATCACTGGATTCAAATTTCGGGTTGTCAGAAGAATTAACACCTTTCCCCCAACAAAGCAATGACCATCAGGTTTATCTTCAGAGTTATGGTTCAGCTCCACAGGGAAGAAGGGTAAGGCAGCATACACCAACTGATACTAGGCCCCCAACACATATATAGCAGGAGACTGCTGGATCTGGGTTCAGTGAGAAGGTGCACCTAACCCTCAAGAAACTGGAAGCCCCGGGAGTGGAAAGGTCTGGTGGGGTGGGGATAGGGGGTAGGGACATCCTCATGGAGATGAGGAGAGGGGAAGTATGGGATGTAGAACAGTCAGAGGGTGGACCTGCAGGGGGATAAAATCTGGAGTGTAAAAAAAACAAAAAGATTAAATACAATTTAAAAAATCAAAAAAGGGTAGAAAATGTGTCATATTTCAAACAACCTACATATAAATCAAGAAGAAATGAGTTGGTGATGTTGAAAATATGCTAAAGAAAAATTAGACCTTTCTTTGGCAGCTGTGAGAGGTACCTTGAAATGTTGATTACACAAAAGCCATTACGGTTTAGAAGATTGGCTATCATCTCCAATTTCATGTGCTTTCAATAGCTGTTTAAATACCACTTCAAAAGGTATTAGAAGGTTTGATCTCTGATATATACATGTGATCTATTTTATACGATGTATTTCTTTTTTTTTTGTTTTTTGTTTTTTTGAGACAGGGATTCTCTGTGTAGCCCTGGCTGTCCTGGAGCTCACTTTGTAGACCAGGCTGGCCTCGAACTCAGAAATCCACCTGCCTCTGCCTCCCATGTGCTAGGATTAAAGGCATGCATCAGTACCACCCAGCTCATAAGATGTATTTCTAAGTGACATACATAAGTTGTGTATTTCAGGGAGATAAGAGATCAGGATTAACATGCTTCATATATATTTTCTCTTTATTAAAATTGGATATTTAAATAAAATTTATGTAGTCATGTACAATATATTATTTATATATCACTTGATATGTTTTTGATATATATCATACGGTATGTTTTATACTTGTATTATGTGTGTATGTGTGTGTGAAATTATTAGTAAATCTGTTCGACAAATCAAATACTTATGCAACCTTTCACAATTACAAATTCTTAGTAGTGAAATACTTACATTTTATAATTACAAAATAGAAATTAAGAGTGAAAATTTAAATACTACCAAAATATAATCCTTATCTTGTTAATGACAATTTATAGTAGTTACTCATAAAGATTGTATTCAACACAGGCCTATTTTTTCTGAAGTATAACGTATATTTCATAATTTGTCTTTGTAGTCTGAGTCCATAATTAATAATAGCAATTACTTGAACTTGAAGATCTTGGAGCCTGTGGAACTATGAAAGGCCATTTGCTGCTAAATGAGACCATTCAGCTTTAAAGATCTGATATCCTAAATCTCTCCTCTAGTCTTCCCGGTCTACTTGCATACTGTGAAAGTTTCCTAGTTTCCAATGCATTTCTGCAGTTAGAAAAGGGATCTTCTACTCTGATCATTAACAGGAAGCAGTATGATGTTAGAAAACAGAGGCCATTCTCATCAGAATTATTGTAAACTGAAATATAGAGACTACAAATTTTGGAGTTCTTAAAGTGTTTAAAGGTACTTTGAAAGTGTATTGAGCTGTCTAATCCATTTTACTTTCTAATCCTGTGTGTGTATCTGCACGTGCACAGGTTTGTGAGGTTATTACTATTTTAACATACTTTTTTTTGAACAAAAGTAGACATAATTATTTATACACATACTCATATACATATGCACACACACAAACACACATACACGCACACAAATACAATGAAACAGTAGTCTTCAGTATCCTAAGAGGCATATGATCAGAATGTTCTTATATTTTCAATTTTGATGTTTTGATATTTGTAGATGAGAGGTACTCTTTATGTGGGAGAGATATTTTTGAGTCCCTTTAACACAAATTTAATGTAGGAGAAGACAACTAAAAGCAACAGGATCCCTTACAGAGAATCTAAGCAAAGGGCAGAAGAGAAATATGTAAGTGAAATTTTAGTGCAAACAAGAGAACACAATGAAAAGTTAATATCTTGAATTTTAGCATGGTTCATTACTTAAAAGCTTCATATTGGCTTGGGAGCATCTTAGAGTCATAGATCTAAATTCTCTATTTCACATCTACTAAATTGATACCTTCATTTCTGCAAGCACACTGTCTGGCCTGTGTATGTTGTAATATTTGAAAAATATTTCTATATTACATCATTGTAGATTGATTCTGAGTATTCTTGAGTTACTTAAAAGACACTCCGCAAGTCATAATAGGTGCATACAAAGAAGGACATGGTGTAGGAGTATATAAACCTAAAAATCTACACAACCTAACTATGTATCAAAAAACTGGAAATTTACACCACAGACACTGTTGGAAATGTATGAGCCATTCCTCATATACTCTAAAGTATTCTTGATATTTTAGTTTGTATACTTTTTCTTGAATATTATCTTTATTAATATTAAAATAAATCCTAATAAAAGCTCATATCACTTCTCTAAATTCTATTATACTTAAAAAGTCAAAGCTATACATTTTCTAGACCATTTATTTGGTATCAATTCTCTTCATTGAACTCCTATGTGGGTTATTGGTAGACTAAAATTGTTTAAAACAGACTTTAAATTATATTACTCATCTTTTACTCATTACAAAAATTACCTAAAGTAACCAACTTATAAAAAATACAAATTATCTGTTTGTGTCAGTTTTGGAGATATGAGCCTAGTACTGATCAGCTCAAAGCCATCATGCTCAGGAAAAGGTTGTTTATCAAGTTGGGAGCACATGAAAAAGTAAAATTACCCAACTCATGGTCAGAACAACAACAACAACAAAAAAA
>NW_022196897.1:34584112-34606927 GCF_008632895.1 Mastomys coucha
AAAAAAAAAAAGAAAGAAAAGAAAAGAAAAGAAAAAAAAAGGAAAAGTAGTATTCTTAGGCTCTCAAATTGCATTAGAGTATGTGACTCCAGGGACTCAACTTCTGCTAACATATGGGCTTCTGAGTGAAATTCATGATAGAAACCACATACCACACAGCCACAGTCACTCATAGCAGATCATCTTCATCACATAGACATGAATGCAATAATTGAATGAATGATCTCCCAAGGTGCAGATCTGGGATTGAGAGTATAAGGGCACTTTCCCCTGGATATGCCACAGTGTTGTACACTCTTGCTTTCTTTGAACTTCTGTTGTAAAACTCTAGTAGATTGTGAGAGGTATAGCTGCTAATTTAATTATGAACTGTGAAAAAATACAAGCTAAATATAACTTTTCCATCCCTCACATTCTGTTCTCTCTATACTCCCTATAGTCTTTTGTAATAGACTTTATTTTTTTCATGAAATTATATAGAGGAAAAAATACAGGAGAAAATAAACAGCAATCAATATGCCATGAAACAATTGAAACTATACAGATGCTATAATTTTTTTATAGGATGGCCAAGAGGGTGAACACTAGAGTATAGCTGAGCTTAAGAAGCAGATGCAGATGCAGATGAAGAAGGGACAGAGGAAGCAGATGAAGCCTATACTTTCTGGTTTTAAGAGATCATTCAGTTTAGCCTTACTATTGGATGGTATTTTACAAAGGGAAGAAACTCATAAACACCATCACCAAGAAATAATAGTACTTTTAATGAAAATTTTACCCTGCATCTACTTTGATTTCTGGTGTTCGCAGTTATGAACATCACAGGGAAATTGTGAAATTAAATGACTGTAGTGTAAGGAGCTTGGAGCCATTTGAATCAGTGTAAATTCTACCCTACTTAAGGGAAGTATTTAAAACTCACCTTGGGAAATATAAAAATGTAAAATATTATAGCCCAAGTATCAGTCATTCTGATGATCTCAAAAGTATACCCTAAAACAACACATTTTTTTCTGGGATTCACTTGCCACCATAAAGTGGAGAGTTTAGTAAATATGCATAATTTAGCTGCCATTATTTCTTAAGAAATAAAATTGTTTGCCTTTTCTTTGCAATGAATTCATCTACAAGATTTTGCAATTGTCTCTGAGGCTTTGATTGAGTACTAAAGTGGATAAAAAACTAACAAGAAAACAAACGGTTGGTGTGAATTCCAAAACAATCTTGGACAGTGGGTGTTTAAATTCTTGTTACTATTTGTCCTTATAATGCATCTGTGAATGTCTCAATATTGCAAAAGTCTTGACAAAGACTGTCATGCTGACCCTAATGAGAAATTAACAACTATGCACACAAAGCATGGAGAAATGAATTTATGTCTAAATGATCCGACATTCTGCTTCTTAGGATAATTCTTACACAGGGAGCACAGAGGCCATTTTAAAAGTATTGTTCTCTTTAAAAAGTTATTTCATTAACAACAATGATCTTCAAAATATAACATTGAAAAATTCACCATTCTTACATTCTTCTGGGGACAAGTATTAGAAAAATTAATGTCAACAATTGCAACAAAACTTAATGTCAATAAAATGTCAAAACATAAATCTAAAAATAATTTAACAAAATAAATGAGATCATCATTTATATAATTTCATTAGATTTTTATGCCAGACCTTAATTCGAATTGTATAAATTATTAACCACATTACATTGTATTCAGCTCATCATTTTTCACTAAGAGGTGGCTGCCTAAATTTCTACAGTTGCCATAATTTTTCTTCAGAATTTATAGAATCTTAATATTAGATTACATGGAAAACTACTTACTAGGATATTTTTAAGCTTACGTTTTTACTCACCCTATTCAACTACTCAAAAGCAATTTATTAAGCGTATAAGCAGTCAAAAAAGCTGGAAGCTTTGCTGAAGCTACTACCAAAGTTTGAGTTTCTAAAAACACTCCATCCTTGAGAATCAGTACAGGAAATGACCACACACAGAACTGTGTAATTTAATATGCTGGGAATATTTGTCCAAAGCATGGCACCTGGCTACCCTTATAGAGTATAGGGTGGCACTACAAATCTACTTGTCAGTAGTGTGAAAATGTGATTTAAAGATCTATATTAAGTGCCACCAAACACAGTGTTCATGGCACTAAATAATTACAAAAATAATTTGTAACAAAAAAATCTGAGGGGCCACTGCTCTGATGTATGCCAGTTCCTAGACTAGAGGATGAACTCAAGTACTTGGGATTCAATGCAGTCTCCAATTAATTTCAAACTATAAGTTTTGCCTAACCAGTAGTTTAGATTCGGATGATCAATCATCACTCTGAAGAAATAATTTAAACAATAAATATTATCTGAGCCCCAGGGAATTCCATGTTTAAGAGACCATAGACTGTCTTTCAGTGGGCTGTTTTAGAACACATTGGGTGGGCCTTCCATTTTCCCCCAGATGTTAGTCCTATTGTAATCAAAGATCTAAGCAAGAATAGAAGAAAAGAAGATGATTTTAAAATGGTCTTAACCATCAGCTACAACAATCTACTTAACAGTGTTAGAAAACTGGTATTCTTAACTTGAAAACTACCCCTTGTAAAAGTACTATGCTTAGTCAAACAACTCAGTAACATCAAAATGAAAATAAAAAATTGGAAGAATAACACATAACAGTTTTTATCAGATTTTCAGTATTTAAATGCAAACTCATCTTATTCATAAGAATAAGCACTATAGTAAAATATGTTTCTGGGTGTTGTTCCAGTTGGCACAGAAAACAGATGTTTCAAGACAAGTGTAAACGGTGCGGTCCTGTCCTGTGTGGGGGTCTTCATTTTAACATCAATATTTGTAAGGAGCTCTTTAAAGGAACACCTGTGTGGATCATGTAAAAGGTATGTCTGTGTTAACATTAGTCTCTCACTGATTCAAAACTATAATCTATACTACACAAAATCTGTGTGGTCTATGTCAACTTAAAAAGACATTTTAGTTTACAGAAACAGAAGCAACTTTTAGAAAATGAGTTCTCAAGGAAAGATGATTTGTAGCAAGTTACTTGGTGCTGAATCTAACCCAAAGCTAGTTGTTGTGGAAGCAGAATAAGACACACGGGAACAAAATCTAAGCTAAAGGAAATGCAGGGACAAAAGTGGAGCAGAGACTGTAGGAAAGGCCATCCAGAGACTGTCCGACCATGTGATACCACCCATCTGGAGCCACCAAACCCTGACACATTGCTGATACCAAAGTGCTTGCTGACAGGGGTCTGGTATGGCTGTCCTCTGATAGGCTCTGCTAGCACCTTATTAAAACAGATGCCTGGGGACTCCAATGGAAGAATTAGGGGAAGGATTGAAGTAGCAGAAGGGATTACAACACCATAGGAAGAACAACAGCATCAACTAACTGGACCCTTCAGAGCTCCCAGGGACTAAATCACCAACCAAAGAGTATACATGGGCTAGCCGGTCCATGGCTCCCACTACATAGGTAGCAGAGGACTACCTCATTTATCATTAGTGAGAGGGGAGACACTTGCTCCTGTGGAGGGTTGATGTCAGAGAGAAGGGGGATGCTAGCAGCAGATGTGAGAGGTACTAGAGGATGTGAGGCAGGAGTGGGTAGGTGGGTGGAGGAGCACTTTCTTAGAGGCAAAAGGAAGAGGGGATGGGGTAGGAGGTTTGTGGAGAGGAGATTGGGAAGGGTACAACATTTGAAATGTAAACAAATAAAATAATTTAAAAAATAATCTATAAGATACATGAGTACACTTAGGAGAAAACATCTTTCTGTACTGAGCAAGTGTTCACAGAGTATTGACATGATTCTACCATCAAAATTTGTAAATACAGAGTTGATATAGAGACCTATAAACTATATGCTACATTGTTTAATGGGTTATAAAAATAAATGTTGTGTAGGTCTAGAGAGCACAAATACTCTTTTTAGCATCTATGTCTTCAGTTAACATTGGAATTTATTATATACTCTTCTTAAAGCATTTAGGGATCAGCATTATAAATTATCACAAGTAACTATTCAATACTAATAATTTAAAAACATGTTGAATAGTCATTATTAAATTGGTATTTATATTTATTTCTAAATCTGATCTTTGTGGAACAGATTTCCTTCATAAATGAGGAACTTAAGGTTAGAAGAAACTCCTTTGATTTTCTTAAATTCATACACCTGATATTATGTTCAATAATATGACATACATTGAGTAAAGGGTAATGGAGATTGCACTGCATGAAGCATAAACACAGATAAATTATATTTAAGTACAATATTTGCAATTAGTGTAATGATTGTTCACTTTCAAAATTATTGGCTTAGTGCATAAAAGATCTATCCATAGCTAATGAAAATATTATCAACATAAGACTTTAGACATTACAGTCCTGATCTTTTGAGCTGTATTCAACCACTTAAAATCATTTTTATTTTTGAAATTAAAATATAATATCAAAATTTTCCATTTCCCTTCCTCCTTTCAAACCCTCACAGAAACCACCCTGTTAATCTCTCTTGAATCCATGTTCTCTTTTTTATAATTTTGTGTATGTATTTCTAAATATAACCTATCCAGTTTGTGTAATGTTATTTATATGCCAATGTTTCCCAACTGACCATTCTGTTTTGGATAACCAATTCTGGGCCTCTTCCCTGAGAAAGACTATTTCTCTATTGTATTCAACTTTATTCTCACGTTCAACTTTGCAGGCATTCCTCTGTGACTTTAGAAACAACAGAAATTAAAGAAAAGAAAAAGCCAAGTAGAAATCATGGGATTTTACAAATATATAAAGATAGGAATCATGAATTCAGAACAACACTGCCCATGGTAGACAAGCACAGACACACTGATGCTGCGCTGTGTGTCTGAGCAGCACTGCCCAAGGTAGATGGCTCAGACACATTGGTATAGTGCTGTCTGTCTGTGGATGACCAATTCTTGAAATACGAAAAGGAACTTGAAAATGAATTTCTAAAAATATTGAAATATTTTCAAGTTCATATTAGGCATAAACACAAGCCACGTACTTTTGTACTGCACAGCAAATCTACATCCTAACCTCCTAAATTTAAGAAGTTCATTCAGAGAACTTCTAATTTTGATCAATAAGAATGATTGTCATATTTATAAAATGAGAAATCTTCCATCCCTTGATCGTTTACCCTTCCTAACAAGAAACAGTTTCACCTTACTGACATTGTGTCTGAAATCTGTAAGTCCTTAGTGTTTCTAACGTTGGATGATGTCCATTTATTGTGTATGGTGATATTATAGATAGATAGATAGATAGATAGATAGATAGATAGATAGATAGATAGATAGATAGATAGAGATAGATATAGATATTAAGTTTTAGGTATGTGTCCCTTAATTATGTATCTAAAGAAAAGGATTTTGACCTCTTCCTGTTTATATCCCTGAAATATATCTCATAGTTTGTGGTCAATGTACATTAAATTCACATTTATAACTGTATAAGTCAACAGATGATTAGGGCTTTTTACATGAACAAAATTGAACATATTCTGTTCTCTTCAGTACCCCTGGTTATTATGACAATAACAGAGGCTTAACAACTCTGTTGGAAGCATTTTAAAAATCTCTTTCTGTATGTAATGGGGCATAAACTATTGGAGTAGGCTGGTGAATCTCAGAGCTGACCCTCCTTTGTTTTCTCACCATCACTGTTCCTCTCACTAAGTCACTCTGATCTATTTTCAGTATCTTCCCAATAAGCTCCTGAGTGAGCTCTATATGTCTGTCCTCTTTTCTACTCTTTTCTTGATGCTTCTGCTTCTAAATTCTTCTACAAACAGATTCTTTTTTTATTGGATATTTCCTTTGTTTACATTTCAAATGTTTTCCCCTTTCCAAGTTCCCCTTTGTAAACTTCCTATCCCATCATCCCTCCCCTACCTCTATGAGGGTGCTCCCCTACCCACCCACCCACTCCCATCTACCCACCCTGGTGGCATTCCCCTACAGTGGGAAATTGAATACTCTCAGACTGAAGGGCCCCTCCCCTCCCACTGATGTCCAGCAAGGCCATTCTCTGACACATATGTGGCCAGAGCCATGAGTCCCTCCATGTGTACTCTTTGTTTGGTGACCCACTCCTTGGAATCCCCAAGGGTTGTGGCCAATTGACACCTTTCCTCTTCCCACAGGGCTGCAAACCCACTCAGCTCCTTTAGTCCCTTCTTCAAAACCTCCATCTAGGACCCAATACTTAGTCCAATGGTTGGTTGCAAGCATCTATCTCTGTATTTGTCAGGCTCTGGTAGAGCCTCTCAGGAGACAGGCATATCAGGCTCCCTTCAACAAAAACACTTCCTGGCATCCATAATATCATCCAGGTTTGGTGACTGTATATGGGATGGATCCCCAGGTGGGGCAGTCTCTGGATGGCCTTTCCTTCAGTCTCTATCCCACGCTTTGTCTCCATATTTCCTCTAAGAAGCACTGAAGCATCCACACTTTGGTCTTCCTTCTTTTAGGGCTTCATATGGTCTGTGAATTGAATCTTGGGTATTCAGAACTTTTGGTCTAATATCCACTTATCAGTGAGTGCATACTATGAGATGTCAGAGAAGCAAATAACCCTATTAAAAATGGGGAACAGAGTTAAACAGACAATTCTCAACTGAGGAAACTCGAATGGCCAAGAATCAACTAAAGAAATGTTCAATACCTTTAGTTTATTTCTCCATCATAAACAAGGATGGGATTATTGTTCCACCATCTTTCCATATGCCCCTTAACCTACATATTCAGCAGGTTGACATTTCCATGGTAGTGGCATTTCTAGCAGCCATCCTGTTCTTGTGTAGTGGTGTGATTTTCACCTCTTACACATTTCCCTTAAACATACAAAGTCCTTCCTAATATTTGAAAGTGAATGTGTATCACCTTGAAAAAACCCAAAGCTTCATGTTTTCTACAGCAAGAATTTTTTAGATGTGTATCTCAAAACCAAGGTTTCAACAATGCCCAAATGGCCTGCCTGTGACAGAAAATGGCCAAATGCTTCTTTATTATCTTTTCCGTCTCATTTGTTTTATTACTTCAGTGGTTGGATTATGGACTTACACAAAAATAAACTTACCCAATTGTCAATTGATTTTATGAAATTTCAGTTTTAATTGATGTCAGTGAAGGAAAATAATTAATAAACCTAGTATATATGAAAATGAAAAAAATTGCATTTCAGGGAAATGCAAATCAAAACAACCCAGAGATTCTACCTCATACCAGTCAGAATGGCTAAGATCAAAAACTCAGGAGACAGCAGATTCTGGTGAGGATGTGGAGAAAAAGGAACACTCCTCCATTGTTGGTGGGATTGCAAGCACGTACAACTCTGGAAATCAGTCTAGCAGTTCCTCAGAAAATTGCACATAGTACTACTGGAGGACCCAGCTGCACGGCTCCTGGGCATATACCCAGAAGATGCTCCAACATGTAACAAGGACACATGCTCCACTATGTTCATAGAAGCCATATTTATAATAGCCAGCAGCTGGAAACAACCTAGATATCCTTCAACAAAGGAATGGATACAGAAAATATGGTACATTTATACAATGGAGTACAGCTCACCTATTAAAAACAAATTCATGAAATTCACAGGCAAAAGCATGAAACTTGAAAATATCATCCTGAGTGAAGTAACTCAGTTACAACCAGATTATTTATTGTCTTCTACTATTAATTGCTAGAATACAGGGATTTCCTCCTTGGACATTCAAAAGTATATAAACGGCTGGAGGACCTATATCCCTTTCATTGACTTAAACTGAGAGATAAAGCCAACATTTGGCCTCAAGAAGAAATCATTTTGAGGTACCATTTCAGCCTAAGTTAAGCTAACCTTGAGCCTATATCTGCAATCAAAATGGTGTTTGACTTAACCTTATCCTTTCTTTCTTTTGTGATCCACACACTATAGTTACTAGAAGTATTCCATTAATAAATCACAAGTATGTGAACTTTGATCTCAAGGTCACGTTTTAAAAAGAATGCCTTAATGCACAAACCTAGTTATTTTTGTCTGTGCCCTTTGGTTTGCCATCTCTTCTACCAAACACTCTTACCTTCAATCTTGGCACTGCTCCTCCAGCTCTCATTTTACATCAACCTTATGTGGTGCTCTACCCTGATCCCTAATTGTCAAATTCTCTGTTTGGTTTTGATTCTTCTCTAAATAGGTTGTGGTGATACGTTATTCTATGATTTTCAGTAGCCTACATTTTTAATAATATTGCTCTGGTTGGTGAAGAGTTAACTAGTACTTGGTACATACTAGGCATTCAAGCATTTGTTGACACAGAACAGTAATAGACAATTAGTTTTCAAGTCTCACAAACACTAGCATGGAATATTTTCTCTTTTGTGGAGTACGAGGGTGGGAAACAAACATTAAAAAGGGGAATATTAAAGATGTAGAGGAGGAGAGAGAAGAATTATGACAGTACAACAGGGGTAAATGTGATCAAACTGTACATTGTACAATTAATGAAACATTTTTAAAAAATTACAAAACCCCTCTAGTTTTCAAGAAAAAAATATTACCAGAAAGTAGGAATCTAAATGCAAAAAAACATAGCACTGAATAAATCGTAAAGCGGTCAAGTATATAATTATTTCCCCAAAATTTCTATGCTCATTTTTTTGATAAATTAAAAAGAAACATATTGAGTGTTATACCTTCTGTGGCTGTTAACCTGCATTGTCCTATAACATACATTGTTGGACAATAAAGATTTCCTGCTTTTTTCACAGGTGGTTTATTTGAAAATAAATACTTTTTAAAAATGTTATATATTACATTTAACACTAGAAATCTATATTTGGTCAATAATGGGTAGCATTTTCCCCCTCACATTAAATTTCAAAGAGAAATAACAATTCTTGACTCTAAAAAAGGTACAAACATCTTAACTTCATTAAATGAGGGAGTAAAAAACTAAGTCCAGTTTTCCAATTGAGAGTCAGTCATGTCATCTGGTGAGTGTCTGAGAAAGCACCTTAGCTGAGCACTGGAAGAAGTCAATAACTAAACAAGCTACAGAAAATCGAAGAGTAACCGAGTCTTCACCACATAAACAATCCATGGAAGCTTTCTAACTAAAATACAATTTATATTCATATGTATTTCAATAACCTATTTCTGCCTCTTGTGCCTTACACAGAATATATATTGAATATGTTTCTATTCAATAAGTTATTTTTCATTTCTAGTGAAGTCTAGTCTATTTTTGTCTTCAGACTGCCTTTTTCTTTGGTTTTGAACACTTCAAGCACCTAAGATTCTTAAACCAGTACACAGGTCTCCTGTACATTTTCCCTGGTAAAGCATTAAACATGAACACTATTTCCAGGTATAGACTAAACTTATATGATACACTGATTGATTCTGAATACACATACACACACACACACACACACACACACACATATATATAAATACATATATATATAAATACATATATATATATATGTGTGTGTGTGTGTGTGTGTGTGTGTGTATACACATATATATATACACACACATCCATACCTACATATATACATACAAATGTGTGTGTGTGTGTGTGTGTGTGTGTGCAAGTGTATCTTCCAAACCCCACCTTGATATAAAAAAGGACATATGGCAAAAACTATACTTTGTTTCCTTGCTTTCAGGCTACACGGCTGTTTTAAAAATCAACCAAGGAATCTTGAATGGCTGAGAAACACTTAAAGAAATGTTCAACATCCTTAGTCATCAGGAAAAGGCAAATCAAAACAACCCTAAGATTCCACCTCACACCAGTCAGAATGGTTAAGATGAAAAACTCAGGAGACAGCAGATGTAGGCAAGGATATGGAGAAAGAGGAAGACACCTCCTTTGCTGGTGGGATTGCAAACTAGTAAAACCACTTTGGAAATCAGTCTGGTGGTTCCTGAGAAAATTGGAAATAGTTCTACCTGAAGTCCCAGCTATACAGCTCCTGGGCATATATTCCCAAAAGATACTCTATCATATAACAAAGACCCATGTTCAACTATGTTCATAGAAGCCTTATAGTAGCCAGAAGCTCAGAAAAAAAAAAAAAACATGTCCCTCAACAGAAGAATGGATACAGAAAATGTAGTACATATACACAATGGAGTACTACTCAGCTATTAAAAACAATGACTTCATGAAATTCACAGGCAAATGGATGGAACTAGAAAATATTGTCCTGAGTGAGGTAACCTCAACACAAAAGAACACACATGGTATGTACTCACTAATAAGTAGATACTATCCCTAAAAGGTCACAATGCCCATGGTACAATCTACAGACTATCTGGAGGGTAGAAGAAAGGAAGACCAGGGGCTGTATGCTTCAGTCCTGCATTGATGGGGAAACAGGATGGGGAGAGAAGGGTGGCAGAATCAGATTGAAGGAAATGTGAGAGAGGTACAAAGAGTCAGGAAATCGATTAAAAATAGGTAGCAGGGGGGATAAGGAACTGGAGATAGCCTCTGGAGGGTCCCAGACACCAGAGAGATGTGAGGCTCCCAGGACCCAACAGGATTGACTTTAACCATAATGCACAGAGAATTAAACCTGTGGAGACCTGTGGAGACCACCTCTAGTAGAGAGTCACAGCAGCGGGTAAAGAGATGGGACCACCTCTCCATCTCTCAAAGTTTTTTAACCCAGCAATGTTCCTGTCCAAAGGAAGAACAGGGACAAAAAAAATGGAACAGAGGCTAAAGGAAGGGCCAATCAGGAATAGCCCCACCTGGGGATACATTATGTCTGCAGACACCAAACCTAACACTGTTGCCGTAGTAAAGAGGTGCTTGCTGACAGGAACCTGGTTTGGCAGTTCCTTGGGAGATCTGGCCAACACTGGCCAATGCAGATACAATGCTTGGAGCCAACCCTCAGTCTCAGCTCCAGGACCCAGGCGGGGGGAGCTGGAGGAAAGACTGGAGGAGCAGAGGGGTATTGCAACCCCATTGGAAGAACAACAAACATAGCCTGGCCTGACTACCCAGTTCTCCCAGTATCTAGACGACCAAACAAGGAGTGTACATGGAATAATCCATGGCTTCAGATACATATATGTACCAGCTGATGGTCTTGCCTGATAGAACAGGAGGGGAGGCCCTTAGACACCAGGAAGTTTGATGTCCTAGTGTAGGGGGATGTTGAAACCAAGGTCAGGTGGGAAAGAGTTGGTAGTGGGGAGCACTCTCATACAGGCAAAAGGAAAGGGGAGGGCAGATGTGGAATGGGGCGGGTTGTGGAGAGGTAAGGGGGAGTTTAAATATCATTTGAGATGTACAGGAATAGAATGGTTAATTTTAAAAAATTCTTTTATACTTTTCAATCAGTAAACTCCTGGGAAGGACACAATTTTCTGTAAATAGAAAGACAGGTAGATAGATAGATAGATAGATAGATAGATAGATAGATAGATAGATAGATAGATAGATAGATGTACATATACAAAACTAAGGTTATCAGTAATTACAAAGAGATTGTACATATGTTGATAGGTACAGCTAAATATAATTATATTATTAATGTCAATCTAGATTTCAACAATATACTAGTATTTCAAATTTCACTCAGAACAATTATTCAAAATAGTCTCAATAGATATAAATATTAGTATTCCTCAGTTATAATAATTTTATAATCAATTTTAGAAATATGAAGCTTATTTGTTAATAACTGGCTACATTATTATAAAGCCTAAAGTGAAATAACTTATTATATTTCATCAAGTCTAATCATCTCGGCAGATTTAATTGAAACTGATGCTAACAGCCATCATTGCGTTCAAAACACAGAATTCACTGAATTGAACTTACTTAAAATAGTGATAACCTGCACTGTGTACTAATAAAAAAAACTGTCATTTTGAAATCTAAGCCAGAATTCCTTGAGTTGCAAGTAAAGTTTACTTAATTACTCCCCAACAATAAATTAATTTTCAGCTCATATAATCTAAGTAGTAGTCAGGCCAAATTAATAACCAGGCTACAATCTCCTTGCAGATTGGTTCTCTGTTTCCTGATAACTTGTATCATTCTTAAACTGAAGATCTAGTAGAATTAACAATATATCTAGGTTCTATTTTCTCCAAAATTCACATGAAGCTTTAAAACAGAAATGGATAAAATTTAAAACAAATTAAAATCATATCTTTATTCTGAGTAGTCAAAGTAACATCATTAGAATTAAAATAATTGCTTTTTAAATTTGTCTTTGTGTCCTGTTAAGTATTCAACCTAGGTTCCTGTACATGCTGAGCACATACTTAACCACTGGGTCATACAAAGACCCTATTTTATTTTCTACTCCCAGGATGAAGGAATCCTCTTCCTAACATAAGCAAAAATCTCATCAAAATGTATGAAGGAGTGATTTGTAGAAATATTGTTAGGGACTATGTATGATTCTGGTTCACAAAGTAAAGGAAATGTGAGAAAATGCCACAACTCTCACAGCCACTGGCTTTGTTCCAACTTTTAGAACATTTACAGAGGAGTGTGCCATAACATGAGGGAATCTAACAGTCATAATGAGATAAGAAGACAGAAGCTATATTGGAGCCATGAAAATGACTGACTTTATGGAGCTCATACTGCAAAGGCTGCCCTAAAGAAAAGCAGCCCAGTAAACTATGTACATTTTCCATGCAACTTTTATTAAATACTAAAGCTTATGTACTCATAGTAAAGTTTTCTAAAGTTACTGTATTAGTTCCTTTTCTGATGCTGTGATAAACCACCATGACCAAGACAACTTTTAGAAGGAAGGGCTTATTTGGCTTATTGTTTCCAGAGGGATAAGAGACCATCATGGTGGGGAAGCATGACAGCAAGCAGCAGTCATGGCAACAAGAACTGTATCCGATAGCCCACATTTTGAAAACCAGTGAAGAAGCAGAGAATAGTGAAGAGTAGAGCAAAGCTTTAATCTCTGAAAATGCCTTGCTCTAATACATTAGGTCCTTCAGGAAGACCATACCTCCTACACATTGCCAAACAGCACTATCAACTGGGACCAGTTATTAAAATGATTAATCATGATTGTGTGGTCTATATTTAACTCAAACTACCACAGCTGGGCAAGAAATGATATCTAAATGATATCTAGTCAGAGTTCAAACAGCTAATATCTTGAGCATTATGAGCTTAGCAGCTTTCAGAACCTACACCAATGAGTGAACATTGTGATGCAACAAGGAAAGGACTTCTTACCTCTCCAGAAGTAGAAGTGACTGGAGATTCTAGAAATGCCACTTGTGGAAAGGTGAAGTCCTTCAGTTCAAAGATAAAGGAGTGATGACAATGTTGGTTTCATTGAAGGATCGATCATGTCATATTTCTTGGTGTGTTTGCTGACTTTACTGGCTTGAAATTAAGTTTCAATCTATATATAACCTAGGCAGACTTTGAATTTAAGGTTGTCCTAGATTAGACTCTTTCTATCTCTATAATCATAAAGGCTGGGAATAATTCAAATTTTATCCCCTGTGTTTACAAAACTAAAACAAGATACAATTAACAACATGAAATGCCCATTATCATGAAAAAAGGCCATTCGTTGTATATTGTATACTCAGAACATAAAGATAAAAAGGAATGAACTTGTCAGGCACAGTGGAGCATGCCCATTAATTTCAACTCTTAAGAGACAAGGTCAGGAGGCTCTGTATGAGCCTGGAATACTTAGAGAGTCCAGGGCCAGCTAGGGCTACATAGTTAAACTGTTAATCCTGAGACTTGCCAGGGAAAAATAAAGGACAGAATCCACAATTTTCCAATATAAAGCAATTTGTAGGCTAGCCAGTTGGCTATCTCCCCTAGGTAGGGGTTTGTGAGAGCATCACTACTTGTTTCTTGAGTTCTTTGTATAGGGGAGGTAAGGTTTATTTAATATTAATTACTGACCAAGAGATAGACTTTGGTCAGGACTAATCCCTAGAATTTCCCAGATGAAATGGCCTCACAGATTCTTGTTGCAGGGGCTTATGAGGACAAACTATTGGCTACCTTACTATCCCATGAGGCTTTGATATTTCCCAAGAACTACAATTCTCAGCATTCCAGGAAGTTACCTGATTCCTATATAGACTGGGAGTACAGGTTAATGTTTGGGCATTACAAAACCTTGCCTACAAAAACAAACAAAAAATGAGGAAATAACTGATAGAACATATTGCATTTTCAATAAAATTAAAAATGCATAAAAAAGACAGATCTTGGATAGGAATCATGGTTCTGTGACTGCTCTTGTGGTCTTCAAGGGCACCTAAATTTGGTTCCCAGCACCCAAACCAAGATGCTCACCACCAGTTATAAATCTACCTTCAAGGGGTTCTGATGCACTCTCTGACTCTGCTATTTCCCATACTCACATGCCCACACATATAACTCAGGTGACAGAAGATGCTGGAAAGGTTGTGGAAAAAGAGGAACATTCCTTCATTGCTGGTGGGATTGCAAGCTGGTATAACCATTCTGGAAATCAGTTTGGCGGTTCCTCCAGAAATTGGACATAGTACTACCAGAGGACCCATGCTATAGTACTGGCATGTACCCAGAAGATGCTCCAACATGTAATAAACACACATGCTCCACTATGTTCATAGCAGCCTTATTTATAATAGCCAGAAACTAGAAACAACCCAGATATCCCTCAACAGAGGAGTGGATATAGAAATTGTGGTACATTTTCACAATGGAGTACTACTCAACTACTAAAAACAATGAATTTATGAAATTCTTAGGGAAATGGATGGATCCGGAGAATATCATCCTGAGTGAGGTAACCCAATCACAAAAGAACACACATGGTATGCACTCTCTGATAAGTGGATATTAGCCCAGAAGATCACATAACAGATCACATAACATGTAATTAAACATAATATTTGCCAGTGAGACCAGCACTTTAATTTTGCCCAATATTCTCAAAACTATGTCAAGAAAGAGTGCTGAGCACCTGTTGGTTTGTCATATTTTATAATTTCAGAAAGCAGCATATATTTTGTTCTGGGAAACCTTTTACTTACTTAAAATAGGAATAAAAATGATGATGAAAAGCTTTAGAATTCATCAGTACATTGATAATAAACTCACTGATAGGATTAGAATGCAGACCTTCATGGTTTCTCCTTAGAGAATTCCTTTCTGACTGCCAACAAATCAAATTGCCTAATAAGCATTTACAGATTTCATAGATTTATTTCATTCACCAACATCTTGGCTGTATATTATCCTTAATTGTATTTAATAATTTCATCCTTTCTTAGTTCTCCTCAGCCTTTCATCTGTGTCTGGTTTTCTTCTTTGGCAAAAAGGCTCACCTAGGATGTGGACTCTTATCATTACAGTATTTTTAGTGATAATACATTTTCCTGACTTCTGACTTACTTTATTCCAACTCAAAAATGGATGATGGTAGAGAAAATATCTTATTTCCCTATGGATGTGGCACCTATCAATAATAAATCTGATGGCCTATGGCTTAGGCAAGAAACAGGAAGAGGAACAATAGGTGTGGCAGAAAAGATGTTGGGATAATGCTAGGCATGGGAGACTTGTCCAGGAAGATATATATGACAAGATAGACACATGGTAACTAAGCATACGTAACCAATCACATAACAGAGTATAGATCAGAATAAATGGGTTGTATTAAGTTATGATCTAGTCAGAGATGAGCCTACCTATATGTTCAATGTATGTGTTAATATATTTTGAGGCTGAATCTTAATCTTGGAGCCTGGGGCCAGGAGGAAGAACCAGACCAAATATTTACAGATGGCATACCTTGTACAATGTATGTGTCCAGTCTTTGTGGTTGTGACATTTTCTTTCATCATAAATAGGGGGAATATCAAAAAAGCCTAAATACTCACAGGAGCAAGTATGGAGACAAAGTGTGGAGCAGAAACTGAAGGAAAGGCCATCCAGAGTCTGCCCCAACTGAGGATCCATCCCATATACAATCACCAAATGCAGACAATATTGTGGATGCCAGGAAGTGCATGCTGACAGGAGCCTGGCATAGCTGTTTCCTGAGAGGCTGTGCTAGAGCCTGACATATACAGAGGTGGATGCTTGCAGCCAACAATTGAACTGATCATGGGGTCCCCAATGGAGGAGTGACAGAAAGGACTGAAGGAGTTGAAGGAGTTCACAACTCCATAGGAAAAACAACAATATCAAGCAACCAGAGCTCCCAGGGTGTAAACCACCAACCAAGGAGTACACTTGGAGGGACCCATGTCTCCAGCCTTATATATAGCAGAGAGTGGCCTTGCCAGGCTTCAATGGGAGAAGAGGTCCTTGGTCTTATGAAGGCTCAATGCCCCAGTGTATGGGAATATGATGGTGGGAAGGCAGGAGTGGGTTGGAGAGTGGGGGACACCCTCACAGAAGCAGGAGGAGGGGGATAGGATAGGAGTATGTTAAAGATGTGCACATAAGTAACATCCTTTCAAAAGGGGACAACCAAGATGCAGAAGTTTCACTCTCTAGTAACATATTAAAAAGTGAATTACAGCAATGATAGACAGTCTCCAGAAAACACATTATCAATATTCAATGCAATAGCTGGATTGTTTGTTCACACTCCATCTCTCATCCTATAAAATGTGAAGAGAAGAAGCAATATAAAAATCAAGGAAAGGATACATCCTAAGGTTTTCCATTAAATAGAATATGTTGTAGTAAGTGTTCTATAGTAAATATTAGACAGGCCAGTTTGGATTGCAGCTGGTTCAAGAGATTTTTCTGCCTGAAGCTTAAACTAAAGCCATGAAAGAAACACTTTCTAACCATTATTCTCTTTTGCTCTTGATGAACCAAGAAGAATTCAAGGAAAACTTAAAACTATGAAGAATTATTTGAAATTCAATTAAATATTGTTAAGAATGAAACAAGATGGTCCATATATATAAATATATATATATACACACACACACACACATATATATATATATATATATATATCAAGTATATATGGTTAAAAAATATATAGCTTAAAATAATGTTTAAAAGAATAAGGTGAGAGTTCACATTTCAATCCTTTATTCGTTATTTACTTAGCCAGATATACAGATTTATATGGGTAATTTAAAGGAAAATGACAATGATGGCTCCTTTTAGAGAATAGGCTTGTACATGAGAATAATTCACATCTATGATTTTGAAAATTACTATATTATTCACTTTTCTACTGTTATGGTAAATGCATGAAAAAAAAAGACATTTAAGGAAAGTTTTAGTGCATGGGTGTGGAATGTGGTAAGGCAAAGCTTCATGGTAGGGAATCTCTAGTGGAACAGAGCTGCTCACCCCATGCTGGGCAAGAAGCAGAAAAGAGAATGCTTGTATTTGTATGTTCCAGCCTCTTCCTCTTTTCTTCCCTTGGATTCTGAGACTGTGGGATATTAGATAGTGTCTAATATTCTCAGGGGTCCACATGGAGATGCATTCTATCAATTTCAATAATCTCAGTATGGCTCAATCCAGTTTGTAAGTGTAGCCATTGCAATCACATAGCGATGAATGTTTTGCTTTCTCTGTTTTTATCATTTATTGGTTTGAAATTCAAGGATAAATATTCCACGAGCACTACTTCAAGATTGTGTTGTTTTGTCTTGGTTTTTGAGACAAGATCTTATGGCGCAGCCCATACTGCATGGACTCTCATTTGCTCATTCGTTCACTCATTTAATAACATGCTGACCTCCTGAAGCCTGTTGGGTAGCAGAGAAGCAATTATGAAAACTTAAGGCAAAGTTCATGCTTGACTGAATTTTCACTGTAATAGGGGAGTGAGGGACAAGCACTGAGTAAGATAATTTCTGATTAAAGTAAACTCCACTGGAAAACAGAAAACTACAAGAGCCTCCATGAGGAGGCCAAAACCTAACCTGAGATATTAGAGAGAGAGTGACCCCATCATGGCAGGGCTGACAAGAAGGGTTGGAGGACAGTCAATGCTGAGACCACAACATGGAAATGTTTAACAAGAACTTGGAGGGAGCTGTGTAGCCATAAACTCCTGACCTAGCCCTGAGCTTCTGCATCAGAGCATTGGAGGAAGAACACTTTTTTCTCTGAAGAGACTTCAGTAAATTGAGCTTCCATGACCCACTGAAAAAGTTGATAGAAAGGATCTGCCTGATTTGAAAGATTTCACTGCAGTCGGAAGACAGAAGATTCTGAAACAACATGACTTAAATGTCTTATGCATGTATTGGTGTTAACATTTCATGATCTTATAAAATAGTTAATGAACTAATTATTCCTTTACTAAAATGAATATAAATTATACCAATGTTATGATAGACTTTTACTAGTACAAGACAAAACAAACAAAGGAACTCCAATAATACAGGATGGCAATCTACCTTGATAAATTATTTGATAAATGTTTTGTTGCCAAAGGGAAAATAATCAAAAGAAAATTTCTGAGCCCTTTCTGGAACATGAGCTCATATGGACATCACTCACAAGTGATTCCTTTTATGCAAAAAAAAAAAAAAAAAAAGAGCCTGGTATATAGCTGTCCTCTGAGAGGCTCTGTCAGCACTTGACTGAGATACATGCAGATACTCACAGCCAACCATTGGACTGAGCCTGGAAAACCCATAGGGAGAACAATTATCAACTAACTGGACCACCTGGAACTCCCAGGGACTAAACCACCAACCAAAGAGTATATACGGGCTGGCCCTTGGTTCCTGTTACATATGTGGCAGAGGACTGACTCAGTTGGCATCATTGGGAAGGAACTTGGTCCTTTGGAGGCTTGATGCCCCAGAGAAGGCAGATGCTAGAGGAGTGAGATGGGACTGGGTGGGTGGGTTGGGGAGCACCCTCTTAAAGGCAAAGAGGAGGGGTATGTGAGGTGTTCGTGAAGAGGAGAATGGGAATGGGGATAATGTTTGAAATGTAAACAAATAAAATGGTTAATAAATAAAAAGAAAAGAATTCCTGTACCACAGAAAGTTTCTCAATAAGTATTTGGTAAGTAAAAATTTTAAAATATTAGAACTGAAACATTGAACAGTTAACATATTTTCCTTATGTTTCATGGTGAAACTGGTGTCACAATTGAATGCAAATAATGAAAATCCCTCTATTTTTCCTGTTTCAAATGATGTGAAAAGCTCGTTGAAAGTTTTTTTTTTTTTGTCCAAAATTAGTGAATATGATCATCTTATACTCATGTATGGGTGTGTAAAGGATGATGCTGTAGTAGTCTACCACATTCAAATGGACAGACTGAGCTCCGCAAGGAGGTCTTGACCCCACATCTACTATCATGCTGAAATGTGCAGAATGTTAAAATGGTTGTGGTCAAACAAGCTTGCTCTAAAATCTTACAAAAGAAGACAGAATTTGCATTTTAAATTATCCTGAGCAGTACATAAAGAACTGCTAATATGTATGATACTGAGAATGTCACAATTTCTGGGTTTCAAAGAGTGTGACTGAAAAGCTCTTGGAGGGAATACAATGTGAGATTAATATTCACACAGTCTAGGCAAGAGAGAAAGTTTTTGGTTCATTTGAGCCTGAAAGGAAGAAGTGCTTTCTATTGCTCCAATGTTGACCATTTGGGAATCAAAGCAAAAAATGTTCTTCAAAAGCCACTGCACATACATATTAGCAACTACATTTTATTTCTGTAGGAAAAATATTTACAAAAATCACTGAATCTTTCTACTTAATAGTTTATATAAAACAGAATGTTGATATACATAATATAACTAAATTCACTTGCATTTTCCTTCCTTAGCCTAATATGTTTTCTCTTAAGCGTGCCACTGTGTATTGTTCACCAAACTCTTTTCAAGATGAAAGTGTAACCTTTAATAAAATGAATTTCTAATGTGTCATGTGATCAATAGATATATGTACCTTCATTTTTTATATTAGTCTAAGGCTATTTTCCTTTTACTATTGTATAAACAGGGAATTGAAGGGTAAAATAGTTAAAACTTAATGCTATAGTGCTAATGTGGCTTTTAAATCACGTCAGCTGCAATCACTGCATTATAATTAACAATTTATTGAACCAGCAATAAAATGAACATCACATTACTTCTTAAAGCAGCAGAATAAAATGGCTAATAAATAGCATAAGCCAGACAAATTGCAGAGTAATAGAAATTTTCTTAAGATTTATGGTGTGCAGAAAGATGGATGTGCTATTAGTAGGAGCTCCCATACTTGACAAAATTCGTTCACAAAGACATTGTTACCAGGCATGTCAGAGTTCACAAGTCTAAGTGGTTTATCCAAATTTAAGTTCTGTGCTATTACAGTGGAAAATACTCATTACAAGGTTTTGAAACTGCAAGCAATGTGTACATTTGCCAACATTCAAACTGCTACTGCCAAAAAGATACTAAAATATTTTATAAACTGTCAAATAACAAGTCTGCTAGCTTAATCTGAGTCTATTTTATATTATACAGACTGTAAAACTATTACATTAATTCACTTCCTAAAAAACTTTTAAGAGCAGAAAGCAGCCTGTCTGGAGTTGAACAAAGCAACTGCATTTTACCTTTGAAAATCCTGGCGATGTCATCTTTAGTTGGGAAAGCATGATTGTACTCTTGGAGTGAAATCATACTTGCATTAACAATGGACATACTAACAGAAGCTATTAAATGAAGTGAGATCTCAGAAATATTTATGTTAGAGACCAGCTGCTCAATTTATGGTGATAAAGGGAAAGACTCCAAGGCTTCTGGTAGAATATGGTCTATGAGCCTTTGTTTCTGACATGCAGAATTCATGAATTCATATTCTAGAGTAAAAAATAAAATATTTTTATTGTATTCCTTGTAAAGCAATTAGCAATATGGTATAAAGGATTTATTTTAAGCATTAAATTTTAATTATTATCAGTAGTAGCATTCAGATTAGCACCCAGCATCATAATAATTATAGCAGCATAAGAACTCCTCCAGAGAAAGAGAGGTGCTCCATAGATTGTTTTGACTGCTTGGGTTAATCAATAATAAAGGTCATTTGGTTATGTGTAAGTTGAGATGAACTCATCAAGTATTTGCTATGCATCCTAAGTCTAAAACAGCACACTTAAAGGGAAACATATTAACATGTGTATTGATTCCTTAATGAAGCTGATTCCTTCAGATTATGTTGCAAAGCCTGTTCTAAGATGTATTCATGTTAACTAGAAAGGGTTAAAAATTATTTGCTTACTTTCTCTATGTTTAATGCCTATGGAACCAACTAAAGCAAGAAGGCTGTCACTGTGTCACATTAAGGATATTTTCCAGGGCATCAAAACATATAGATGCCATAGGAAGTAAAGGAAACAAACTTCTTGGATTAATAAGATGAAGAACAAATGCAAATCTGAATTTACTCCTTCTCTTCCTGTACCTTCTTCCTGTCAGCATCTTGTGGTTACTTTCCTATCTGCCATCTCTCTGTTGCAAATGTCTGAGTGCTGTCCAATATCCAACAGTCCCTAATAGAGGGTCAGAAACAAGAAGCGTTCAGAAACCATGGCATGGTGAAGGAATGAGTGGTGGTATGCAGAAATCTCCAATAGAATTTTATAAAGGAAGAAACATTAACCTAGACCTGAAGGAATCAGAAAAACAAACAGCACTGCAATCATCCATTTTCAACCTATTTCTGCATATTGTTTTGAACATTTATGACAGATATTTGTTGTTTAAGTTGGCTATTTTCAGCATATGATTGAAAAAGTGCACATACATACATACATGCATTACACTGGGTAAGGGCATGAATGAGATTATGATTTAAGATTAAAATTATACATTATGTTACATTATAAAAGGTGGGTGCATGTGAAATCTAAAGCAAGTAAGGGTGGCTGTTACATTGTTCCCACAATGGCAGATTAAATTTAAACAGGCTGAGAGCACCCTGACAAAGCAGATTACATACATAGTCTTCAAAGGTCTCATCTGCTTTTTACCTTTCTGTGAGGCCCAATGAAAGTTCTGTGTAATTGAATGCAAGACATATTTTCATAAAATAGTGACGCTGCATGTCACTATTACAGATACAAATGTAATACTGAGAATAAAATTAAATTTAAAAAAGCACCATGATTTTTACTAGGATGCATTGTGACACCCCTCCTCTAAAGTCTCATCCATGTTTTACTTTTTCAGTGAGAACTTCAGAATTTAATTCTAATGTCTTTTTGTAGCAATTTTACAGTGCCTAGAACTATAGAATACGTGAGCTTCATAGAAGATGCTTTTGAAACAAATACATATTTTTGCATATTCAGCTTCCTCAGATTCTCATGTATCAGATATCATCTGAATTGAGAGTTTGCATCTTTATTCTAGACTATTGTGGATTCAACCATTTTGAATTTCACTTAGTGCTTCCCTTAGGAGTGAAGAGCAGATATGCTTACGACCCACTGTGAAAACTGTGGCTTCTTAAACTGGGTGTGCTTCCCTGCCTTGAGTCCATTATGTCTTTCTAAATAACTTTCTTGCTCCTCTTTGTAACACCTGATGGGAATTGTGCATTGAATAAATATTTATGGAATAGTTCTTTCCAGCTAATGCTGATATTTTGATTAGCTAACTCCACTGTTCAACTATCTTATTCCTTGTGAAATATCCACTGAAATCAACCAAAATTGAAATCAACCAAAATTGTTGATTTATATATTTTTTTTTATTTTAGATATTTTCTTTATTTACATGCGAATTTCTCCTTTCCCAGTTTCCCC
>NW_022196897.1:34607408-34614405 GCF_008632895.1 Mastomys coucha
AGTTTGCAATCCCACCAGCAATGAAGTAATGTTCCTCTTTCTCCACAACCTCTCCAGCATCTGCTGTATTTTAAACAGTTACTAACAATTTCAGAGAATATGCATATACGGTATATATTCAAATTTACTTAAATTCCTCATCTTTTGTCTTGATAGATAAAAATTCTATACCTAAAAAAATGATATAAAACAAAGAGTTCAATAATCAATAAGTGGTCTTTAATGTGATAAAAAACAGTTCCTGGAAGTAAACAATATGTGATGAGATAAGAGGAGGCATAGAAAAAAATGTCTTTTTTCTTCATCTTAAAAATTAAAATATTTTTTCATCATATAAGTTTCTATAGAATTCAATATATTATATTATATTATACCATATTATATTATATTGTTTTATATGTTAGAGAGAAAAGATTAAATGTCAGAAAGTTCAGGACAGGAACTTGAGTATGATTTCACATGCAATGATCTAGCACTGTGTGAAAATGAAAGTTTCATTGAGTAAGACATTTTGAAGTAGAATTAGATATGCTTATGAAGAAGAGTTAGAGATGTGGCTGATCAATTAAGAGCACATACTGCTCTCACAAGATGTGTAATAAATTTGTGTCCCAGCATCCATGAAGTCTGGCTAGCAATTGTCTATAATATCAGTTCCTCTTCTGGACTCTGCAGCCATCTGCACTCACAAAAACATACCCACAAAAGACACATACTCATATATGATTACAAATAGATCTTTGAATAAGCAAAATGGTATAGATAAACTGTAAGAACACTTGGAGATGTTCTGTGCATGACTTAGAAGTACATTTTTATTTATGTTTGGAATGTTACAGAAATACACAATAATTTTTGGAAGTTAAATTGATAGCTTAAATTGTACTTTGTACCCCAAGGCATATTAGTCATACCAGAAGTCTTTGTTATATTTCCTTTAAAATCACAATTTATGTCAATTATAATGAATACAATGATAAAGGACAGAATTTAGCTTTCATAGCTATAGAGAAACATGATGGACCCATCACTAGTCATCTTTCTCCATCTTGTAAAGTCCACAGCACACTGTAGATTTTGTTTTCTTGTTTGTGAAAGCTTTTGGTTGTTTGTTCCTGTGTGCCTCAAAAACCTATACTGTAATCCGAATGTTATTTAGTATAAATTTACAGACATGTATTCCTTCAGACATTCATTAAATTCCAAGCTTTTGTGATTAAGTACCTATGACAATTAACTTAGAGGACGGCATCCATTACAAATTATACATGCACACCACTATTAATAAAACAAGGAAATAAATAAAGAAAACTATTTTGATATTAAAAAAGAATTTACATTTCTCATGTAAAATATTAACCCACCATAAGAAAAATAACTATTAAATATTTAGGGACAATAGGAGCATTCCCTAGGAAACTGACACTTTCTAATTTTCTTTCTTTCTTGTATTTTATTACCAAATGTACAATGTATTCAAGCAATCATATGGATTATTTTCCATTAGCTAAAATATTAAGTAATAGAAAACCTTGTTCCCAACTCCAACTGTCAATAAAATAAGCCAGTAACAATCAGTAACAACCAGTATGTCACAGAATGCTTTTTGAGGAAGTGTCTACACATATGAAAGGATATAAAGGTGTGTATATGAATGCTATTTACACTCTTAAAATGGTAGGCTATATTTTGTGACAATAATTATGAACCTTAAAGATGTGTAATAAATAAATGAAGGCAGCATCAATAAACCATCTAACCTGATCTCACTCATTCGTAAAATGTTACAATGTCAAAGTGCCAGTTATCAGTAATATTGTGGCATGGTATCAGTGATTTTTCTCCAAGATTACATAGATTCATTTAGAATAAAATATACACTCATAGGATCTATTGTCTACAATGATAACTACATATATTAAGTAACATGGTATATTTTAAAGCCATTAACAAATTAAGTTTTAAGTAACCTAGTGATAACAATTTGCAGTATTTAGGTTAATGAAACTAATATGATATGTGATATAATAAGATATATATATTTGATATATATCAAACCATCCTCTTATATTTTATAAATATTTACAAATTTCTGTCAATTAAATATGAAGACAAAATACAAAAGTCAAATATGTGAGGACAATGGTGGCACAAAGCTTGTGAGAGTATCCAACCAATATCTGATCTGACTTAAGGTCCACTCCATAGAATGGAACTTACCTGGCTTTGCTCTGGGTCTGCGTTTCTAGTCTAATTCTTGGCCATCCAAGTGATGACAGGATATAAGTTCTAGTGTCTTTGAAATCAAAAGGTGCTCTTCATGCTACTAAAAGAGAAAAAAAATACCAACCCAGCCACAAACCCTTTAATCTACAATGCTGTCCTGCCTGCAAAATATACTAGGGCAAGGATGGAACAAAGTTCATGGGAATATTCACCCAGTGTATGATCTGACTTATGACCCACTCCACAAGATACTCTGAAACCACATCATTGACCAAGAATCAGAGACTACAAAGTTCAGACACCCAGGGTGAACCCAAGTTCTGCAAGTGTAACAAACAACAAACAAACAACAACAAAAATAGCTAGTGTTATAAAATGAGTCCTAATAATATTTAGCCATCATCAGAGAAACTATCTCCTGCAGCAGACATGGCTAAATAGAGCACTGATCTGTGAGTACGGCAAACCCATAGCCAAGTACTACACAGAGCGACAACTTTGGTAAACACAATTCTAGACAGGTATCTCCATCAGCAAACCTCCTGTCTCAGAACTCAGGGAACCCTACAGAATAGGAGGCAGAAAGGATGTGAGAGTCAGAGAGGATGGAATGCAAAAATAGGAGGACAAGGCTCTCTGAGTGAACTGAGCAAAGCTCATATGAACTCAGACTAAAGCAGCAAGTATAGAGTCTCTATGGGTCTGCACCAGATCCTCTGAGTATATATTATGGCTTTCAGTTCAGTATTTTTATGGGATTCTTTAAGTGTGTGAGCAAGTAGATCTCTGATTCTTATACTTTCTGGTGGGGCTACTTTTCCTTTTGTTGGTTTACCTTGTTAAACTTCAATGTGATGGGATTTGTTTTATCTTATTATATTTTCTTATTTTATGTTTTGTTGTTATCTCTTACAATCTCTTTCTTTTCTAATGAAAGACAGAGAGTAAGTGGAAGTCGGGTGGAACTGGGAGGAGCAGAGAGCTGGGGAATTGCAAGTAGGACACATTGAACGAGAAAAGGATTCACTTTCAAAAATGAATAATAAAATAAAATAATAAATAATAAAATAAAATAAAGTAAAACCGGTTCAAGAACAGCCAAATAAAGCATAACAAAAAGTAATACTTTCTACCCTTCAAGTAAACATAATTTTAACATAGTTTTGGCAACATAATATGAATTTTAAATTACTGAATCACTGTTTTTGGAGAGATGGCACAGTAGTTATGGGTGTATACTCTTCCTGCAGAGAATTGTGATTCCCAGCACGAATGTCAGGCAACTAACTTCTGTTTCTGAACATCAGCTTCGGACAATCTAATGTTATCTTCCCTCTGCAATTACTTCAGTCATATGCACAAAGAATCACTGACACAGAGTCATACGAATAATCAAACATAAAAATTAAATATTTAAAATAAGCAAATACAGTTCTAATCTAAATCAAATATGAAACTTCTTGGGAAAGAAAGTAGAATGATTTTATGAAATTGTCATTGGTTGTTGTTAACCAGAAAAATTGTCCATTTTTGCTGATTTAGAAAATGATCCTGTAAATGAAAAAACACTACACAGGTTGAAATGCACCCATAGATGGGGCACACATATTACTGAATTCACAGTCATGGACCTCTTCAGTGAGAAGTATAGAGTGTGTTTCCCTAACTGACTATAGTATGACCATGTAATTTTAGGGAGTAATTTGCTTTTAAAGCAAACGTCAGCTTAAAGAATCAGTATACTTTCTGAAAGCCCTACCTATCTTATTCAAAGAGAAAGACTGAACATTGGCTCTCTGTGTGAGAATTACCAATTATCCCTAATGAGCTATTCTGGATAAAGGGCACTTGTTAAGTATAATTAGGACTGTCCTAAACAAACTTCATAACTTTAGAAAGTGCCTGGAGCCCACTAAGAGTATGTCAGGAATATGTTTCAGCATCTAATTCTACTAAATATTCTTGAATTGTATTCCCAGACCTCTGTTCAGTAATGTACTTTTGTTGATAATATCCGTGGTCTAAAGCAAGAACTGACAGTATAAAATGATAGTCCCAACACACAGCAGGCTGAGGCAGATAGACTGTTCAAGAGCAGTCTGGGCTTTATGAGATTCTGTCTAAAAATACAAGGAAACAAACAAACATATATTTGGGGAATATATGGGTCAGCATATAACTCAATATTTTCCCAGAGCGTTTTTTTATTAGATATTTTCTTTATTTATTTCAAATGATATCTCCTTTGCTGGTTTCCCCTCAAAAAAAAAAAAAAACTCTCCCCCTTCCCCCTGCTCACCAACCCACCCTCTCCTGAATCCTGGCCCTGGCATTTCCCTATACTGGAGCATAGATCCTTCACAGGACCAAGGATCTCTCCTCCCATTGAAAACTGACTAGGCCATCCTCTCTGTTACATATGCCGCTGGAGCCATGAGTCCCCCCATGTGTACGCTATGTCTAGTGGTTTAGTCCCTGGGAGTGCTGAGAGTACTAGTTAGTTCATATTGTTGTTTTTCCTAAGGGGCTGCAAACCCTTCAGCTCCTTGGGTCCTTTCTATAGCTCCTTTATTAGGGACCCTGTGCTCAGTCCAATGGATGGCTGTGAGCCTCTACTGCTGTATTAGTCAGGCACTGTCAGAGCCTCTCAGGATTCAGATTTATCAGGCTCCTGTCAGCCAGCACTTGCTGGCATCCACAATAGTATCTGTATTTGATGATTGAATCTGGGAAGGATTCCCAGGTAGGACAATCTCTGGATTGTCCTCCCAGAGCCTTTTATATTGAAATTATGTATTTCATAGTGATCTCTGACTCATTTGGCTTCACAGACCATTAAAACCAGTTATCATTTAAAGAAGAGTACCCTGTAGTTCATAGATAAACAGAAAGTGACAGGTACATAGTTTCATGTATAAGAATAGCAATTGGAAATAACAATCTCTTTCCTGATATCCTTATGCCTTATCAGGAATTTCTTCAGTCGGGTATGTTAACTTCCTTGCCTGATTGCTCACCTATATCCTAATTCTTAACCAAGTTGGAATTTTGGAACTTACTCCTTGAAGATGCCTCAATGTGGATAGCTTTGTTGTCCTCCTCTGTCCTACATAGGATTGAGCACTTTATGGCACCAACTGAAAACATTGTTTGCTCTTATAGTGCTTATATTAATAAATTACTCATGTACGAACCTTTGAAATTCGGACAAAGACACTCTGAGTCAAAAGACCACAGCCCTGTTCATAGATCCAGCACCATCAAGGCCTTAGGACACCTACAAAACTCACTGAACACAGAGAAGTTGAAATAGTGTCTATTTAGAGCTTTCAACCCTATTAATAGTGTTCATGGTATTGGAAGGTATTGTGCATTCTTCCAAAGGACAAAGGCAAACACAAAATCAGCTCCAAACCCTTTGATATACAAAAATGACCTTTCTGCAAGTTCTGTTATGTAATAATAGCACAGAGCTTGTGAAAGTAACCAGCTAATATCTGAAAAGATTTAAAGCCCACTGCAGGAGCTGGAACACATCCCAAAAACTCTTCAGGTATAAAGCTACATAAATTAGGCTCATATGATAAAACCAAGCACTACTTTCCTGATGAAGGAAGCTAGCAACAAAATGATTTATAAGGATATTCAGCTATACAGATAGAGAATTTCTTACTCAGCCATTATCAGAGAAGCTTCCTTCTGTAGTAGATGGGAAGGAACCCACAGCCAGACAATGTGAAGACAGTAAGAGACCTTGAAATACTCAATAGTAAATCAGATGTCTCCATCAATTCCTTCCCCCCTCAGGTAACTGCAGAAGAGAAGGCAGAAAGACTGTAAAAACCATAGAGAATATGTAAAAACCATAGAGAATAGAAGAAACTTAAATAACAAACCTTTCTAAACATAGGACACTAATATACATTTTAGCTCCCAGAAACTGTGGCAGCATGCATGGGGTATGCACAAATCTATTCTACTCAAGCCTCCATCTCTAACATAGAGCCTACCTACATCATTTGTGATGATCACTCACAAATGAAAAATTAATTTTCTTCTGATAGAGTCTGACTGTATATATAAAACCATTCCTAGGGACTAAACCATCAACTAAAGAGTATGCATTAAGGGATCCATAGCTCCAGCTACATATGTAGAGGAGAATGGCCTTATCTAGCATCAATGGGAGGGGAGGCCCTTAGTCTTGTGGAAGGTTGATGCCCCAGTATATAGGGATGCTAGAGTTGTAAGGCAGAAATGGATGAGTGGGTAGAGGAGGACCCTCTTAGAGGCAAAGGAAATGGGGGATGGGATGGGAGTTTCCAAAGTTGGAATTGGGAAGGGGGATAACACTTAAAATGTAAATTAATAAAATAATTAATAAAAAAATGAGAAGGCCCATGAACAGCAGTTAATGACCACCACAAAACAAACTTAATGGCATCACTGAAAGATCTTTGCCTCATACATAATATTTTGACAGGGTATATTTTAACTTCATAGGTCATTTGACATATACATTATGACTTCTGGTTTTGTGTTCTTATAAGATTCCTTCATGTGGGAATATTTAGTCTCTATGACTACAGATGTCTCTTATGCTGTTTCTATGACATTATTCTGTTTGGTCTGTTCTATTTTGACTTATATGATTTTGTTTTATTTCATCTTATTTCTTCTCCTCCTCCTCCTCATCCTCCTCATCCTTCTCTTCTTCTTCTTCTTCTTCTTCTTCTTCTTCTTCTTCTTCTTCTTCTTCTTCTTCTTCTTC
>NW_022196897.1:34614768-34628652 GCF_008632895.1 Mastomys coucha
TCCTTCTCCTTCTCCTTCTCCTTCTTCTTCTTCTTCTTCTTCTTCTTCTTCTTCTTCTTCTTTTCTTCCTTTTCTTCTCCTTCTTCTGCCTCTTTGTATTCTGAAGGACAGAAAGGATGTGAATGGTAACAGGAAGGAAAATGGGAGGAATCTCAGAGAAATCAGGAGAAAGTGGATAATAATCAGAATATATTTTATAAAAAAAAATCTAGTTTCAGTGAAAATAGAAAGAAGAAATGAAAATAAAAATTTTTAAAAAAAGAGATCCCTTTCAAGCTAGCCATGTCCTGTAGTAAGATTCCTTTTATTAGAACCTCTACTTGAGTTATACTGTTATGCCATTAAACTGGCGCTACATAGACAGGTTATAGAAATGTGTGTTAATATGCCTGCTTATTTTTTTATATAACTAACTTATATTCACAAGAAGCATCTACAGGCATTTCTGTAACCTCTATTGAATACTTGGGTCTCTTTACAGCATCCACATCCCGATTGAAAGGATTCAAAAGTTTCTTTTTTTATAAAACACTTTTTTTTTCTTTTTATAGGATATTTTCTTTATTTACATTTCAAATGTTATCCCCTTTCCTGGTCAACCCCCAAACCTCCTAGCCCATCCCTTCTCCCCCTGTTTCTTTGATGGTGTTTCCCACCCATCCACTTCTGCCTCCCTGCCCTTGCATTCCCCTAAACTGCAGCATCAAGACTTCAATAAAAGTGCCTCTTCTCTTCTCCCATTGATGCCCAACAAGGCTATTCTCTGCCACATATGTGGCTGGAGCCATGGGTCCCTCCATGTGTACTCCTTGGTTGGTGGTTTAGTTCCTGGGAGTTCTGGGGGTTCTGTTTGGTTGATATTGTTGTTCTTCCTGTGGGGATGCAAACCTCTTCAGCTCCTTCAGTCCTTTCTCTAACTCCTCCTTTGGGAACCCTGTGTTCAGTCCAATCATTGGCTGCTAGCATATGTTGCTGTTATTACTCATGCTCTGAGTCATGCTCTGCTCCTGAGGGGCAGAGTCCCTCAGGAGACAGCTGTATCAGACTCCTATAAGCAGAAACTTCTGGGCATCCACAATAGTGCCTGGGTTTGGTGATTATATGTGAGATAGATCCCCCCCCCAGGTGGAGCAGTCTCTGGATGGTCATTCCTTCGATCTCTGCTCCACACTTTATCTCCATATTTCCTCCTGTGAGTATTTTGTTCCCCCTTCTAAGGAGGACTGAAGAACTCACACTTTGGTCTTCCTTCTTGAGCTTCATATGGTCTGTGAATTGCATCTTGGGTATTCCAAGGATTTGGACTAACAACCACTTATCAGTGAGTGCATACCATGTGTGTTCTTTTGTGAATGGGTTTCCTCACACAGGATGATATTTTATAGTTCCATCCATTTGCCTAGGAATTTCATGTAGTAATTTATTTTTACTAGCAGAGTAGTACTCCATTATGTAAATATACCACATTTTCTGTATCCATTCTTTTAAAGGACATCTGGGTTTTTCTAGCTTCTGAGTATTATAAATAAGGCTGCTATAAACATAGTTGAGCACACGTCCTTGTTATATGTTGGAGTATCTTTGGGGGATATGCCCAGGAGTGATATAGCTATGTCCTCAAGTAATACTATGTCCAATTTTCTGAGGAACCACCAGACTGATTTCCAGAGTGGTTGTACCAGCTCTCAACCCCACCAACAGTGGAGGAGTGTTCCTCTTTCTCCACAACCTCTCCAGTATCTTCTGTCACCTAAGTTTTTGTCTTAGCCATTCTGACGGGTGTAAGGTGGAATATCAGGGTTGTTTTGATTTGCACTTCCTGGAAGACTAAGGATGTTGAACATTTCTTTAGGTGCTTCTCAGCCATTCAGTATTCCTGAGTTAAGAAGTCTTTGTTTAGCTCTGTATCCCATTTTTTAATAGGGTTATTTGGTTCTCTGGAGTCTAACTTCTTAAGTTCTTAGTATATATTAGAAATTAGCTCTCTATCAGATATAGGATTGGTAAAGATCTTTTTCCAATCTGTTGATTGCTGTTTTGTCCTATTGACAGTGTCCTTTGTCCTCCAGAAACTTTGTAATTTTATGAGGTCACATTTGTGAATTCTTGATCTTTGAGCATAAGCTATTGGTGTTCTGTTCAGGAAATTTTCCACTGTGCCCATGTGCTCAAGGCTCTTCCCCACTTTCTTTTCTATTAGTTTCAGTGTATCTGGTTTTATGTTGAAGTCCTTGATCCACTTAGACTTGAGCTTTGTAAAAGGAAATAAGAATGGACTGATTTGCATTCTTCTATATGCTGACCTCCAGTTGAGCAAGCAGCACTTGTTGAAAATGCTCTCTTTTTTCCCTACTGGATGGCTTTAGCCCCTTTATCAAATATCAAGTGACCATAGGTGTGGGGGTTCATTTCTGGATCTTCAATTCTATTCCATTGATCTTCCTGACTGTCTCTGTACCAACACAATACAGTTTTTTGTTTTGTTTTGTTTTTTATATTTTATTTTTTGTTTTTTGTTTTTAACACTATTGCTCTGCAATGTAGCTTGAGGTCAGGAATGATGATTCCCCCAAAAGTTCTTTTATTGTTGAGAATAGTTTTTGCTATCCTAGATGTTTTGTTATTCCAAATAAATTTGCAAATTGCTTTTTCTAACCCTATGAAAATTTTCATAAGAGAAATTGTTCTGAAGTTCTCTTTCTTTGTGGGTCTTTGAGTGGTTCTGGTATAAGTGTAACTGTGACATCATAGTGCTAACTTGGTAGTGTTCCTTATGTTTCTATTCTTTGGAATAGTTTGAAGAATACTGGTATTAGGTCTTCTTTGAAGGTATGATAGAGTTCCGCACTAAACCCATCTGGTCCTGGGCTTTTTCTGGTTAGGAGACTTTTAATGACTGCTGCTATTTCTTAAGGGGTTATGGGACTATTTGCATGGTTTATGTGATCCTGATTTCACTTTACCACCTAGTATCTGTCTAGAAAATTGTCCATTTCATCCAGATTTTCCAATTTTTTTGAGTATAGGTTTTTGTAGTAGGATATGATGATTTTTTTATTTTCCTTGCTTTCCATTGTTATGCTTCCCTTCTCATTTCTGATTTTATTAATTTGGAAACTGTCTCTGTGCTCTCTGGTTAGTCTGGTTTATCTATCTTGTTGATTTTCTCAAAGAACCAGCTTGTGGTTTTGTTGATTCTTTATATGTTTGTTTGTTTGTTTGTTTCTAATTGTTTGACTTCAGCCATGAATTTTATAATTTCCTGCCATCTACTTCTCTTCAGTGTATTTGCTTCTTCTTATTCTGGAGCTTTCACATGTGCTGTCAAGCTGCTAGTGTATGCTCTCTCCAGTTTTTATCTTTGGAGGCACTTAGAGCTACGAGTTTTCCTCTTAGTACTGCTTTCATTGTGTCCCATAAGTTTTGGTATGGTGTGCCTTCATTTTCACTAAAAGTCTTTAATTTCTTCATTTCTTTCTTGACCAAGTTATTGAGGAGAGCTTTGTTCAGCTTCCATGTATATGTAAGCTTTGCATTGTTTTGTTGTTATTGAAGACCAACCTTAGTCCTAGGTAACCTGATATGGGATTATGTCAAGCTTCTGGTATCTATTGAGGCCTGTTTTATGAACAATTATATGGTCAGTTTTGGAGAAGGTACAATGAGGTGATGAGAAGAAGGTATATTCTTTTGTTTTAGGATGAAATGTTCTATAGATATCTGTTAAATCCATTTGGTTCATAACTTCTGTTAGTTTTGCTGTGTCTCTGTTTAGTCTCTGTTTCCATGATCTGTCCATTGCTGAGATTGTGGGTTGAAGTCTCCCACAATTATTTTGTGAGATGCAAGGTGTGCTCTGAGCTTTTAGTAAAGTTTCTTTTATGAATGTAGATGCCCTTGCATTTGGTGCATAGATGTTCAGAATTGAGAGTTTAATCTTGATCTATTTTTTTGAAGAGTATAAAGTATCCTTCCTTATTTTTTTTGATAACTTTTGGTTTAAGGTATATTTTATTAGATATATAATGGCTACTCCAGCTTGTTTCTTGGGACCACTTCTTTGGAAAAAAATTTCCAGCCTTTTACTCTGAGGTAGTGTCTGTCTTTGTCACTGAGGTGTGTTTCTTGTATGTGGGTCCTGTTTGTGAATCCAGTCTGTTATTCTATGTCTTTTTATTGGGGAATTGAGTCCATTGATGTTAATAGATATGAAAGAATAGTGATTATTGCTTCCTGTTACTTTATGTTTGGGTGGCTATTTTCATTTGGGTTTGTTGAAAGATTACATTCTTGCTTTTTCTAGGATGTAGTTTCCCTTTTGTATGTTGGAGTTCTCCATCTATTATCCTTAGAAAGGCTGGATTTGTGGAAAGATATTGTATAAATTTGTTTTTGTCATGGAATATCTTGGTATCTCCATCTATGGTAATTGTGAGTTTTGCTGGGTATAGTAGCTTGGGCTGGTATTTGTGTTCTCTCAGTCTCTCTATGACATCTGCCCAGGATCTTCTAGCTATTGTAGTCTCTTGTGAGAAGTCTGTTGTAATTATGATAGGTCTGCCTTTACATGTTACTTGAGCTTTCTCCCATATAACTTTTAATATTCTTTCTTTGTCTTGTGCCTTTGGTGTTTTGATTCTTATGTGAAGGGAGAAATTTTTATTTTCTGGTCCAGTCTATTTTGAGTTCTGTAGGCATCTTGATGTTCATGGGCATCTCTTTCTTTAGGTTAGGGAAGTTTTCTTCTATAATTTTGTTGAAGATATTTACTGGATCTTTAAGTTGGGAGTCTTTGTTGTCTTCTATACCTATTATCCTTATGTTTGGTCTTCTTGTGGTATCCTGGATTTGCTGGGACACAGCTTTGGGTTAGTAGCTATTTGCATTTTCTTTGACTGTTGTGTCAATGTTTTCTATGGTGTCTTCTGCACCTGAGATTCTCTATTCTGTCTCTTGTATTCTGTTGGTGATGCTTGCATCTATGACTCCCAATCTCTTTCCTAAATTTTCTAATTCTAGGGTTATCTCCCTTTGTGATTTCTTTATTGTTTCTATTTTTCCATTTTTAGATCCTGGATGGTTTTGTTCATTTCCTTCTCCTGTTTAATTGTGTTTTCTAATAGTTCTTTAAGGGATTTTGGGTTTCCTCTTTAAGGTCTTCTAGCTGTTTACCTGTGTTCTAGTGTATTTCTTTGAAGAAATTATCTATGTCCTTCTTATAGTCCTATATCATCATCATGAGAAGTGATTTTAGATCTTAATCTTCCTTTTCTGGTGTGTTTAGGTACGTAGGACTTTCTGTGGTCAGAAAACTGGGTTCTGATGATGCCGTGTAACCTTGGTTTCTATTGCTTATGTTGTTATGATTGCCTCTTGCCATCTGATTATTTCTAGTGTTACCTGCGTTTGCTGTCTCTGATTGGAGCCTGTCTCTCCTGTGATCCTGGTTGTGTCAGAACTCCTGAGAGTCCAGCTATCTCTGTGATTCTGTGATTCTTGGATCCTGTGAGCCTGAGATTCTGTGTATGTTAGAGCTCCTGAGAGTCAAGCTGCTTCTGGGAACCTGAAATGTTGGTGTGACCAAGTTCCTGAGATCTTGTGACCCTGGGTGTGTTAGAGCACCTAAGAGTCAAGCTTCTTCTGGGTGTTGTGGGGTTGGGTGCAGACCTAGTGCCCAAGGTGTGCTCAGTGCACTGGGTCAGACTGGTAGGAACCCATGCCACTGGCAGGGCAGGTGTTCTTGCATCCTTGGATCCCTTGTGTCCTAGTTACTTCTGGTGTTGGTGTTGGGACAGATGTTGTGGCCTCCTCACCTATGATTCTAGGCATGTTAGAGTACCTGGTAGTTGAGCTTCCTCTGGGTATTTTGAGTGTAGGTGTGGAGCTAGCCACTGCCTCAGACCAGAAGGATGACTCAAAACTATCTTGTTTACTGATCAGGTTGTTTAACTGATGAGCTAAACTTCTATCAATCAGATTTAGACCCTTGTACTCAACTAACAATAAAAAGATATTTAATGTAGTGATGAAAGAAACATTACATGGGCTATGCCTGTAACTCACATTTCCATGTCCATATAGATATCACTAATCAATTACAGGGTACTAAATTGTAGGATTTAATATAAATCTTAGCCCATTTGTCCACATCTCTCCACACAGCTACTACAAATCAAATAGACTAGGGATCAAGATGAAACCTATTTGCCAGTCTTGATCTAGTGGGTTGCCTCACCTTTCTAATGACCTACCCTGCTGTGAATAAATTTTCACTTTAAGCCAGTGTCCTTAAGCATTTCCTTCCATGCTACTCTGAAGGTGGTACTGTTTCTCAAAAAGGTGCTCTGTCACCACTTTATGACCTCAAAGTGTCCTCAGGCTCAATCTTCCACCTTTTGCTTTCAATCACTCAACTTGGCTAGTTCGCAGTTTCCAAGCACACCAGTCTTCACTCACACCATGTTTGCTAATCCCAATTTTAACACAAAGAAAATCACCTCCTTAACCAGGTCTCATTGTCATTTTTCCTCTGGCCTCCCTCTTAAATATTTGCTTCATCATTTTAGTAATATATGGAAGTATTACCTTTCCACCAATCAAGATGCAGACTAAAAACCAAACAACAAAACAAAAACAGCACAAAATTAAAAGTGCAATCAAAACTTGATGATGAGGATGAGGATGAAGAATAAGGATTAAGGGACTCCCCCAACAGGACACACTTAGGAGTTAATATGGGACTCCAAAGCAACCATATTTAACTGCTGTGTGCTATTATATCTAGAAGGTAATAAGAAGGTCACTGATTGGAGTTAAAGGCTTCTAAATAAGAAGGAATTCATGTCTGTTACAGTAAACCTAGCCAACTACCCATGGTTGATGAGTCCATGTAATGTATAGGACAACTTCTGGTATGCTCCTAAATCAGTATACTCTCTAACTTAATTCTTAACACTTGTCCTTATACCAACAAATAAGTGTAGGTCTTGCCTTTCATCAAAGAAGTCTTGTTCAGATGCATGAGACACCTACAGGAAAACACAATTTGTAAAAATGTGGCTGACCATGGATTGCCCAGTCCTAATAGATATTCTATAATATACCTCTTCTACCTAAGAATCACAGAATATTGGAGATAATAGAGTGAAAAGAATACAAGATCCAAAGGACGATATTGCCTGCTGCAAAACTGAATCATTTTTATATGACAGGTAAGTTACACTCACGAATATTATTGAGCAACAGTAAGGCTGTAAGATCTGAACAGTGACAGGCCCCGTTGATAAAACTATGTGGAGAGAGGAAATCATGGGGTCCCCCTCTTAGATGTAGATCTACTGGCTATTAAGGACTACTGAGAAGAGAAAATGTCTCCCCAGGGAAGAACGTTCTAATTGCTTTCCAATACAAAATAATCAGTCTTAAAAATGAACAACACTAACTAGATATAAAAGATATTTATGTTTATTCATATATGTTTATATGCTTGATAATAATTTAAAAAAGAAGTCATGAATTTTAGATGGCTTTGTAGGGACTAAAGTGAGGGTCCCTCACTTTAGTGAAGAAGGAAGGTATTGGGTAAATTATATAAAAACATTATTTACAGATAAAAATTTAAAGCTAGATTAAACCATCAAACAGCTGGGTTTATACATGTATCAAATAAACATCATCTCTTTGAATATGTAATAGATGAGAAATCATTATGATGCCATCACTTCAAACCTTGATTTATAGACATTCAGTAATTACAGATAAGAAATTTAATCTTATATAATCTTATATCTATAGTAACAAGCTTCCAGGTATTTTATTTAAAATATTTCCCCCTTTTATTTGAGCACTGCATTCCAAATTATCTGTCTCCTGAGACTCTGATCAGACACCTTGTGTACATTTCTATAGATAAATTCATCTGCCATTAATTGTTTCACCCAGGAATTAAAGCAAACTGCATAATTTTGGATTGGGAACACTCCATGATCCATAGACAACATGTCTCATTTCTGTTACTATTAAATAATAATTGTGCTGCATAAGAGAGTCTGATGAATCTTCTTGATTAACTTCTAAGGAAATTTTAAGTTTAATATCCATTCATAAGTTGACTAGCTTAAGCAGTCAAGACTTTCACTTTTTTTTCCTTAAGATCAATATCTCATTGGCTACGCATGCACTCTGCCTGAATATTCCTTGAGAGATACTTGCATACAAAAATGGAAGTCTTCTAAATTTCCTCTCTCTCTTTGCTGAACTGTACATTGGCATAAAGTATGAAATCCAAATAAAATTCTCTGGAGTTACTATGCTTCTATATTTAAGTTGTGAATTTTGTTCAAGTATAAATAAGTGATGGCTAGTATGAGTTGCTGGGTGACTTTGGTTTTGACATTTTTCAGCCTTTTCTTTGTTTAACAGGAACATAAGTCACCAGGAAGCCAGATATGATGTGATAGCCCAGAAGCCAAGGAAATGCAGAACATCCATGTGATCTCCAAACAGTGGAACCTTGTAATCTACTGAATGCAGAAGCTAACAAACAGCAGTGAGAAACCTAATCCAGGTGAAATGTCATATCTGTCTTTTTTGTCTTTGTGACCCATTAAGTTTTCAATGACCTATTTTAAAGGATAATGAGAACTAGGGTAACAAATTGATTTCAGAATCTTTAAAAGTCCTTTTACACTGGAGAGATGGCTCAGTCATTAAAGGGAAGGCTCACAATCAAAAGTATGAGTCTTCTTGCATTTTAAGCAACAAAAATCCAAGTGTGACTATTTACTTAGAGTAACAAAGTGTATTAACTAATATAGAGGCAATATTGTCATATACTGTCAAAGATTTCCAAGAACAATGGAATTATGTTCTTTGGCCCAGCCAAACTAGCCTAGACTCCCAAGTCTACATTTTTCTCCTCTTTAACATTACTATTCAGCATAAGAATTTTTCTTTGCCATTGACAAAATCATAATTAGTTATTGCTGAGATTCTATTGTGCCAGGAAGTCTTAGTGAACCCCAAAGATGACCAAGGAGCTGGTTCCAATGCAATTGTATTAGGGTCTTTATTTACAAGCTCAAGCTTGGGCCACACTGCCTTCTCTGACAGCAGAATGGGAGGATGCAGTCCCAAGCTCTTAGGGCACGAGACTTCATAGGAAATGGTGAACAAGTTAGAGGAGTTTAGCCTGCCAAGTATCTAACTGTATAACTATTGTACTCTGACAGGTGCATACTCTGAAGCAAGTCCATTTACAATCGTGAATGGTCTGAAAGAACATCTGAATTAATCAGACTAATCTTTGATCAATTGTTGCTAGGGAGTAACTCTGGCCAAGGACAAGCCATGGGATCCTTCCTGGCTTGGATTCTGCTGCAGGTTGAGTTCTCCGGCTTTTTTTTTTTTTTTTTTTTTTTTTTAACATGGAGACTTGTCCCAAGAGGGAGTGGGGGTAGCCTCTCAATACCCTTATTACCCGATAAATTTCACTTTTGTTACAAATGTTAGCTTCTTTTTTTTCTTTCTGCTTATGATTGTAAATAAATTCCTTCATCTTTCTACCTCTATTTGGTAAAGTCTAAAATCAAAAGATTTAGTCACAAAACAAAACTTCTGTGAGTCTACAATGCATGTGTGGTACACAATGCATAAAGGTCTCCATCTAAGCAGCCCTGCAATCCAAAATTTCAGTAAAAGGAAATTTAAAAAAGTATATAAACAATAGTTATGAAAGATAATGTGAAAAGATGAAGAAAAGAATGTATGAAAATCTTAAAATGTTAAATATTTTAAAACCTTTAAGAAGCATGTTAGCCAAACAGAACATTCTTGGATCAAATTTGAGTTCTTGATTTGAAAATTTCCAATTTCTATCTTTGCTTTTAAAATTGAACTTCGTCATTCAGCCAGTACAACAGACTGTTGACAAGAATATCAGAGAAACAATCAATGGTACGTGTAAGTTAAACAAATCAGTTACAGTCAATGCAGGACTTCTTCATGGAAGTTGGCATCTCTGGAGAGACATGGTTGTAGATTTCCCACATCACTGCAGCAGAAGAAAAGAAAGTTTGGAAGAAGTAATCAGAAGATAACCGAGCAAAGTGTCTTGGTCTTCCCTGTGCTGTGGTTTGGCTCTGAAGAAATTACCCAACAACATACAATTGAGAATTATGCCTTTGTGGCAGACACATTTTTATTTTTTCCCCTGCTATGAATATGTCTGAAAAACTGCAAAATAAAAATGCAAAATAACAACTATATTTAGATACACTCCCACAGACTCTAAAGCTTAATATTTCACTGAACACCACATGCAAAGGCTGAATTAATATCCATAACTCTTCCACATCACTCATGCTTCAAAGGTTTGTCATTATAGATTTCTTTGGCCTATATACTTGCAAAATTAGCTAACAACAGTAATCTTTCTTTAATATAACACTAGTGTGTATTTCATAAGAAAAAAATCACTAGATTTATTTCTCTTTTGACGGTATATATTCACAGAATTTTCATTGATGTTGCAGTAAATGACATATCTACATAATAAAAATTAAGTACATATGATTTAAAAATTATTTATAAACCAATGTTATTCAAGAAAATACTCATACCATTGAAATCCTCAATAATTATGGGGTATTGTAAATCACTAAGCACCTTTGGCCATCTTTTTTTGTAGCACATAATATTAATTGTGGTAAGTGCTTAAAGTCTGTTGACATTCTAGAATTTTGTGATTTGTATTTGAACATATTGTTAAACTTGATTGTGTATGCATGTGCATATACATTTATGCTCAGGAGTATAGGAATGCACATAGATTCTTAAATATTGCCAAACAGTTCAAATTACAGAAAGATTACACATGCCAAGAGAGTAAGAGTATAAATGATATTTTCAACTTTAGGCCTCCATTATAGAGGGTTCTAGACAATTAAGTAGCAAGTAGATGATAAGGAATTCAATTACATTTTACTGAAGAATATAAATGAAATGCTAGAAAGATGTAGAACAAACATTGCAGTTACTTCATTTTATAATTTCCTCAAGAAGAATAGGTTTTAGTGAAGAATATTTGTCTTGATTACTGCTTCTCAACCTTCCTAATGTTGCAACCCTTCCTTGTAGCTCATCAACCACAAACTTATTTTCATTGTGATTTCGTAACTGTAATTTTGCCACAGTCATGAATCATAATGTAAAAATTTTATGCTTTCCAGTGGTTTTAGGAGACCCTGTAAAAGAGTCAACTAACCCCCCCAACGTGTTGGAACCCACTGGTTGAGAACCGCTATTCTAGGTGGAAGTTTGCATGGTCTGCACTATGTTAAAATATATTTTACTTTATAGTTCATATACATATGCATGGGTAATGTGATAAATGTTTAATGCTTACTATACATATGTGAATTTATTGACTTATGTATAGATTAGATATAGGTGAGTTGTAAGCTCAATACTATCATATTTTCTTCAGAAAATTACAAATGTTGGTCTATAAATTAACCTTGAAAAGAATGAAAATGAAATACATAGAAAATCATTAAATATACACTCATGCTCCATCTCAAGAAATATGATGAAGAATTTCTGAAAGTTTGGTCTTATTTTATGTGATAATCTCATCAAGCTTGGCACACTACTAGACTTGAAGTACACAGGTGCAGGGGCTTTAATAAAAAGTTAAATACATTTGAAAGCTACTCTAAGAAACTGAAGGAATTTCAAAGGGAGCATCAAAATATTTCCTTATAGCCTGGATAGAGTGTTCTTTCTTGGGGAAGACTATTTTTCCTGTTCTCAGCCTTCCAGAGTTGCCTAGAAATCTTGTTCTAGGGCTTGTGCTTCTTTGGCTTTTCCTGAGCACTTTAGCATGTCTGTTGGTGTTGATCTTGTTCAGCTCGTGTTTAGGCATTGATGCTGGTGAGACTCTGACATTCCAAAGTGACACATTCTCATAGCAATTTCCTTAATCTTCTGCCCTTTTCAAAGATTTTGCCCACTCTCTCACTGGCAATCTTCCCTGAGACTTAGGTGTGGTAGTGTTTTGTGTATGTATGCACAGGGACTAGGACACACAACTCTACAATTTGTTTAGGAGTGGGGTGTAGTAGTCTCTCTTTGTTGCACAGAGATGATTTCTTGATGAGAGGTGAAGGCTGTACCTAGTTATGTAAAAGAATAAATATTTAGATTGTTGATAGGAATTTTCCTGGTTTAGTAAAGTAGTGGTTGTATGTTCTACTAAAACATTCACTAGCATTTAATAGTTATCTAGATTTCCAGTATCCAATAGGGTTTCTTCTCTCTTGCTGAGGAAGTCCAATTTGAGAGCTGTTGTTTACTGCAAGGTATGCAACACCAAATGGTCATCCCTGAAAACACAATACAAGTAGCATTATACATACTGAGCAGGGTATATTTAGATTACATCTGTATATACACATATGCATGTAATAACAATTAATGAATAAAAGGCCATAAATTTGTAAACAATGACAGTTATATGGGAGGTTTTGGACTGGGAGAAATAAGAGAGGAAAGGGAAGGGGAAGAAGTTTAATTATTTTATTTCTAAAGTAACAAAAGGAAAAAGAAGAAAATTGAACCAAAATGTTTCCTAGTAAGCAAACATGCCAATCTATAACTTTGCACACCAACAATGGCATTTGCTAGTTCACATCTAATAAAGTCCTCTTCAAAAAAGTACTATTAGTAAATTCTTCAAAAAAGCAAAACAATAAAAAGAAGTTAGTAAAAGGTAGGAGAGGTGGATCAAGAATTAAGACCAGAGGTTGCTTTATCAGACTTGGGTTTAATTTCCAGTGCCCACATGGCAGGTGACAAGCATTTGTTAATTCCATTTCTAGGCGATCCAATGCTTTCTTCTGACCTCCACATGCAATGCACACACACACACACACACACACACATGCACACCCACATACACACATATACACACAAAGGTAAAGCACCCATATATATAATAAAAGCAAATTTAAAAAAATTAATATTAAGACAAATATAAAAGATGATGATAGATCTTATATGATTATATTTAGGATAATCAAAAGTTCACTCCATGGAAGTTCTGATGCAATCAGAGCTACTCCCTTCCACTTGAAAAAAGTGACATGGATATTTGTAGAGATGATCAAATGATGATGAGAGAGGTGAGGATGGAGAAATCTTTATGCTGAAAAAATAATCTGGTTGAACTTCTCTGAGGAAAAATAAATATATTATGTTAATGACTTAATGAATATATAAAAATATATGCCTAGATTGAGAAAAAAATCTTTTAGATTGTAAAGAAAGCTTAGAATTCAAACAGTAGGTTAGAGACTATTATAGTGGCTACTCTCTGAGGAAAATTATTTTAGCTAAATATTAGGCAATAAACACTTTTTATAGGGTTTAAATTATTACAGTACCTTGAGTATATAGATTTACAAATAATGTTTAATAAACATCAACAATAACATAATGTTGGTTCAACTTTGAGATAAAAGAAAGGCAAGGAGAACAGGTGGTGGGCTGCATTTCACAGCAAGAATATTTTGTATGATTAACTTTATTGTGTGTAGGTACAGATAGTAATTTGGATTAATTATTTTTTTATATTAATTCCTTTATTGTTGTCTTTGCTTGGAATTTTTCAATGTAACATTTTTGAAAATCTAATCCAAATACAACATAAGCACTCATAATACTGTGGCAATGAGACTCCTAGCCCCCAGTGATATGCATATCCAGAAATATCCCTCAGATGACAAGCAGGGACAGTGTTGAGGAAAGGAAAACTTATAGCACCAGCCTACACATTCTTTTTTTTTTTCCTTTTTTTTTATTAGATATTGTCTTTATTTACATTTC
>NW_022196897.1:34628783-34703705 GCF_008632895.1 Mastomys coucha
GGGGCATAGAACCTTCACAGGACCAAGGGCCTCTCCTCCCATTGATGACCGACTAGGCCATCCTCTGATACATGCAGATGGAGGCATGAGTCCGACCATGTGTACTCTTTGCTTGGAGTTTTAGTCCCTGGGAGCTCTGAGGTACTAGTTAGTTCATATTGTTGTTCCTCCTACGGGGCTTCAAACCCTTTAGCTCCTTGGGTCCTACCAATACTTAAGGATGACATCTGGTTACTCTTCATATCAACAACTCCTAGAACTGAAGCAACCCATGTGAGCTCTCTACCCAAGAGCTGTCAAAGAATAACTTAGGAGAAATGCAGGCTAGTAGCTGCTTGTTCAAAAACTCCCAATTTTCAGGCTATATCTTTTCAAGGTAGACCATTATTACTGTGTGGAGAAGGATAAATTGTTGGAAGAAAAGGAAAGAGAGGGAACGGGGAGGGAGAGATAGAATGAGAGGAAGAGAAGCAGCAACAACTCTAATGTAGTTATTAGCTTCACGTTCTCTCTGAAAATACAGCCTATCCCATTTCCTCCAAGTATGAATTATGTCTCTGACACTTCAAAGTAAGACTATATTCTTCTGAACTCAGAGGATAGTGTAAATAGGTAGGTCCAGGCTTGGTCTGGTTCTGCATATTTTTTTCACAAATAAATACAGAATAAACGTTGGATTATAAACTGCTGTTTCAGATTCTCATCTGATTCATGTTCAAAGAACAATGCTTCTAGAATGATTGTCACATTTTGGAACCTCCTTACTCTGTTCATTACTTTCCTCAAAGAAATGAATGTGTGTGCTGTTTTGAATAAAAACTGTAACAAACTTTATTTGAAGATGAAATCTTGCTGAACATTCTGGAAAAGCATTTATCCATGTATTACACTGCTCTCACTGAATATCTCATAACTCTCATTAATTCCTTCCCTGCAGTTTTTCTCAGGAATTTATTCACTAAGTAAGTGTTCATTATAGAACACTCATGTACCAGTGGATTTCCCTTGTGTTGCTTTGTTTGTTTTGTTTTTGCTTTTTGGTATATAGAACACATTGTAAAACAAAGGGAGCAAAATCATTCCTTCGAATTTATATATATTTTTCCATTGGATATTCTCTTTATTTACACTTCAAATGTTACCCTCTTTTATCCCATGCCTCCCAGAAATCCCCTATCTGATACCCCAACCCCCTGCTTCTATAAAGGTGTTCCTCCACACATCTACTACTCCCTCCTCTCTGCCCTCAATTCCCTACACTGGAGCATCTATCAAGCCTTCATAGGACCAAGAACCTCTCCTCCCATTGATGCCCAACAAGGCCATCCTGTGCTACATATGCAGCTGGAGCCATGTGTACTCTTTGGTTGGTGGCTTAGTCCCCAGGAGCTATGGGGGGGCCTAGTTGGTTGATATTGTTGTTCTTACTATGGGGCTGCAAACCCCTTCAGCTCCTTCAGTCCTTTCTCTAACCCTGTGCTCAGTCCAGTGGTTGGCTGCCAGCATCTGCCTATATATTTGTCAGGATCTGACAGGGTCTCTCAAGAGACAGCTGCATTAGGCTCCTTTCAGCAAGCATTTCTTGACATCCACAATAGTGTCTGCTTTTCGTGACTGTATATGGGATGGATGCCCAGGTAGGGCAGTCTCTGGATGGCCTTTCCTTCAGTCTCTGCTCTATACTTTGTCTCCATATTTGTTCCTGTGAGTATTTTGTTCCCCTTCCTAAGAAGGACTGAAGCACCCACACTTTGGTCTTCCTTCTTCTTGTGCTTCATATGGTCTGTGACTTGTATCTTGCATATTCTGAGCTTTTGGGCTCATATCCACTTATCAGTGAATGCATATATCATTTGTGTTCTTTTGTGATTGGGTTACCTCACTCAGGATGATATTTTCTAGTTCCATTTATTTGTCTAAGAATTTCAAAAATTCATCATTTTTACTAGCTGAGTAGTACTCCCTTGTGTAAATTTAACCACATGTTCTGTATCCATTCCTATGTTGAATGATATCTAGGTTCTTTCCAGCTTCTGGCTGTTATAAATAAGGCTGCTATGAACATAGTGGAGCATGTTTCCTTGTTATATATTGGAGAATCTTTTGGGTATATGGAGTGGTATAGCTGGGTGCTCAAGTGATAAAACAGTATACAATAAATTACCTTCAAGTTCTTAGGTTGTATATATTTATTTGTAGTTTTCTTATTATAAAAGTTTTCAAAGTTTTTGCCATATATTCACTTTATATTTGGGGAATAGTCACTTCTTTAAAGCCTTGATTCATCTTTACCACTTAGAGTTCCTTATTATATTGACACCTAATCTGAAATCTTTGTTTCCTTTATCCTTTGCAGTGAAATCTGAAATTCAATATAAACGTAAGTCCTCAAAAAATGGACAAAAGTAAAAATATGAGTAACCCACAGAGGTAAATGAATGAACTCTAGGTACTTATAATGTAGTGGGATAAAGATTCCTTGCTGGTTAATGGTATTGACTTCTATAATATTTCCTCAAGTAATATTGACATAAGATTCTGTAACTGTCCATTAGTTTTTCTTCTTCATACTATGGCTCCAATTTTAAAAGCCCATCTTTTTCAAATTTTCACTGAAATATGAATTTTTGTGTTATGTGTAATATTAAAAAACAATTCATGCTATTGCCAGCCCGATGACTGGCCCCATGCAGTGGCTGCCCAACTTCTAATCTCACTTGCTATGGAACAAGCTCACATTCCCAGCTATCTGCCCCCTGCGGTTAGCTAGCACAAATCCATGTAACACAGTGAAATCGAAACTCTAAAGGCTTGTAATTTATCAGTCAGATTTATACCAGTAATTTCTCAACCCACAAAATGCCAACACAATAAACTCAGAGCCAGTTGATATTGATATAAGCTGCCCACCTAGATTGGACAGATTTTTATATATTATTCGATCCTTTCTATGACATTCATAGCTACCTGTGGCTATTTAAAGCCATGTGGATCGGGTTCATCCTCTCCTTCCTCCATCTTTTCTCCTTCTCCCTTCTCTGTCCTTATCAGTCCCATCTCTAAAACTCTCAGCCTACCTTCTTTTTCTGCTGCCCAATCACAGATTCCAGACTTATCTTGTGCCTGCTCTCACCTATGTATAGACAGCAACCTTTATTTGTGTCTCATGAAAATGGCACATTTCAAGCATCTAGTTTAATTAAGATCACGTTCTATGTTTCCCAACCTAGAAACAAAACTTCATGCACAACTCGTTCCTGATTTATAAAGAACTCTTTACAATGTACCTCACTGAGTTCTGTAGGTACATCTGTTATAAATGTGGAGATAGGATTTGTCTGAATAAAGATCTAATAGGCATCTCTCTAACTATGTCTGCCTATACTACATCTATTTACTAATTGTTATAGTAAATGCCTTTAAGGAAATGTGCAAGGAAATATACCACAGTAAATATCAAACAGTTTGTGGCAGGGAATTAATTGAGATATATTCAGGCATTGTTTTAGTGAAAACTTTATGATCAGAAAAATGAAAAGACAAGAAAGGACTAGATCTGAGACAAATTGTTGGTTTGTTTAATAGAAACATAAGCTTAAAACAAACAAACAAACAACCCCAGAAAAGTCTGTTGGCTGTTTATATAAAAGCCATGCAACCTTCAGGGGAAAATGTTGAAGTCATTTTCCTTGAAAACTTCCAATGTGCTTCATGCTGTTCATAATTCTAAGGTGAAATAGGGAAGGAAAAATACAGAGATGCAAATGGCTACAAATATCATGCCAATGTGCACTCTAGCAACAGACATTAAATAAATATTTAACAACAACATATTGTTGTCATTGTAATTACAAATTCTCTCCACCCAAATTGAACATTGTCAATGGCCTTAATATACTATACACATACCATTCTCTTCTACCACAAATTCAGACACTGCCCAGGTCTTACTGACAGGATACTAATAGTGCTGTTTTGTACTGTGGGAGAGCAGGCTTGAATACATTATATGAGGAGGAGGAGCTCAGTCATCTTTGAAGTCTCTCCCATGTTAGTGGTTGTTTTTTGAGCACACTTAGAATATCATGGTAGGCTAAACATAAGAAAGTGCCTGTGAAACTTCTTAGAAGTTCTCTTACTTTAGCAAAGAAATACAAGGGACAGATAGTCTGCCACACTAAAAAATGCCTATATCTATCTGAGCAGCCATCTGTGCCTGAACCAAAAGAAGCACAAAAATGTTGGCATCATTGCCTATTAAATTTCTTTTTTGAAATATTTTTTTTCTAAATACTCAACACACTTTATTGAGTTAGGTCAATACCTCTTAATTCATACCTCAGATTCAAATGGTCACTAAATCTCAGAAATTTAAGTTCAAAATTGTTGTCTAATTTGGCACTTTCTGTTTCTACTATATTGGATAATGAATTCAAAATCCCTCAATATTGACTACAGGAAAAAATGTTGCTATTGATCTTTTTCCAAATTAAAATTGAGTTAAAATTAGAAAAAGTCAAATTGTTTTCATGTCGTGCCTCAGTTCATAATATTCTATGTGTTCATCATTTCCTAAAGAATAAATTCCAATACCTCTCATAGCTCTGAAGCTTTTCTCTATTTCACCAAAACTTTCTTCTGCTTTCTTTTATGTCCTATATCTCAAAAACTACTTATTTCAATAATATCCAACTATAATTAAAAATATTCTATATTGCCAGTAATATATTGAAGTTAATAATTTTTACATAGCAATGCAAGTTGTATGGAATGTCCTGATAATCAATATATGTATACGTGGTATATATTCTAGGTGTTCAGTAACCAAAGCCAAGCAAACAGGGAATGGTAGTACTCAGGCAAAGGAGTAAATTATGTGTCTATTATGATTTCCCTTTTTTAAAAGTGATAGAAAACTGATGCTCAATATTATATAAATTTAGTAAGTATGAATGAAGTATGTGGTAGAGCTGAATTTCACATCTCAATGACTCTGAGACCAAAACAATCCTATTTATGATACAGTATAGACTCCACAATCCCCTAAATACCTTTTTATAATCTATTAAGATATTGAAAATATTTAAAACTATTGAAAAGATTAAGTGCTAAACACATTGGTATCTTGCCTGCTGTGAAAGAAAGGAGGTTTAATAGTGGACAAGGTGAATGCATGTGCATGGCCTCATGTCTGCAGAATTGTTTCCTAAAATCAATGTTGGGCATCAACACAGCCCTCCAGCTGCAATTTGCATCTCAGATTTCCAGATTAAGTCCGACCCTTTTTTTCTGTCCCTAGATGCTTTCCATTCTTATTTCAAGCCAGATAATAGATATCAAGATCAAAGAAAGGGAAATGTATTGGTATATTCAAAACAGGATACACAGAAAACATCAGTCTCACCTTGGGGCATCTTCCGAACAAGAAACGGTATTTTTAAAAACCTTAGATGAATAGTAATGCTTGTTAAGCACTGCTGTCGAGATATCCCACTTACTAGTCTCGTTCAGTATGTAACTTTTTTCCATTTTTATCATTGAAAAATCATATAGTAATTTAAAGGGAATTTTTTCATGAAAACAATTTTTTTTTTCAAATGGATAGCATGCTATCTATTAAAAGTTCCATCATGGATAGGAGCGGAAGCTTCAAGATGGCAAGTTTATCAGAAGAATCTTTTGAAGCTGATAGCTACAAAGAGACAAGGGTTCATTCTCATTATGTATATAGCCACTGGTAGGATGTTTATGGCCACACACTCAGGTACACATGGACAGAATTATTTAGACATAGGGTTATTAATAAAAAAAATGGAAGAACATGAACATAGGAAAGAGGTTAAGGGAGAGCGCCAGGGATCCTTGGAAGAACACAGTGGTGGGTGGATATGATCAATACATATACTGTGTGAATGTATACAATTTTTAAAAAGTTAGTTTTCAAAGCTGGAGAGACCATTAATATTGACCTCTCACCTCCATATGCATATGTAGACACAGATATGTCTACATGCATATGTACAAAATTAATTAGTAACTTAAAATAAGACAAAGGTATACAATGCAAAGAATGTTAAATTTTCATAAAAGAAATAAGCTGTAAAAATTATTGTAGGATATCACTTACACTATACTGACTAATTTAATTCCTAAATAACCCCTTAATATTAATACATCAGTATATTGAAAATAAGCCTGTGAGTAGGCCAATGACTTAGCCAGTAAAGTGCCTATAGCACAAGCCTGAAGACCTGGATTTTTTTATTTCATATTCACATAATCGCTATATACTACACTACATGTCTATAATACCAGAACTGGGTATCAGAAACAGGCAGCTCCTGAAGCGCACAGCCCTGCCAGCTTAGGCAAATCAATGTGCTCCAACTTCAGTGAGAGAGTGTCAGCCAAAAATTAAGGTGGGAGCAATTATAGAAGATACTCAATATTGACTTCTGACCTACACACACATGCACACTTCCCCACATGCACGAATGCATTTATGTGAATGCACAGACACCACACACACACACACACACACACACACACACACATCTCCAAAGAATCTGAATGAATCCATGTACCAACAAAATTATTATGCATTTGAAAATAGTAGGGGAAAAAAACTTCTTTTATTGTTACTTTGATTCAAAGAAATTTACTTGACAGATTTTCACTATAAAAATAAGTTCATTTTAAAACATTTTACCATTTTACTTTCAAAGTGAAATATCAATTGCTTTAACATAACAATTATATTCTTACTTCTCGACTTGTTATTGTGATGGGCTCATGCTCTGTTACAGTGTAGGGATGTGTAAGCATTCGGTTTGCTCCTACCTTCTGGCAATGATGTAGTTTCCCATTTCCTAAAATGTTGGCTGCATGCAAGCCCTTTTCAGAGGGAGTATTTCCTGGGACTAAGTATAGAAAATGAAGGAAACTAGATAGTGTATTTAACTAATTAATTGTGCAATTTAAACATGTTGCAATATTTACCTTTTGTTCATTTTAGAAATAAGTATAAACCTAGAAAATAACTTATCATTACTCAAATCATGATAAGCTAGCTAAGAAAGAATACTATTGAATTGAATCATTCCTTCAAAGTAATCAAACTAGCTAAATTTCTAGAATATTCCGTGAGAATAAAATCACTTTCCTATTTACACAGAGATGCTATTCAATAAGAGCATCTCCTAATCAAAGTATAAATTTAGGAACAAAACATTGTATTTTAACAGGTACTCTGAGCATTTTTAATTTTGTTAGGGCCAAAACGATGATGAACACGGATAATAGTAATAATCCCTTTCCCTAAAGAGTCCTAGAAATCCTAATTTACTGACTAGTAGCTACTTTCAATAAGTAGAAATACAGTAATTTAATAATCTTGCCATAGCAGTTTTCACTAAAGAAAATTAACTAATTCATTATTGCTTATAATTTGCTGAGGCATGGCTGCCATATTTGTAAAATCAGCAGGTTCTGAGAAAAATACAAGTTTTTAAATGAATGTTCAGTTTCCCTAAACACACAAATGATACAATTCCTTAGCTCCCTCTAGTGCCAATTCCTAATATAAACTTAATTGCAATCACCATTTTCACCATGCAATTTTGGAGCAAATTAAAATTTTAGTTGGCAATAATTAACAAATATTCAAGGGTTTAGTAGAATGAGTCTAGCACGAGAAAATAGATAAGAACCCAGCTGACACTGATGCAGGTAGATGCATGACTGGAGTTAAAATCACACCATTTCTTTGCAAAAATTATTTCATAAGCTTTGAACAAAACAAAGCAACGTATTAGCAAAAGAACGTCTCAAATAAATTAAGGCTCGATCCTGATTATCTTTAGGTTTCAACTGAAGTATAATAATTATACACTATTTGTAATTTATACCAGTCTTTATTTAAAGACATGCATATGTAAGAAGAAAATATTATGCAAATGCATAGCCAATAAAGTTTAATTTTCAATTACTATTAACACAAAACATGCAGGATATTTGTATGTATTAAAAATCCTGATAACTAACACAGCTGTTTGTGTTTCACGATGATTTTTTTCTTAACATAGCGTAGAACTGATGATAGATGTTTCAAGATGATTTTTTTCTTAACATAGCATAAGAGAATTCTTGAAGCAAAGTTAGAATGTATTAGAGAGTTAATATGAGTTCCAGGAAAGGCGCAGGGAGGGAGAGGCTGGGGTATTCTCTAGAGTGGCGAGGGCTTCTCCCATGGACCACTTGATTACTTCTTTGTAAATGAAGATAAAATGGATAACTTTCATTACAGAAATTGTATCCTTAGTATGTTTAAAGTAAAAGTGAAAACATTTTATAGGAAAAGAAGAATAAAATTAAATTTCAATCAATGAAGACTGCAACAAAAATGAGTTTTGTAGAGAAATAGTTGTGCCACAAGTATGCATTTTCACATTATGGAAGGCTCTGTGATAGAATGGAATGCCCTAGTGGGTTAAGAGGTAGAATTTTGGGACGTGAATGCATGTATTTGACTAGCAGAACTCTTTTACTCTGCAGATATTACTTCTAAATAGTAAAATTGTTTAGAACCATCAAAGGCCCATCTTACATGTGGAGATATACAACTAGAACAATTTAATCATCCTTGACATTACTGGAGAGATAAGCCTGGGCTAGGAAGAGGTTGGAGAAGAGAGATGTGATTGCAACCAATCCCCAGGAGCCACATGGTGAGTGGGGGAGAACTGGATCATGCATTTTGTTCTCTGAACTCAAAGTGTGTGCATATTACAAAAAGGCTAAAATGTGTGTGTGTGTGTGTGTGTGTGTGTGTGTGTGTGTGCGCACATGTGTAGACGTGCTCATACACATACACACATGCACACACAAATACACACACACACACACACACAAAGACATAACCACAAAAAACACCACAGATATACAATAAATATAATAAGATAAAGAAGAAAACAGGCTTTATTCATAATTTCTTGACATTATAAGAATTATTCATTTAAATGTTAAGATTTTTATACAACACAGACTGTACCCTTTGAAGCAAGGAAAAACTCTTTATAGAACATTGTTCCTAATTTTAGACTCAAAAGTACAAAAATTATGAGCTATCATTCCTTTCACTTGATGCAGATGCATGACAGGCAGAATGTGAAACCATCTGAGATATCCTGGGAGTTTACAACCTCAGTGAACAGCATGTTAGGAACAGGTCATTATGCCTATGCTCTTTGCAACACTTCTAAGTTTTCATAGATAAAAACCAATTAATTAATTATTACAACCTAATTACATAGCACCTAATTGACAATTTTCTCTTTCTCCCCTCACTAATGAAAGAAGCACATCCAAGTCAATTGACTATTGAGGCCTCACTTCTGACTGGTGGGAAACTACATAGAGCCTGTGATTTTTAGTGAGGTTTCAAAGTTCCTGTTGACTTGTGCCTTTTACTCTTGACCAATTGTTTTCCCATTGTCCAAAAATATTTCAATAGTTGATTAAGTTTTATTTAAATATTTTTATTATACTATATGGTGATGATATGCTTTCTGCTTTACCAATTTCTCCTGATCCTCTCCGTGTACCCAACTTTTTTTCTTGGTCTCAAAAAACAGACAAAAAAATCAAAAATATAAACTTAGAAGATAATAAGAAGGAAAAGACAATTAGTCATTGACCAAAAGAATCCATAGACACATGCCTGACTGTCACCAAACATAACAGGCTATTGCCAAGACAACTGATTACTTTTCGCAACCTGAGAATAAGACCATATTATGGAAGATACAGTGTATGTCATCAGACATTGGGAAATCAAGCTGGTCCCAAAATAATAGATTCATCCCTGCTGGTTTTCATGGTGCTAGTGAGTACTTAAGAAGTATAATCATCAGTATTCCAGTTTTTATAATGGGACAAATTCGAAGCAGTTTCAAAGTGAATCAAGTATATCTTTCATAATTATCTCCTCTTATTCTAAGCTAAAAATTAAAAAAAATAGCCCATTTCCAGTAAAACATTAAAATGTCTCTTACACATACCTCAAAAATGGAAGTACCCACATAAAAAGTATGTTAAGTCCTTTGGAGGCCTGGGAGCTTTGATAACGTGGAGGATTCAAATGTCCAAATAAAGAAACTGTGTGAGAGAAAATGAATCTGTAATATGAACTAATGTTTTTGTCATAATATTTGATACTGAAAATGATTATTAAAAAACTAGTGCAGAAAAAGAATGCCATGCATTTGACCTAATTATATTAGTGGACTCAGGTATGAGAATGATAAATTCTGTGAACATTTGTTGTGAACAACATAAAAATTGTGTTGCTCAGCACAAAGGAATTACTATGCTGTGTCTTGTCTAACTAGAGGTCAGGATCTAATGGCAGGACTACACTTAATCAGAGTTACTTCCCACCACCAACAGCTCACAATGTCTATATGCATTTCAATATAAGCAGAATTGGTAAAACCAGTTAACTTCACTCTATGAAGGGCCATAGGCTAGAATGGTCCTAGGTATAAACTAACAGCCCAGCAGACAAATGCACTTACTGGAAGGTACGAGGAAAATATACTTATTTTCTACATCAGTTAAGATGAATTGTCCTTCATGTTTTTACTTTTCTATCAAGGTTTCTATTACTAGAAAAGACATCAGTACTGCTGGCAAATTGGAATTGTATTTTATGAATATTTTGAGCAGGTCTGTGCTGAGTATTTTCCTCCTATCGCTGGCTCGAGCTTCTATCACAAGAATTTAATTCAATAAAAATACCATTAAGCTCAGTGGTAAAGTACTAGAAAGTTACAGGTTGAAGGCCTTTACCTCACTCTCTGGAACTACAAAAATGTGTGTGTGTGTGTGTGTGTGTGTGTGTGTGTGTGTGTGTGTGTTTGTGTTTGTATCTGTGCCTATGTGTATATGTGTGTGTCTGTGCTTGTGTCTGTGTGTCCGTTTGTGTGTATTGTATTGTTATGCTATCATTGGACTTAAAGTATGCAAAGCCTTTCTGCGTTTTCTCAGTTTTCTCAGTATATCACCCAATCCCTTCATTATGGTTGTACTGTAACTAAAATTGTATGAGGGACAGATAAGTCATTTACTTTTGTCTACAGAGAAAGTAAGGAGAGCATAGATAAGTGGGAACTTGGGTCTGAACTATGACTTTAATGTTCTGACTGAGCTCACAAAATGTAATCTCAATCAATCCTTGTGACTATGGCCATCCAGACTCTGTCTCACTGGAAACATGCTTACAAAGTGCTCTTAACTCCTCTATCTCCTTCAGGCTGGCCGCGAATCTGTTATTAAGCAGCTGATTTGGTAATTGTCTTCCTTTTGCAAATTAAGGAAACAGATTTGCTTCAGTAAAACTCTCCTGGAAAGAGAATAAAGAAGCCATTCAGTTTGTTTGCTAAATTGAGTTTATACTGCTGGAATCAAGCAATTCTCCTGCCTCGGCCTCCCAAGAACCGAGAAATTAGTTGCATACCAATAGATCCAGTTCACATTTGCAAATTTGAATTTCAAGTTTCACATCTACAAAAGTAAAATTTTATATGAACATCCAAATAAAAAAATGCTTAAATTTAAAATTAATTGAGGCCAGTAAAATGAAAGAACTCCATCATATACCATTTCATCTGTTAGAAACTAAGTTGTTTCTGAGAAGTTTTCCCAAAAGGAAAAAAATACAGTAAATAAGATCCCTTTTGAGTTTCTTATGCCCTGTAAATCTATTATAGCACAAAAGCGAGACCAAAAGTGAATGGGCCATGCTTCCTGCATAGGAATCTAGGTAGTAAAACAAAGATTTTATTAGCAACTAATTACTTTGCAAGTTTTTCAATGGCTAAACTAATGGATTGATAAATATTGAAGCTTTTCTATTTCAGAAATAAATTATACCCATCATTTTAAAAATGTCTAATATTTTCTATACAGTAGCAACACCTGCTGCTAAGTACAAAAATGATTAGCCACAAAGCAACCTACTATAGAATATCAAAACACATTTGCCCAATGAAGAACTAATGGGAATTATGCAGATTGCATTTTCTTCCCTGCTGAAGGCAACCAAGCTTCACGTCAATAGGAAAATGAAAATATAACTCAAATATGAAATAACATAAACACAAAGACATAACCAAAGCTATTTCTGATGGTTTTCAGACATGTTTCTTTTTCATGTAATTATTTGACGACAAAGAACTGAAATAAAGGTTTATAGCATTTGTTGGGTACCTGAATGGCACTGAGTATTAATCAACTAAGAATATTATTCAGATACTTCATACTGAAACACGTACCCAGATTATAATGTAGATCATGCATGCTAACAGAAACCAACTTTGTATAATATGTTATCACAATTGGATTTATTCTTAACTCTCTTTAAAGCACGATTCTGCTGCTGGCATAGAATTGGGAAGGGTAAGAAAGTAATACGCTTGAGTAATCAACTTTGGGGAGTGAAATGAATTATCTAAATTATATTTCTGTAGTACTAAATGCTGTGTAAAAACCTACCTTAAAGTTATTTTTATAAAGTGTATGTGACTGAAAAAAAATCACTGCAATGTAGCTTCTCTGTGGCCATGTGTACAGAGTTAGAATTGCTTCTCTTTCCCTGTAGACAGCTCTATCCAGACAAAGGATAGAGAACTGATGGCCAGTATCTTTTTCTAGGTGAGCATCACTATACTTCAGGTACTAAGATATCTTTTTGCCGTATGAGTAACTGGCAACAAGAATAAAAAAGCAAAGAGAAAAAAAGAAAAGAATTGCATATAAAGGGAAGCCTTTCAACATGTATTGAAATGAAGTTGCCTAACTCTGTATTTCTGCTGATTTTAAAACTGCCACCTAATCATTTTGCTGGAAAAGAAAATCATAAAAAAAAAAAGTCACCACCGTACTAACCATAAAGTACTTTTACAAACTCGGAAAACTCTCTAGTCTGGAGAATTTTTCCTTAAACAACAGCAGGGATAAACATATGGGCCATAGCACATTTTAGAATGTCTATAGTTTTAGATCCTATTGGAAAGACTGGCAAAACTCTATACAGAAAAATGATAAACCTTGATTTTACTGAAGGACATATCATTTGCACAATAGAAAGAAAAATTTTAATTGCTCTCTATCAATAATAGAAAGCTGTGGGATCAAACCAGTTTGCAGAGCCAATCATCCGTCATGTTGCAAAACAGCCAGAATAAGTGGATAGAGAAAAAGTGTGGCACTTTGAATAGAAATAGAGGACACAAAGAGAGTCAAGTACTCCCTTCTGGAAGGACAGATAATTGTGTCCATTCCCAATGAATGTTTATTACAATGTGCTGCTCAGAGCTGCCCTGAATATTTTTATTTCTTCTTATACTGACACTCTCCACATTGGCTAAAGGAATTGTCTTGATTAATCTCGCCTCTAAAGGAGTTTGAAAATGAAGCAACCAGTTGTAAGCCACCAATCCTGAAATTTATAGTTGATAAGTAAGATTCAAAGTCCAGCGGAATCTCACTAAAGGATGAAGTAATTCATTTGATTTTGGAGCATCCACCACAGTAATAGGAAGCTTTATAGTAATGGTGTGGTGCAACTTAGATCATTTAAATTCATTTTTAATAATAAAGGCTGACTTTTAACTAGTATCTGAAAACCAGACAGACTGAATAGCAATGGCTGCTGCATCAGTTTATCAGACCTTCAATTTAAAATCTAAGTAAAAAATGGTCTTTAGTTACAGGCAAATCTCTAAGGACAAATCATCCAGATGGCCCTCGTGCCGAATCGGCAAATACTAAACGGCTTACTGGAATGAGTCAACTGTGGAGCTGATTAATTGATTCAGTCACATATTCAAAACTTTTGCTTCTGATCCCATTAAAAGTAGCACTAATGAGTGGTGACTGTGACCTTCCAGTGAGAAGCCACAAGTTCCACAACCTCTCCATATTTACCACCCAAATTTAATCTTTTTAATGGACACCTTAAAAGGGATCAGATAGAAAATACTAAGAGCTGTTCAAATACTAAAACACTTAGGAAGGCTTTTGATTAATGTTGCATGATTAATCAATTGATTAATATAGTTTTCAATACAGATGTTAGGACGCTGTCTACTCTAATCAAGCACTCTGAAAATAGTGAAGATAAATGTCATACTTTTGTGTCTGTAGGAAAAAAATCTTTAAAGGTTGTTAATTATGACATAAGCCTTATTTACCACATGCAAATTTTATCTAATGTTGACATTTTTATACATAGGAACCATTAATGAGATAAGTGGGATCCTTTTGGCAAAGCTATATTTTAATCGCTTTAAAAGTAATTTATTTAGCCAACTTACGAACCTTTTCCTTAATGAGAAATTATTCCAGAATAATGCTCCAAAATGCATTAAATTCCTAAAGTTTTTATTATTATTTTCTAAGACAGTTTGTAATTTGTGATGATGCTTGCCACCATACTAAAACTGAAATCTTTATTCCAGTCAAAAATAATCACCCTGTAATTACTGTGACAAACTGCCCAAGCTGTATCATCGTGGCCATTTCAACTAATGATATTGTATTAGAATGCCTAGCAATAGACTTCAAATGGAAAATATAATTATGTGCATTAGTTTGTCTAAGCATTTATAAGATCACATATCCATCAGTTTTCAGGACTCATAAAGAAAACCATACATCACTGTCACTGTGAGTTTCATTCCTGAAAGCACAGGCCTTTATAAACTGAGTCTAAGATCTGTATCTTATATCCCACTTGTTTTGTAGATTACTAAAGTCTGTGTTAAAGCAGCATAACTAAGAAGAGCTTTTCCACAAATTTTTCAGAAATGTTTTGTGGGAAATGTAGAAAAAGGAACCTCAGATAGGGCTACTTGACACTCTGACCAAATAGAAGATCGCCCAGCCTTAGAAAACTAAATCTAGTTTATCCACACCTCTAAGACTGAGGGTGTCTGGCTTGGCCCTAAAGCTCCCAGAATGACTTTTGGGCCAAAATTCAAATTAAAGGTTTCACGGACTGATGCTCTACTAAAATTAGAGTAGAAAGAAAGACTATTAGTAAAAGCATTCAAAGGGGAAGTTTAAGCTACAAACTGGGGAAACAGTTTTTTGAAAAACATTTTTCGATAAACTTAAAGGTATTTCTGATGACTGATTGCATTAAAATATTGGCCATTGGTTAAAAGGACTGGAAAAGGAGTGCTGGCTTCACACAGCGATTTATATATAATTTTGGCAAAGCTGCTCAGGTTCCTTCACTCCCAGTTCTCTCAGCTGCCAAATCAAGGCATCGATGGATATCAGGACGCACTTATGGTTCTGTCGACTGTATCAGGAAACACAAAACTTCAGTTTAGACAATGTTTGCTAGGACAGTTCAAATGGAACTGTGTATTAGCAAATTAAGTCTATTTTAGATATCCAACGAGGATATTTTTTCCATTGCTTGCAGAAAAGTTAGCAACAAGTATATTAAACTCCTTTCCCACCAAAAATAATGAATCATAAGCTTATTATCTCATGGTTCAACCTAGAATACTTTAACATCTCACGATGTAATCTCATTGTCTTTACAAAATGACAGTGAATGTGAAATTTTCTAATGATATATGCCAAGTCATGTGATGCTCAAAACACATTCAGATTTATTACAGCATCTTTATATTAGCCTTGTACTAGATCTGAGATAAGAAAATTCACTTCCAAAAGTTATAAACCCAACAGATGTAAACATCTCTAGAAAAGAATTATTGATATTTGGGACCACACAATTCCTTGTAAGAGCCACTCTGTGCTTTCCAAAAATACATGACATAACCTTTAATCAAGATTAACTACATATTAGATATACCTCACCACCAACATGATGATAAATACCTTTAAAAATGTCACATGTTCCTTGAAAGGTAAAATCAAGTCTGACTAAGAATCATTATCCTAAGAATCATTATCTTAAAGTAAAAAGACAAGTAAAAAGTACTATATTGACAGAAACAAAGAATAATCCTCTATAGTCATAAATATATAGATTTTGAAGTAATTGCACAGTCAATTATAGATTTAACTGTTCTATAAAAAATCATGTGGAAATATTCAGGTAACATTGTTTCCTATCATGTGTTTTCCTGTTGCTGGATCTAGGCATTACCTTAACATTCTGCTTCAGTGGGTAAATAAATGTAAATGATGTCTTAAGCCTAGTTACATGTGACTGGGAGGAAATGATAAAGACAAAGAAGCACGGAAACTTTAACAAAGTAGGATTTGTGAATTTGTGGAGAGGCCAGCTTTTTGTTTGCTTATTGTTTGGTGGTACAACTTTGCATCCAAATGACCAGCTAGTTAGTTAAGATTCTTGTGATCTGGCGCTGGAGAGCTGGCCCAGTGGTTAAGAGTACTGGCTGCTCTTCCAGAGGTTCTGTGTTCAATTCTCAGCAACCACATGGTGGCTCACAACCAACTGTAATGGGATCTGATGCCCTTTTCTGGTGTGTCTGAAGACAGTGACAGTGTATCCATATATATAAAATAAATAAATCTTTAAAAAAATGTGATCTTATTCTTGTTTATGACATAACCAGTCATGCATATATACATGTCAAATATAGTAAATCAACATATGATCTTTAGAAATTAGGAGGAGTATTCCTATATTATAGATAGGAAGATTGAGGCACTGAAATTAGGTACTAGAATTAATAATATTCACATTTTGGACTCTGTGTGTGTGTGTGTGTGTGTGTGTGTGTGTGTGTGTATGTGTGTGTGTGTGATTGCACGTGTGCATGAATGTGTGTTTTCACATGTGTGTGCATGTGCATGCATATGTACATGTGTGTGAACATAACAGGAACATATAAAGTGTCATCCTCAGTCACATCTTCATTTTATTTTATTTATTTATTTATTTATTTACTTACTTACTTACTTACTTACTTACTTACTTACTTTTTTGAAAAGGGGCCTCTCATTTGGTCTGAATCTCATTGATTAGCTAGCCTAGATGGCTAGCAAAGTGAAGGGATGATCCTGTTTTTGACTCCCCACTATTGTAATTATAGATGTGCATACCTGGGTATTTGTGTTGGAGGTCTAACCCTAGGTCCATGTGCTTGTACAGCAGGCGTTTTGCCTTCTGAGCGTTTCCACAAGCCTCCAAGTCTTATTCACCAAATTCAGTGCCTTTGAAAACTTGCCTTTTCTGCAGCTAAGTAAGCATTGCTAATTTCTGCCTGCCATTGTTTTCAAAAATATAAACTGTATCTACTAAGTATTTAAAAATAGTGGACATTTCTGTTTATGTCAGCTTTCTTCATACCAGAAGCCAAAACCTGACTTTGTAAACCAAGTTTTCATACCATGAATTACTCTAATTCCTAAGCATAATGTAAAAATATGTTATTTGATTTTTCCTTCAGAGGCCATTAGTCCTATCAATTAATGGTTATAGACATGATACAATTTCAGTAATATTGCAGCACTGAAGTCATTTTTAAATATCTAGATTCTATAACTAAATTTGGTATCTTTCTGAGGCATTTCCTAGGAGCTATTTTTTTATCTTAAGCACTAACAGGTTTATATTACAATTGTCCTAAGACCTTCATGTCAAAAAATTAGGTCTACTGCAATGGGTGATTCTTTTCCCTAGTAGGAAATGTCACTATTCCACTGACAATCTTATGCTACGCTAACATTAACTAACACTTAGCAAAATTCAGTCTATGTTGTGTTATTTCCTATTTTTGGCACTGTATACATTTGTCTATGCTTTCAACTCAAAAGTTGAGCAATATTGCTTGCTGTATTTTGGTGCCAACATAGATTTAAGCCATGCAAACAAGATTGTGTATTTGAACTGACAGAGAGTAAATGATTTGCATCTGGCATAACTGATGGTGGTGTCAAAACCTTGGAAGATAATTCATTGGTAAACATATTCCTCTGGATGTCTAGCCACACATGCCCAATTTCCTATGAAGGGATGGAGCCAGATCATTGCCAGAACAATGCAAAATGTTTTATACAGATAATTCAAAAGATTATTCTCTTCTGACAAAACACAGGGGGAGAAATGTGGGAGAGTTTTCTACATTTATGAGACAAGATAATTTTTCAATCTTTATTGCAGAAATTAAATTTCATGCAAAAATGCCTTTCTGACAACTATGGAGTTGATGAACTAGTAAGAATAATCACAAAGAACAACCCCAAAATTGTTTTAATCTGTAATTGCAAATGAAATTTGTAAAATATGTACATTCATACTTTTACATGAATACATACATCTAAGTCAGGCTAAAGCCAATGTAGTAGCAAAGTAGACATTAACTTCAGAGCTTTAAATATTTCAAGTGGAGTACCCAGATCCCTGAAAATTTATCTTTGTAAATAGATACCATGTCTATCTTATGATAGCCTTCCAATTTTAGCAACAGTTTTGTTCTAGCAACATTTTATGATAAAGAAATTTAACGTAATGAATGTTTTACTTTCATTTCAACTCAAAAAATTCATATATTTACTCAAGGTGACCTATGCAAATCATATTGGAGCAAATGATCTTAGAGCTCAATTGAATTTCTTTTTTGAAGAATTAATGAATGTCACATTCAGGGAATCAGATTTAAAACAATTCAAGTTAAATACATAACTTAACACAAAAACTGGACACACTAAAATTGAATCTCTCTTTTCTCCATTGCTCAACAAAGAAAACCTTGTCTATCAAAGGTTCTATGCTAAGTGTCAGATAGAGCAGGAAGGTAACTATAAAATAGAAACCTCTCCTTTCTTAGTAGTCCAGGTATGATATTTTAAAACTATACATGTATAAGTTTCATAAGAGTAAAATATATTAATTAAAATGAATGGGAACAGATTCTACTTGGGCCATTTCAAAGATAGTTTCACTGTGTAGGTAATGGTGAAGACTGTATGAACAAACTATTTTGTGTCCCACTAAAATCCAATTGCAGAATCCCTAAGCCCCAGTGAGACTGTATTGGAAGAAATTGGTAGAAAGGAAGTAATTAACATTAAACGAAAACATAAAGATTTAGCCCTGGTCTCTTAGGAGCCATGTTCTTGTAAGAAGAGGCAATAGAGCTTTCTTTCTCTGAATACAACCAAAGAGAAAGGTACGTTGGCACTTATCAAGATGGAGGCCATGTGCAAGCCGGAAAGGAAATAAAATGAAACTTCACCTATCATCACCTTGATGTAAGACTCTCTGTGTTTAATTCACTTAGTCTGTGCTTTAATGGTGGAGTCATTGAAACATTCTCAAAGATAAGTTTAAAGTTCCTATAGTTTGAATAACATGTAGAATGAGGAATCAAAGGCTAGACATTGGGGGAAAAGGGAGAATGAAGAAAAGATTAAAAATGGAGGAAGCAGAATACAGGAGCAGATCAGAAGGCTCTACAGTAAGCCAGATAATAGAACATAAGTGAAATGGGCCAGATCAATAATATAAGAAAATTAATAATGTGATTCTAAATTATTTCATGAAACAAGGCTAATTTGGATGCTGTACAGATAAAAATAGATCACTGGCTTGAAATAAATTTTTAAGGTCTGAAATATTTGCCTTAAAACAAGTGAGTGGTAGCCAAGCAGCACTAGTATTAAAGTGAGTTTGGTTGATGTCAGAAGCACAATTGAGAAATGAATGAAAGCAGAGATGGGGCCCACAGAGTTTTCAGACACCAGAGACCAGCATCAGATCTAACTTTTATTGTTCAGTAGAAAACATATATACAGCTTTTCACCCAATAAGGGTATAGTTACATAATCAAAGGCCAAAGAGGATTACATACACTGTCCTATTGAATCTAATTTGCTTGACCATGACTCTGTAAGGGACAGCATTGATTGCCCATGGGGGATTTCCATGAAGACAGAGGAAGCAGCCAGAGCCCTGGACTCCAGTCCTTTAATCTGTCTCACAGGGTAGCCCAGAGCCACATGAGATCCCAGGCTGTGTATAGCCTAAACAGGATTCCTCGAGCAGGTACAGCAAACCATGGTACCTCTCGCTTCACCCCACAGGTACATTTTCTAAGGAAATCAGAATGTACTTACAGCAATAGAAATTATGATCAGTGTTTTCAATGTAGACAAAAAGAAACAATGACTTGGCTTGGAGGACCAGCAGTACACCTGACAAAATTAGGAGAGGTTAAATCCATTGACATGGGTATAGAAACCAAAGATATTAGCATCAGGAACAAAACTCAGAAAAGATAGATTAAAAAGGGAGGTTTAAAATGGGGAAAATGATATTCATGGAGAGATTGTTACAAATTTGAATATCAATTTTCTTTAGAAATGATGACAGTTTTCTCCTGGAAAAATCGAGAAATCACCATTCTGAAAGGAAGAGAAGGAAATATGGCAAAACTATATTACTTTGACCTTTTTTGTTAACAATTGGAGTAACTTCTTAATCTGTTAGTTAAGATAAATTAATTAAGATTAACAGGTTAACAAACCAGCACAAGGGAATTATCTAGCCAAAATTTAATAATAATATGAAGCTTTAAGTAGTTAAAACCAAAATGACCAGGATGAACTCTGTATATTGCTATGTAGACTGAAAGAAGTAGAGAGATGCAGAGAAACTTCATCAGGAAGAAGAAGTAATAAGCCAATGATAATAAACTGGAGAAAAACTTGGAACCTAGCAAGAAATGATGGTGGGGGCAACTAAAATCTGTGTTTCTGTGGTCTACGCAATCTCAGTTCAAAGTGCTCAGCTTGCAGGGAGATCCTATTTGTGGGGCATCATTTATTGAGCACTAACTTTTCCCAACTGGTCAGTGTAGCATGGAAACAATTGATACAAACAACACTTATCAGTTCCGGGATGGCCTGTAATAACTTCCCAACAACAATTCCCACTTTCTCATTTCTGTGGCCTTTCTCAGTATGTTAGAAACTGACAATTCTGAAATACATGAAAAGATATGTGCAGGCAGTCAATGCTCAGATAAAAACCTGTGCTTATGTGATTGTTCTAATAACAAATAGACAGGTAGACTATGCACATAAATGAGCTAATCACTCAAGGATTTCTAACATACCTCACTGCTCTTCAATATTAATGAAGCAAAAGTAATGGCAACTAAGGGATCTGACTGCTAACTTTACGATAACTGATTCCAGATCTCTCTGTCATTGTCACAAACATGTGATCACCATGTAGGTGAGATTATCAGACAAATCCCAAACTGTGGGCAATCTTCTGGGGTTGTTTCAGACTCATTCAAGCAACCTTTTAAAACTTAAAGTAAGACAGTTATAAATCACCTCATTTTAGCAAAGATCACTTAAATATGCTCACCTCTTGCTCTCGGCCCTCTTCTGCCTCTGTGTAAACCACAAGCTAATGTCGTACTCACAAGATGAGCTTCAATGTTTAATTTCCATCTTACAAAAAACAATTTTAAGTAAACAGTTCCTTGTCTTTCTTGGGAGGGATGGTTGGGGGTTTTAAGCCAGATGTGTTCCAATCTCCAGAGCCCTCACCCTACACTTTAGATTTAGCTAGGAGGGTAAGTTAAGCACCGCATGGAATCCAGATTATGAGCTGTTTAAAAACCTGAGCACATTTTTTTAAATGTAAGCCACACCTCTCAGGGATCTTCTCTGAGCCAAAGGGCAGTTTACTACACGTGTGGAGATTACAGAGCCATGGGAACCCTGGGGAGATAGGGGTCACCTCTGTTCCACCCCAGGCTGCTGAGAAGCATCTCCCCTCCTGTACTTTTAAAACATTTTTGCATAATGCAAAGGAAACCACTATGTGTTTAAAAGGAAAGAAAGAGAAAGAAAGAAAGAAAGGAAGGAAGAGAGAGAGAGAGAGAGAGAGAGAGAGAGAGAAAGAAAAAAGAAAGAAAGGAAGGAAGAAAGAAAGAGAAAAGAAAGAAGAAAAAAGAAGAAGAAAGAAAGAGAAGGAAGGAAAAAAGAGAAAAGGCAATTGTTTCACAGCCATTTTTTTTCTTTCAGTCTCTTAAGTGCTTTTCTAAGGGTATTTTATGGCTCGTTCTTCAGATGAAAAGAAAGAATATAAAAGAGCAGGCTCTGAAGCTTTGCCCTTTCTCTCTTACACTTAGAAGACAAAGAATGCACGTAAATGCTAATGGAGATCCTTTGCATAAACAGAGGAAGAAGCTGGGAGAGATTTTGGTCCTTAGTCCAGAAGTAACAAAAAATAAAAGTGTTGCTTTGCTTCTAGCTAATCTGTAAAATGAACAATGCTCTCCTTCAGGATGCTAGGTGTTCTGAAAGACCAGAAAGGCTGGGTGGGGTAGAGGGAAGACAGAGTAGTTTGGACCTTGGGAAGGGAGGGAAGATGTTCGTGAGCTTGAGGAAAAAAAATAAAGAAATTCTGAAGTTCAGATAGTCCCATTAGGTATGATATGAAGACAATGGTGTTCTTTGAAATGAATGTGAGTTTTGGAGGCATTCAATTCTCAAGTTGACACCTGGTTCTGTTGTCTTGAAACTGCTTGCTTTAGATAATCATTCACCTATGGAAAATGGAGAACATTCTCAGTTTCCAGACCTTAGATAAGAGAGCTGGGATAACACATACAGGAAATTCTTTGAAACATCCTGAAGAGTCTATGAGAAGAAGTTGAGTCTTCTGCCTTAGCTGGATTATAAACAGAATTCAGAGGCACCCAGAGACAAGGATAGATTAGTGGTAAGATTTTAACATATAGTTCAGCAGCTTGAGAGAGTCTCTTGTCCTTTTATATCTAAAATTGTCAAACTCTTCTACTTCTGCCTACATCCAAAGGCATTGTAATTAAGCTCAAAGATGTCTCAGCCAACCAACAGCCTCTTAAGGCTCCACTGTATGTATACCATGTTTTTGTTCTTGTTGATATTGTTGTTGTTGTTTAATAATAGGAAAGTGGTAAGAGAAATAAGGTAACAGTATAAAGGAATTCTCTTTAATATCTTCACAACATTCCTATTAACCTAAAAATATTTCCAAACTGAAACCTTTTGAAAAGTAAAACGTATAAAAAAGCCTCAGCTACATATGTCTAATAAGCATAATGACATATTTATTTTACATACAGTTTGCCAAAATTATTTTTTTCTACTACATGCAGACCTGAATAGAATTATAGATGAGATGTGAGCACAGGATTAAAAGGATGCCTTGCAGGCAGTTGACAGCTACATCAAGTCCAGGTTCCTTCTAGGCATCTAGAACTGAGGACTCGCTAGAATTTCATACAGACCCACAATTCCCCATCAAAAAGCCTTTTTAGGAAGAGCTGGAATTTTCAATTCAGAATATTTAAAATCTTAGGAAAGAAGATACAGAGCAGCCTACCTGAGGTCAGATGTAGCACTATTTGAAAACAATCTTGAAATATATTGGTCCACGATTTGTCTTGCCAAGCCCAAACTATGGTTATATTTTTCAGCCTTAAGAGTGAGTTATCAGGATGCAGATTTTAGGATAAGAGGATGTATGTACATTTGCATACCAAGAATGTTCCCAAATTACCATCAGCCAGCTATCATTCTCCTTGCCCTCAGTTCTAAGTCCATATACAAGTCCACAGCAACAGACTTATTTTAAACTCAAACACAGCATGTACATGCTGTCTATTCATTTTTTTTATATAGGCAAACACCAAAAGCTAAAATAATATTCCTTTGTTTTATTGTCACCATTCGGTGTCTTTTGCCTGATTGGGGTTATTGATCTCCCTTTCTTGTTCTTACCTTTTAGGTATGTCACAAACTTAATCAAGATACTTTTATGAAGATGAAGTAAACAAGCACAAAGCTAGGTCACATTTTCTGAAATAATGTCTTCATTATAGAAAATTCTATTTCTCTCAATTATTTAAAAAAAAATCCAAAAACCTTTATGTGATGATTCTGTTTTTCTTCTTTATTTTTTGATATTGTGACCTCTTATATTAAAATTGGCAGATCAAATAAATATTTCAATTTGAATAATTTGAGAATCTTTGAATGCTGCCTTCTTCAGAGATAAAATTAATTTAGCAATAACATTATTGAAACCAGGCATTCTTTTTTAAGCTAAGAATTCCAGATGTTTTTAGTCACTGCCTATGACATTTCCACAATCAGAATAAATTGTGTTTTCAGAGTAATGTAATAGATGGAAGTGCTGAATAAATCTCTTGCAGTTGAGATGACAAAATTAACATGCTGATGACATTTTAATGTTTCAATATAATCAAGGGGGCATGGATCATGCCTCCACCAGTTCTAATATAATTCTATTCCTTAATCTTTTTCCAAGACAAAATAAAATATAGATAGATTTCAGAAAGTATATAAGCCGAGTGTGCTGCAGTCTTCAGGCAAGCTGTTTAGGATGCATCTCAGATGCTATTGACGGTCGGTTTTGCCAGTTGATGCCAGAGAAAATGAGTTATATATAAAGCTACCAGATTAAGGGCATATTTTTGTTGCACTTTTCCTGAAAGTTGCCGTTGGTAATTCTGTTACAATTATTGTTTTATTTTGAAGCAGAAAGTTTGCTAATTGAAAATGGGAAATTAGTACATTCAGATTGGAATCTAGTGAACAGTTGTATTTCACTCACTCCCACAAAAATATACAAAGAAATAAAATAAAATAAAGAAACAAACTTCTTAGACCCTATTTTTTTAATTACAAATATATAGTTATCATTAATGAACCCTTGGAGCACATGAGGGTCCAGTCATACAGCTGCAGGAACTCCATAACACAAGCCAACAACAATATATCAGTTCTTACTCCTGCTTCCCTCCCTTGCCTCTTGCCCCCTTGCTCTCCCTCTTTCCCTATTCCCTTCCTCCTCTCTCCATGTGGCCGTGGCTGGCCCCTACTTCTCTACTCTCTCCTTCTCTCTGCCTTTCTCTGCCTCTGCTACCCTCTTAACTCCCCTCCATGTGCCCTAGATAAATTCTATTCTATACTAAAAAACAAACAAACAAACAAACAAACAAACAAAAACAATATATCCAACAGCAGTCTTGGTGAGGATACATTATTGATAGTGTAGCAGAAAACAGAGGCCTCAAACCAGACCAATGACCAATTGCAATTAGTATTTACAAGCAAATGTGGACAAAGGAGTATCCTTGGGGACAAACAGTGACACATTGTCCCACATTACAGCTTCCACAAAGCTTTTGGTGTGGAAGTTGCAAGGCTGGAGGGCATAGAGTGAGTACAAGGGGGAAGAGGGATGAGTGGTGTTGGGGTTAATGATATAAAATTCACAAAGAACCAAAACAAGGTTAGAAAGAAAGAAAGAGATTCCAAGGCCCTTGATTTTCATATGCTATAACAAAAACTGAAATCTTAACTTCAAATTTATCTAAGAAAAATGAAAAGAAGCAAATAAAGTAAAAGAAGAAAAGTAACTAGAGTACACTAGACTTCAAAGATGTACTCTGAATACTGTATTCAAAAATGTACCCTGAATCCAAATAAAAGTAAAGTTGTGGTCTTTGATTGGTAACATTATAGAAAAGAATGAAAGACCAAGAGATAGAAAAATGGCAGTGCCACTTCTTCCTGAGACTGCAAGGTGATGATGTCAGGATCAATGAGATGGAGAAATAAGACATTGTTAATCTATTTTATAAGCCAAGTGATTATACAAACACCCTTGTGAACAGTAACTTCTTATTCATCTGATTATACTGTAGTCTCCAGTGCTTACTGCTTCAGACTCCTAACCCAGGCCTAGTACCAGAAACTTCTAGGCTCTGCACAATCTTATGGAGGCCCTCAAAGTTTTCAGCCTCTGAAACTTTCTGATGAGAAAGCTCATCTCTTCCTAGTTCTTTCTGATTTTGGACTGGCTGATTAAACACAGATGTTATTTCTCAAGCTCCTCTCCTATCTGACTGAGTCGATCTTAAACATGGGTTGTTCCTTGTACAGACTTCTCTTACTTGGATCTTTATTCATTTGGATGGAACTCATAGTCTTTCATAGGCAAAACTTCTTCCCCAATTTGTTTCATTTCCTCAGTTCTATTCTGATGTTAAAACATCTTTAAAGTATACAGGTTGATCTAGTTCTGAAGGTTTTTCATCTGTTTGGTTGGTTTTCTGTTTTTGTTGTTGTTGTTGTTATTTTTGTTGTTTGTTAGTCTTGTTTTGTTTGAAATCAGGTGTCGTTTAGCTAATCTTATTCCCCATTTCTGCTCATCAAAGTACAATTAGATCGTTATGAATCCACAACTAAACTAGGCTTCTTATTCACTGTCAATGGACTATCTATCTTGATCTTCAGTCTCCTTAGGTACTATAGCTTCACAATTCAGCACTTCCTCTTCTCTTATTCCTTCTGTCTTTTGTCTCTCAAGCCTTTGCACTACCATAACTAATTTTTCTTGTATGGATATTCTTTTCAATCTTTTCTTAGAGAAAATATATAAAGATTGCAACTGAAAGTAGGGTGGCGTTTACCCCAGTGCTTAAAGTTGAAAAGAGTACTGTGATAGCTTTCTCAAGTAATGTTTCTATTCCAGTTCCTACCCTTGGTGTTAAGGGATCTGAAATGGAGTTTTCCTTTTTTTAACATAGGAAAAGTCTGTCTATATAATTTAAAATATCTTTTGGGGTAGCTTATTATGATTCACTATCTCAGACGCTCTTGTGCTGTTCTCTTGTGTTAACCAAGTCTTTCTGGGCATCCAGCTCAACTAGAAGAACTGATACTTTCTCTAGAGAGTATTCCAGGTGAATTTCTTCTCTGTGGACCAGATGTTAGTTACCTGCTCTCTGCTACATTTCTGTAGGGTGTCCCCTGCTCTCTGCTATGATGATGGGTTTTCTTCTTCTCCAATTACTTTGGATTTTTCTTACAACCAGGTTAATGCCAGTTGTAAAATTATCTTTTATTCTCCCATTGCCTAGTCCTAGAAGTTTCTAGCTTCTGTACAGTTTTACCTACATCTAGAACGTTTTCAGCCCCTGAGATTTAGTGATCAAACTCCTCTCCAAGCTGACTCATCTAATCTGCTTGGACTCCAACTAACTGTATCTGTTTTGATCTTTTGGCTCCTTCTCATTCTCTGGCTCATTCTACCTTTCCCTGTGTCTTGCTTGTTCTCTCTGTAGCTTGTTTTTGTATAATTTTTGTTGTTGTTGTTTTTTGTTTTGTTTTCTCCCAATAATTTTGCTTCGTCCTTGCTGCAGTGACCCTTAAGTAGCTTCCCTTTCCTCTCTCTTCTACTGAAAGTTGGGTATTCTGTCAAATTCCATCAAATCTTTCTCTGATTCATCATTTTGTCACATATTTAGATATCACTTTCAAACATGGGTGTTTCCTTCTACCTACTAACTATACCTTCATCATATTGGATAAAAGTATGTACTAAGGGTATGTTTGTATTCCAGGTGGAGAGATTCAGTGTGTATGCTAAGGACTGAGCCACACCACAACTAAAAACAGGTTTTTTTTTTCAGCAAATCACGAAATCTCAGGGTTCAGAGTATGACCAAATAACCTGAAATACCCTTGAAATTACAGCCTCCAAACAGAGGTTTTTTAATATCTGTTTTCAGTAGGTACAGAAACGATATGCATACATCACTGAATGTTGAGGGGAGGGTTTGCTGATATCTCATTATGGCTGAGTGCCTCATGGTGTCTCATGGTGTCTCATATTCTGTACATTGTCCAGTTGTAAGTATCTTCTAATTCAAATCTACTATGTAAGGAAACTCCTTTTATGTAATTTGAGTGAGAGTTTTATTTGTAGGCATCATAGGATATCATTAGGAAGTTATTTTATTCCTATATTCCTTTGTTGGAATAATATTATATTTTCTTTTAGGCCTGTTATGTATTTAATTTCAGTGTATTATCAATTTTAGCAATGTCAGGTATGTGTTCCATTTCATGGAGTGTACCTTAAATCCAACCCAAAAGGTGCACCTATAACATTTGTGCAACTATTACACCAGTATATCTTACAGGAAGGTCACTGTTTTAGGTTGTATTAGGTGTGACTGAGTGATGTTGATAATTACCTTTCCCTCTAGTAGAATGCAGAGTCCCTTCGTGTACCATGAATGCTACACTTTAGAGAAGCTTCTGGTTAAGTACCAGCTCTACTGCTCCATGTTTGATTTCAAAAGTAGGAGTGTCTTCATCACATTGAGTAAAATGAAGTAACCTTGGAAATAGCCTCTTTGGGGAAGAACAGCAGGTGTCGTAGTTAGGGTTTTATTGCTGTGAAGAGACACCCTGACCAAGGCAACTCTTCTAAAGGCAAACATTTAATCAGGGATGGCTTACAGGTTTAGAGGGTTAGTCCATGAAGGGAATCATGGCAGCATGCAGGCAAGCATAGGGCTGGAGAAGGGGCTAAGGGTTCTACATCTTCATCTGAAAGGCAGTAAAAGGGGACTGTCTTCTGTAGGCAGCTAGGCAAAGTCTCTGACTCCACACTGTGGGGAGCTTAGGCATAGGACACCCCAACAGTGACACACTTCCTCCACAAAGGCCACACTTATTCCAACAAGGCCATACCTAGAGCTAGAAGTGACTGGTATCGAATCGTTAAGAAAACAGTGCTGTTCAGCAAAAGGACTGATGCACCTGTTAGCTCACTGAGACTGTGAACAAGTCCTACACAGGTGCAGGCCTGATGGAGTCCAAGTACTGAGAAGGATAAGTAGAACAGGATCGCACCCTAAATAGAGAAGTTACTGAAGCTTATGCCCACTGGAATGTCACTGGGTATATCAACCATATTCCAGGGTAGACACATACCCAAAAATAGTTTGATCATATACAGTAAACTCAATCCTATTTTAATGGCCTTTTTAAAATTTCATGTTGCTTTGTTCTGATATGTTTTGTCTTATTGGTCCTTTGCTTGTTTGCTTTGATTTTCATATTTGCGTTTCTTGATTTTTTTTTCTTTTCCTTTCTTTTTATTTTTTAAAGAAACAGGTGGGTAGAGAGATAGAGGGATATGGAAGAATTTGGAGGAGAGGAAAATGCAATCAAAATATATTATAAAAAATAGCAACTTAAACAAACAATGATTAAAACAACAAAAAACAAACAAAACAAAACAAACAAACAAAAAAAAAAAACCAAAGTAGTGGGAGTGAAAGACCCATAGAAAACTGTCTCAGCCTTCCCAGTTAAGCCACTACTGAATTTTTCATGCATGGTGTCTGATATGGTAGTTTTTTATTATTAAACTCAGACATTTGAAGTTGTCACAAAGTACTAATGTTACACACACATACACACACACACATACACACACACACACTATGACAAATATATACAAAATAGAAACAATTGCAAAGTTGTTGATAGATGGAGGTGTGTAAGAACTCCAAGGCTACCACCAGCTCTGCTATTAACACACTGAAAAACAAAGATGTGGAGGAATAACTAAACTTACTGTGGATAGATGGAGCAAGAATCCCATAGAACGACCAGTATTTGAGAGACCAACTTTCACATTATACATAAAGCTCTTATAATAGAATAAATAGCCCAAATTTTCTTTATTTCTTATGGCTTCTTCCCATAACCTGAAAACAAATTAATACACACAGAATAGTAACCCTGTTAGTGTCATTTTTTCAGCCTATCCCCACTGCTACAGTCAGCTAGATTGAAAGCATATGTGGAGACATGTAATCCCACACTAGCTGAGAAGTTATTAGCATTGATGTCTGCTGGGAGAGGGCACATCAGTTTTGTTGTTTATGTGTTTTAATTGTGTGAACCCTGCTAGGCTGATACACTACAGCCAGCCTAAATTCCAAGATTAACTGGGATGCTAACTGAATACATAAGGATAGAAAAATGATAATAATAATAATAATAATAATAATAATAATAATAATAATAATAATATATTATGATAAAGAATGATTGAGAATGCTCAGTTTGGTAGGAATTGATGGAATGGTAGAAGTGGATAAATAGATGACTGGAAGGGGTTGAAATATTCAAAATATAATTAATAAAAACATTGAGCTCCAGAAGAAAACAAACATGATTGAGTGGAACTGGTGAGGAAATTTTATAAATTTATAGGGCTCCACTTGCTTCTTCTGACAGTCACTTATACAAGAAGTATGACAATTTTGCTTGGATAATCAGTTGAAACCGTGCAAGAGTTGAGGCATATGTATAGGGAATAAAGGAAGACAACTGCACTAACAACAAAAACTAATAAATTATTACATGGAGGATTTTCCTAAGGTGCCCAAGTAGAGGACTTCAATGCTGGTCTCTTTTTCAGTCAAGGTTAGCAATACTTTCAAAGTTAATGTTTTTCACTGGGGGTTAAATCCAAATGTGGAAACATGTAGTTACCTGAATGCAGATTTTCTGTTGCATTCAAAATTGAGAATTAATTGAGATTTTGCTACACTTAAATTACATATTTAGAAAAATTATTCTGTAAACCATCAAATAGAACATACAATAATCTGTAGCAAAAAGGACTTTGCTAGAACAAGACCATTTATCAATGTGGTAAGCTGTCATTGCTTAATAATTTCTCCTAACTTCATAGAAATGTTACGTTGGAGTTTAAAGTATTATCTGAATTTAATCTACATTTAATTTATATTTAGGGACTACCCACAACATAGCTTAGGCTTCTCCTTCTTCTTCTTCTTCTTCTTCTTCTTCTTCTTCTTCTTCTTCTTCTTCTTCTTCTTCTTCTTCTTCTTCTTCTTCTTCTTCTTCTTCTCTTCCACCTCCTCCACCTCCTCCTCCTCTTCTTCTTCTCTGCCAGTTTTCTTGCATTCTCTATTTTACTGATGAAATGGAATGAGAGGATAGAGACTCACCTCATATTAAACATATAATAAAACTGGAAGGACATGGATTCCTTTATAGGTTAAAAAAATTTAATTCTTATCAACCTCTGTTGTGGATTGCTTTGGTGCTATTTGTATTTTGATGCTAATCTTGCCCACATGAGGAGCAGATCATGTACTCAGGTGATTCCATTTGAACCTGCTCCCATTTTAAATGGAAAAAAAGGCTGGAGCCTGTTGGTTGGGCAGTGGGAGGGAAAGGCAGAGCTGGAAGTTTTATAGAAGGAGAGAGAAGAAGGAGGAAGGAACATGATGAGACAGAGAGATGGGAGAGAGGAAGATGGAGGAAGAGGAGGTAGAACGTGGTACAGAACCACCTGACTTGGAGGAGCCACAATTATCAAGGAATCTCATAGCTGGGGAATACAGTAGTGTAGTGGTATATCTGTACAATCTAGGCATTCAGCTTATAAATATAACTGAGTTGTGTTTTCTTTGTACAGGCATATTAGGATTGAACATTTACCAATACAAATCTGGCTGTAATTAAATATTAAGGCTGTCTGGTGTTTTCCATTTGTGATGATTTAGGTGGGCAAAAGAGAGGAGGGTGAAACTGCAGAGCAGTCAATGATGGTTGGTGTAGGCAGCAGGAGTGGTCAGTCTGTGGCATAAGAGCTACCACAGAAGGACAGGTTTGGGTGGGTTAACAAGCCAACCGCAGACAAAATGAGCAGCTAATGATACTAGAGCTTAGCTGGAGCTAGTGTGGATTTTTAAAATTATATGCAACAAATCTCCAAAACACTCTTTATTATAAACCTCTTACAAAATTCGATGAACAATTTGAAAATGTTCCTAGACTCTTTCTTTATATTCTTTGTTTGATTGACTTGCAAATCACAAAGTTGTACTGGCTCTTAACAGAATAGATTCAAACTTAGATTTTCTCCAGTCTCTCCTTTTTTTAAAAAACAAACAAACCAACAAACAAACAACAAATTGTTCTCCATATTTTCTCAATACTATTTGCAGAAACATAAAAAAGAAACAAAGAAATAAATGATGATCATGTATTTATCCTTGACACAAAAGTTAAAAGCAAATTCAAGCTGAATGCTCAGAACAGGTTACTTCTTTTGGAGTTTGCAACTGAGATACCATAGACTCACAAACAATAGCAGTTACATTACAGAATTTGATGTTAGCTGAAGATATCTTACAGTTGAGTCACAGGAGAAGCAAAGAATGATGCTGATACTCACCTAGAAGTGTCATCCTAAATGCCATGCTCCCATTGTGATAGAAGATGCTCTACTCTCCACTCGAGAGAAGTAATTATCAGCCTTTCCAAGCTAAGAACTCTGTGAGCTAAAAGAAAGACTATCCCAGCAAGACACCCCCAGAGAGCAATAGTGACTAAAGTGCAAGGTAGTAACCAACTAATTTTGGATTGGATTTAAGGCTTGCTGCAGGGAATTTGACAGAAAGGCAAGAGAATTGTAAAAGTTGGATGTCTGAAGGACTACACAGAAACAGTGTTTTACTGGTAGAGTTGTACAGCTGCAATAGCAATATATATAGTTGAAACAGCATATAGATGACTCACGCAGGTTCAAGCAAGACAAAATTCCAACATGAGAAGGGGAGATGGACAAAGAATCCTACCCCTTCCCACACACAAAGGAGATATTGACAAATGACACCTGCTGAAAAAAGGAAACTGTGTTTTTTAAGTGCATATACAGTTTACCAGATTGACCATGATCCAGTGGAAGGTTCCCAATCCAAGAGTATATGAAAAACAACAGCTATCCTCAATTACAGAGAGAGAGAGAGAGAGAGAGAGACAGAGAGAGAGACAGAGAGAGAGAGAGAGAGAGAGAGAGAGAGAAGAGAGAGAGAGAGAACACGAAGTTGGACAAGTGTGTTGGGTGTAGATGATATGGGAGAAATAGGGAGAAGATGATCAAAGCACAATGTGTGGTATTCTCAAAGAACTAATTTAAAAAAATGAAATAGGCTTTACTCTAGAGAAGTACAAAACTAGATGTCCTTTAAGAAGTATGAGATATCACATCACTGTACTTCCTTATGATGAACCAATGTAACCAAACCACTCAACCGAAGTGGATGAAAACAATATCATATAACACTTCCTCTATTTAAATAGGTCTTTTAGTAAACTCTTTATATAAGCCTAGCAATGGAATTGAAATTCTTCAGTTGAACTTATTAAACATTGGACTTGAAAAAAGAATTAGAGGGCATCAGGGATTTGGAAAGGCTTCTCAATTTGAAACAAAATTTATAATGGAAATTATTATAAATCAGGCAAATAACAATTTAAAAACATATTTTAGAAATATTGTTATTAAATTTATATGAAAAAATTTTAAATGTTTTGCAATGTCAATCAGAGACTGAACCTATCTATATGAAATATGTAAATGGAAATATGAGGGACTTAAAATTCATAGTAGATGATAAATTAATGTACAAAATGGATACTTTTGTATATTATGGCTACTTTCCCATTGATACAAGGCTTAAAAGAGTCTTAAAAATCTTTAAAGCTACAAAAATGCTGCAGACAAGTGGTTTACTCTATGGCAAGCCATGTATATTGAAAGAATGACTCCATGCATCACTACATGGATCTTTCCCTTTCTAGACGGAGTATAAATTTAATGAAAAGATTTTTATTTCATGTTAATTAACTAATCCAGTTTTTTCTTTCAAAAACTCATTACTATTATTTTAAAGATGTTATTCTATGAGTAGTATTTCTAAGATATTTTTACTAATACTACACATGTTTTGAGGGGGATTTATAAAAATTGCAGATTAGCCAAACCACAGTACAGTGAGCTGAAATGGAGACACCTGGAGGAGGATGGGAAATAGTGATGGTATAATCTTGCTATTCTCTCCATCTACAGTGACTTCCATTAAAGTCGGGTGAATTGGAATCCAGTCACAAAAATATCTACCATGGTCACAGATCACTCAAGGACTATGTGTGAGTAACCAGAACACCTATCATGACACATTACTCTGCTTTATTTCTAAGCCTTGCTTTTTGGTTTTCTTTTTTGTTGTTGTTGTTGTTTTCCAGAAGAACTGAGGCCATGTGAATGACTATTGGATCTTCAGGATTCTTGAAGGGAGATTGAAAAAAAAAAGCGATAGGAATATAGGAGACAAAATGAAGGAGTGGGGTAAATAAATTATAGATAAAGTAATAATAAAATATAGCCATGAGGAAGACAGAAAATGAAGAGGTGAAAGTGTGGGGAAATGAAGTAAAGCTATTGAATCAGTTCAATTATTTCAACATGTAGTCTCCTAACTGCTAATTCCAAGTTAGTCAAAATCACAATGACTTAAGTTATGGAATGAGGTTGAGTTGAAATTGTGGGTATAAAGTTTTATCACACTTAGAGCAAAACATCACCTCTAATGGTCACATTCAGGCAAGGAAGTTATTCAAGACACTCACAAATGAATGATTAAAATGGGAATAGCACACTTTCAAAGTCCGTACAGCTCTTTTCTTGTAACTAATGAATACAGACAAACTTGTGCCTCCACATTTCTGCTTCCTCAGATACTTTTTTCTGTTCTCTTATATAAACTATTATTTTATAGCTATTATTTTGTAACATGGCATATCTTAGCACAGGGCTATGTGTTCCAGCTCCAGTTCTCAAGTGTTTAAGATAAGTTTATCCTGAGATTAAGTCATATATCCTCTCCTTTTACAAAAACAGTTGCTTCTAAATTCCACTTATATACATGTATATGCATATACATACATATATATATGTATATATACATGTATACATATATGTGTGTGTGTGTGTGTGTGTGTGATTAAAGACAACTCAGTTTCAAACCACAATGTGACAAATACATACTTTTTGTTTTCTTTTCTTTTTTCCCCCTCAGGAGCATACTTACTATTATGCATGTATAAAAGACAAGGAGGTATGTTTTAAGGAATTACTAAAACGACCTGAGGCAATTTCCAACTTCTCGTAGAGGCAAGTTGAGTATCCATTTTGTTTCACCAGCTCTCATTAACTTTCTGATGCACATCCCACTGCCAAAACTGCTCCAAGACCTCTATTATGTGTTCCCTGTAATTTGATATCTATTGTACACTGGTTAGATACTGCCTGACACAAACATCTATACATAGTCTGGAGAGAAGAGCACAGAATTCAGGGTCAAGCTGCAAAAACTCCTAAGTACTGTTAATTACTTTGAACATAAAGGTCTTAATTCTGGATTCTAATCCATTTCCAAAAGGAATTTATTCTGGGAACATCTCAGAGATATTTGAATAATGCTGCGGTTATGCAAACTGTCCTGAAGTTCAAAAGCATCAGCTAATTTGAGTTTACTTCCTAAAAATATAAATGCAAGAGTCAATATATGTTGCTTATAAATATATATATTTATAAATATCTGTGTATGCATATGTGCATGTGTATGTGTAATTTAGTATACATCAAAAATCATTTTCTGAAAGAGAAATAACTTTCATAGTTGCAGAGTACAATTTTATGCAACTTACACATTAAATTATGATAAATATGTTTATTATAGGATAGAGTACACTTTGTTTTGATATGTTTATTGCTAATTTCATTCCTTGCAAACCTATTCATTAACTAGTATTTGTGGAATAAAGCACTAGGTGTTTCAGGGAATATAAAATAAGATGTTTTATCTTTAAGCTGCCACCTAAAGTAATTGCGCAAACAAGATATCTGGGAGCTATTTTAGCTGTAATAGATATTCATTCATCCTATAAAATTGATTCAGTTATGTCTGCCTTTTATATGCTATTAGGTAGTGTGTTCACAGAGATAGGTAACATCACTAGGCATTCCTATAAATGTGTGTTATGTGAATTTGTTCATCTAGCTTTCAAAGATATGCTGTATGAGAGGTGTTACTTTATTTTCCTCGTTTTTGGCAGATCAGGAAAATAGGCTCAGCATTATTAATTACCACTGTGTGAGGAAGTATTGGAGTTGGTACTTGAAAGCAATAAGGCTTTCTCAATATCTATTGCTATAATATTTTATCTCTCAAAAGTAAAGAGAGTAGTGGACCCTAATTTACATCCATATCCAAACTGGAATGTTAGATCTGCATAAAATCATAGGTCCACCTACTGAAGATAGTTAAGAGGATGAGTAAGTTAACAATACTGAGAACTGTCTTGAACGGTGGGAAACACAGCTGAATTCACAGCTGGATTCCAGGTCCCATCAACTGCTTACACATGAAGCTTGGAGTATAAATCTGGATATCAAAATTAACATTAAATATCGAACTCAAAGGGACAAAATCTCCTTCCAAAATCAAATAATGAAACCACAGATCTATGATTATACTAGGCCAAGAACAGGAATAGGATAAAAGTGAAAGTGTAAGTCTACCAAAATAACCCAAAACATCCTTCAGTACATTCCTCTCCTCTCCTCTCCTCTCCTCTCCTCTCCTCTCCTCTCCTCTCCTCTCCTCATCTCATCTCTTCTCTTCTCTTTTTCTTTATTTTTCTTCCCCATCTCTCCCTCTCTCATTCATTCCTTCTTTTCTTCCTTCCTTTCTTTCTTTCTCTTTTATTCTTTCTTGCTTTCTTTCTCTTTCATTTTCCTTCTTATAAGAGTTAGTGAATTCTGGATTCAAATATAAGTGACTATGACCCAGTAATACATATTTAGTTTACCTTGTATTCCATGTAGAAATGGGTATCAGCTTCATGATCTTTGCAGTAACAAAGTAAAGCTATAAATCAAGACAATTTTTAAATACATAGGTAGGTATGTCAGTAGGTAGATTTAGCAATATTGTGAGAAATCTGCTATAGATATTAGGTACTATCTAAGAGTCTTTATAGTTTATTGATTGGTAGAAAAGTAAGGTTTTATCAATTTATTATACAATCTAAATGATTTTGCCTGTTAGTGATATTAGGTGAGGCTAGACACAAAGCTGAACAAGAATGAGTCTTTAGAGGTCTAAATATAGACAAGGGTAAATTGCAATTAGGTGTTTGACCTGCAACACATCAACCCCTCTACATAACTGAGATTCTGATCAGTTAGCCTTTACAGACATGGTTTAAATTTTCCTTAACAGACACTGATTTCTTCTAGGAATTATCAATCACAGTTCCCTTTGTTGACAAAGCATTACCTTTTATACATGCCAGGGTCACATATTATTTATTTATACATAGTTAAGAAAGCTTATTTCTAGGATCTGATATAGGAGAGCCTGGGTAGTGGGCAAGATAGCAGCCTTGAGGAGAGGAAAATACCTAAGCTATTAAGAACCAAATCCTGGATCATATCAAAATTATTAGTCATCAGAATCCAGACCTTTAATCTTCTAAATGACATGACATTACCATGTGACATGGAAATGTGTTATGGGTACCTAAAATTGGGGTAAATAAGAATATTGCTTAGCCTAATAGAATAAAGAAAAGGATGAAGGGAAAACTATGTTGAACAATCAAAATATATTTTTATTAATAAAATAAGTTTAGATTCCCTCCTCTGGGTTTACAGTTATTTGAAAGCTATGAATTATTTCATTTATATAGAGAGAAATTAAGCAAATATGTGTTTGTTTGTTTGTTTGTTTAATTTTAGGTTTTGTTTTTCTCCAGTTTGATCTTATAACTACAACTTTGCATTACTTCTATTACTCTAGGAAAGATTGATTTTTAGTATTTAATTATGGCAACTGTTATCTTTAGAAACTGACATGGTCTACTTTAATGTAACTAATTAGACTTAATTTGGAAAAGTAAACATATTGAAACACTCATTACAGAAAAAAAAGAGATAACAGTATATATTTTTAAAAGCCTTCTTTTGACAAGTTCATTTTTTTATGTACCAAATAGTCTAACAGTGAGGAGAGAAACTCAGAACTGTCAAAAGTCAAAGTTTGTAGTCCTTGTTGACATAACCAAATCTATTTTCTTAGTGATTTTATTTTTGCCTCTGCAAATTGTTTATTATTTTTAAAATATTGGGTTCTAATTAAAACAAAAATAGATCATTTATTGAGAATAAAGTATATTTATATAACTGATATTTTCTCTTCAACAACTTGCTAGTTCTTTCTTAGTCACTTAAGATGTTGTGTACTGCTTACTTAGCTGCAAGGCTATCTTATTCTCTTTAGATCCTGTCCCCGTACACTAGTCTAATATTGAGGATCTTTAAACTAGAATACTACTCATGGTAGGCCACAACCTATCAGCTATTGGTTATAATTGTCACCATTTTATAAAAGATAAGGGAAGGAAAGAAAAATATTTCCTGTAGTTACTTCCTCCATGTATTTAATCTTTGAAAATTGCAGAAAAGGTAGAACAAAATGGGTTTCTTGCTCTACCAGCAAGAAATTTCAAGCCACTTGAGTTTGAAAACCTACTCTACAATGATCTGTTTACATAGCAAAGAAACAAAACCATGGGGGTTTAATAAGTTGACATATGAGAGAACAAACTGAGGAATAACACTCACTCAGAACTGCCCAGTTGTTATTTTAATCATGCTGCAACAAGAACACCATATAAATCTGAGCACGACAGCTGTTGCAATAAATGCATCCAGAGATTCAGCTGTTGCAATAAATGCATCGAGAGATTCAGGGCTTCTTATTCTTTTTACTCAGCAGCTTCCCTCATTATGGCAAAAATGGAGCAGTCTACACTATTCTCATTTACATAATTAATTTGATTATTTTAATAAACATTGTTCCTACTTCCTATAAAAGTGATGATACCAAAAATCTATAGTTTGCCTCCATTAGTATCAATTAGCAACATAGTCATTTCTCAATTATATCGTTGCCTACCATGCATGTATCCAATAATCTAAAATTAAAATCCAGTATGCTATGCCATTCTCATTAAATGCTTAACATCTAATCTGTTGCACTTGAGCTAGTGAAGGATATTGTTTTGGAAAGGTAATTAGCAATGTTATTGCTTACAACATTCTAACTGCTGGAGTAGAGATTTTTAGAAGAAACTAGCAAATACTCTAATTGAACTATCTATTTGACATAAGCATTTGCACTGATACTGTTAATTATTCTCTGCTTTAACTGGTCAATTAAAACTGTGAAACAATGGACACTGTGAAAGTAGTTTCCTCAAAATGTCATTGTCTCATCATTTAATTCAAATAATTTAATAGTATCATTTTTACCATGTGACTCAAACATTTTTAGGTGCATATGTCTTTTTTAAAAGCAGACAAAACAAACAAACAAAAAACAGCCTGTGTCACATGATGAAGAGTACAATTCAAAGTGCCATTATCACTTTGCTCCTCCTATAATTAATCCCTTAGTCATTATCATAATGAAAAACCATGTTCAGAAAATGCTGATAGAAACATTCAGATATCAAACACAAGTCACTCATTACCTAACAGGCAAATTGATTCGTACACTTGTGGCAGATTAGGAAAGACCCTTCCAAATAATTATTCCAGCCTACTCCAAACACTTCTAGCCTTCTCATGTTTCACTTGATGGTTTTTAGATGGCCTGCTCTAGCAAGAAGCAACAGCACAATTGTAGTTCTTAATTTGTGACAATCGTTCATACTAATCAGAACTGATTCCTGATTTTGTTTTTAAAGAGGTTTACATTTCACCCTCTAATGGAAATAATTGGAGCAAGTTTACAACTGTCCATGACCAGTTATATCTGAACACTTTAAAAGTTCCAAGTACAACTTTATCAAGTACAAAAGTGCTGCTCATGGCTTTAACATTGTCCAGTGAAATCCATACACAGAGTGTATGTTTGTAAAAAACTAAATTCAATTAGTGTATAGAACACAGACATGGAAAAATATGCTGAATTTTTTCATTGTGAACACAATCTCCAAATGATATCCATCACTGTGCTCAAAAATTGTAGTGACTATTTCTTATCACATGCACCTTGTTATCCACAGCTACTATATTACAGCATTCATTTACACTTTTTCTTCAGGTTTTGCTCATTCATAGAAACAAACAACAGAAGACATAGAATGCAGAGTTTAAGGTTTGATGTAAACCACTTTGAGTAACTTACTGCACAGAGTGGTGTTATTTTAAAAAGCAGTCTCAAACATTCTAGAAGAAAATACAAACTTTGTGCAAGCATTTTTATAATTTTTTTTCATCAAAAATAGAAATAATTTAAAAAAGAACAGAAGGTGAAAATTCATTTAAATAGCTCATTAGCTTACATTCATAGTGTCAAATACTGAAAAAACTGTAACATGGGTGAATGGTGGTTTCAGTATTAGGAATAGAGAAGTACACATAATTGTTGGGAGATTTTATATTTTGAAATTTACAATTCTATGTGATTCTTCTGAATTTACCAAACTTGCTGTCCACCAGGATGGTTATGACCTCAGTATTCCATCAGTAAATTATGAGATATTAAATGTAATGTGGGCTAAGATCATCTTCTCTACAAATTATCTCTCTAGAGATATCTTTTCAAATTAGTATCTCATTAAATATCTTGACTGTCACACTTCGATTGTTCTGTGTCATTTTGTGAGCTAAAGCGAGTAGAGAAAATATATGTCAAATATTTATATAACTATACTATTATTAAAAAATCCATTCTCTTTTAAGAACCATTTTAACACAAAGAAGACAGCAGCTATTGCTGTCTCAAACACACTTACTTTGGACAGTCCACCTAGAATCTGAACATTCATTCAATAGGAATTCATCATTTCTGGGAGCATGAACTTGGTGAGTTCTAAATTAATGGTAACTTTTTCTATATGTGAGATTATTTAGTTCTGTATTTTAGCTCTATTTTCTGCATAGTTGTAGGTTAACAGTGGATAGTTTTGGCAGCCATTTGGCTGGACAATCAGAAACTAGTTATCCTGTCTCAGAGGTCAATAAATTATACTCCGTTATTCTTAATTAATTCAGCTAATGGGTACTTCAGAGATGTAGAGTAAAGGAGACTGTCAGACTGGACAGCTAGCGACTGTTATGGATAACTATGGTAACTATCAGAAGTTAAAAGTGCCTGGAGTCTGTGAACTCCGTCCTTTGTATGACAGGCTGCTTCTGGCTATTGTGAAAAATGCAGGCCATGTTTAGGCTTTTTATCAAAACAAAATTCTGTCTCATCTGTGGACATATGCATACACTTTCCCTGAGGCTAACAAGTATTGGTGGCCTTTCTATTTAGCTGCTCAAGTTCCATCTCTTGGTTTCTCCTCATCTACTAATTTGAATTTCTTCTAATATACTCTGCCTTCAATTTTTTAAGGCTATTCCATACTATTCTCATACACTTTACCAGACATATTTCTACAAATTTGCTTACAAGTTGCAATAAAATTTATAATTGAATTTTTGCAATCTGCTACAGGATATATATTAAACCTTACTAATTATAGCTTATTTGGTGTATTTCTAATTGTTTTTGAAATTGTGGCACAGTGTGGTGGTCATTAAAGATCATATTTGAGAACCAAGGAGATGAGTTATAATGAATATACAAAAGCAAGTTAAGTTTACCATTTTGCATTGGGTCTTAGTTATCTGGAGATACATGTGGTATTATATGTACTGAAACAGATCATACTTTGATGGTAATTGAATTGTAAATGAAGTGCTTTGACTTCTTTCCAATAAAAAGGCATGTTTTGTTTATAGATATATCTTTAAACAGCCCTAGCAGCTTGAAGCAACTTTTACACAGAATGCAGCATGTAGAGTGTTCTTACAATGGCTAGCACAATGGTGTTATTTCATAGTTATTCACAGACTTCTTTCTCAAGTCTCACAAGCCCGCTGTAGCATCCTATGGGGAAGAGCTGCAGAGATCCTTGTAAGAAAACAGCAGAACTATAGGATCTGAGTTTCTCAACTGTACAGACAATTCTCCCAGAGGAAGCTTGTGCTCACAATTCACTGCCCAACAGATAATGTTTTTATTCTATTTCCCTTCTAGTTACTTGGTCTATTTACAGTTATTGGACAGTTCAATCTAAGTTAATAGTTCAATACCTAAGTTTCCCAGCTTAATGCCCTTGGTTTGATCATTGGTTTACCTTATTTAAAACTGTGGCAGACATGAGTCACTTTTCCCAAGAATCCAAAACTATCAAGCCATGCCTATGAGTTCCTACAGTTTAGATTCTTCATTTGGTTAAAATAAGGCTGCTCAGTCAGTCTACCCTTCAATTAAACTCCATATGCCAAGCCAAAGCAAGTTAAACGAGGTAAAGACACTGCTTCCTCCTAACTTACGCCTTCCACCAGTACATCTTCTAAGTAAGTTCTTAAAAGGAACCAGGTGTGACATGTTCCTTTTTTGTCCCACTTTGCTCCTTGCAATTGCAGAAGCTTGAAGAAACATGTCCAGCTGGGAATGTGCCTTACAGAAGAATCTTGAGTTCTCTTTCACTTGTCTCTAGCTTCACCGCCCCCACCCCGGCATTATCACTCCTAATTTCCATGGGCTACTTTATCTTAAGATCCTGTGTAATATTAAATTACAATAATAGCAATCAAAGTCATGGGGAGCAAAAGGATTAACAATTGCAGCCCATGCTTGGCTCTCAATTGCTCCCCAGAAGGAGGGTCTGAGTCACAGCATTCAGAGAACCTGCCAGCAGACTCCTTGTCCTTTCAGTCTCTAATGACACTGAAGTACTTCCATGATTAAAATTTAGAAGCTTCCTAGTAACCAAGTAAATTGCCCCAAACTCCTTATCGAGCACTTACCATGAAGACTCTGATTTTAATATACCATTAATCAAGCTCCAGCCAAGTTTGCCACTGATACTTTCAATTACACAGCCACCAGGCTTTATGCTGGTCAGTCTGTATGTAGAAGGAAAATTTTTTTCTGATCATTTACCCAGAAATATAACAAAATAAAATAAAAACTTGATTTACACATTACTAAGAATAATAATTTTATATTTGAGGACCATAAACCAAAATATTTAAACATTTTTCAGTAAATCATTTGTAATAAGCAAAATCTCAATTCCTTAGTGGCCAGTGGTAAGAATGAATTATGAGTTATTAGCAATAGAAAGAAATGCATTCACTAAGACATATGTTAAAATAGACTTTGCAACATAAAAAAATCTTTTGCAGAATTTCATTCAAAGAAATGATGATGGTATAAGCAAATGTTTGTCCATAAATATAGTTTCAATACTATTCATAATTCCAAATACTTAGAAAAACATAAAAATGAGAAAAAAATTGCTTTATAAATTATGGATCTTGCCTCCAAATGATCGAATAGTATAACTGTATGCTTATTGTGCTATTTTTTGCTAATATGAGAAGTACTTATATTAAGTTGCAAAATAGTTATTTTGTTTAATTGTATGCAAATGCTGTTTAACTCCAAGTATAATTATTCACACACACAGAGAGAGAGAGACAGAGAGAGAGAGAATAAAAATGCTGCTTATCTTTTGAAAATTAGGGATCATATTCATTTTCTTAATTCTGAATGTTTTAATTTTGTCCTATTTGCATTTTTAGTATAAAAATTTTTGCATTATGATTATACATATGTCATTGTTTCATACATAAGAATATGTCATTACCCTGCTACAAAATCATTAAAGGATTTTTTCTTTTTATTTCTCCTTTAATGTTTGCTTATTACCTTTAAAATTATTATATAAAGCCACATAAATCTTTAAAAATTCTGAGAAAATATTATTTATATTATTTATTTAGTGTTTGTGACAACAGTGTTGACAATTTTTAAAGCCTCTTGAGAAGGATGAAGACAATGGTCCAACTACTCTGATCAATATAGTAATGAAAAATATTTATTGATTTGTTTACTTTTAACTAACTTTTGTTCTCTTAATAGCAGAGATATTACATTTAATATAATCAGGACCAAGAAAATTTATTAAATATCATATGTAAGCTATGGGACTCTGGAACAATAAATAAATGTGTGATAATATTTGCTAATAAAAATGAGATAAAAAAATTTCAGAAACTATATGAGTCTCCTTATTTGATTTCATCATCATTACTATTAGTTTTTTCATAGAGTACCTTTGATCAGCAGCTTCCCCTCTCCCTACAGTTTTAAACAATGGTGATTATATGATACAAATTAAATGTGATTACAGAGATATGAGAGAAAATAATCAAATTATATAATATACATGTATGTATGATGTCACAATGAATCCTAAATTACTGTTAATATATGCTAGTCATAATGTCTATAAACACATACATACAGAAACACCAATTTTCAAAAAAGAGTTTTAACCAAAGTAATGAAAAATCTTTAACTCTGGAGACAAGGGGCTTATTAGTGACTTGATGTTGATTTCGCCTAGCAAAATAGTATGTTTAAAAATTCAGATTTCCCAAAGATAAAAACTATTCACTGATGTGTTGTGGTTCCTACCTCCTATTTATGTAACAGTTAACAAATACCTTTAAATTATTTGGTGTACCTCCATTTAAAAAGGTAAGCACAAATTTTGCATTTTAATCATTTCTTTTAAATTAGAAAATTGTGTATCAGACAGCATATTATGAACAGAAGCTTTAAATTTAACTAAAATATAAGAAGAATTTATAAATAAATAAAGGATGTATGAATCCATTATTTATCCATTTCTTTATAAATTTTAATTTTAAATAGTTGTGGTTAGTGTGTGGCAATTTCAAATAGACGATTAGAAATATTAATAAATGATTTTAACAGAAAAGTATATTTATTTTAAATAATATTTTACTACATTATAATAATTTTTAGAATATGGAAATGAACTTATTTTGAAAATTATATTAATGGTGCATTTTAAAATATTTATGTATTCATTGATGTAGCTTTGAAATGTTGTCAATGAACACTGTTATTTCATTGAGCACATGAAAAGTCTAACAGATTTTATTTTAAAACATGTTTATATTTACTGAATATTTTCTGAATGAAAGAAAGTTATTTAAAATGACTGAGACAGAGAGAGAGAGAGAGACAGAGAGAGAGAGAGAGAGAGAGAGAGAGCAAGAGAGAAAAAGAGATTTTTCTAAATATGAGAATGTTTGTGCTTCAGGTATTTGACATATTTTTTCTATTAATGCTAAACCACAGAAGTGTTATTCAGGGAAATTTGTTTCATTTGAAAACAAACAAACAAACAACAAAAAAATAGATTTAAAATCAGCCACTGAAGTCTTAAGTTTTCTTGATTGTAAATGTATCATTAAAATGATTGTCATCTATACAGTGACAGATAACTTGGTTCAACAACAAAACCATTCCGTGATAGATGACATGTTAGTCCTGCCCTTTCAGACTTGCTTCTCAGAATTTTTTATGCTGAGAGGAACCTAAGTAAATATATTGTCTCTTTAAAAATGTCCTTTTTTAAAACTGTGGCATGACATTAACTAATTAGTGTACCTAATCAAACAATAAATATTAGCCAACTGTAAATACAGATGTGAACATACATGGACATAGTTAAAATACATAAATACATAGCAGTTATGCCACAATGCCTTGGCATATACAATTATTAGAAACTGTCTGAAACATTTCTAAAGTAATTATATCCAGAGAAATACTTATGTAAATGTTTTAATTTGATAGTATAGTCACATATGACCTATTAATGCAATTATGTGAAATAATCCTTAGAATCAGAAATTTTAAAAAGCAAAAGACATGCAAATTGAAATTAAAACAACACAAAATGACAGGTCATTTGAACAAGTTCCAAAGGTAAGAACAAAGCATACATACTGCTTCCTTTTGAGCACCAGTAACCTTTTGTGGATAGCAGGAATAAACCTTGCTACTTTCTAGTTTTATATTTTTCTGAGAGAATTTAATTATGTCCTTTCACCACATTATTAAAAAATATAATAAACATATGTTAGTATTTTAATAATTCTTGATGACTTCTTTATCAGAAAGTTGGCAGACTATCAAGTGAGGTTAGAAGTGTATATTTACCTGCTGTGATAAGTGTTCACACTTAAATAGATATATCTAATACAGATTAAAATAAAAACATGTAACCTACAAAACAGTAAACAGTCCGCTTTAATTCTTGTTTCTTAATGAAATTGGTTTCTCCCTTCAAATCCATTTTTAAGATAAATTCAAGTTGGATATTAAATGTTTTTACAACTAAGGACAGAACCTTCACTAGTATTCAGGTTAATTCTTATTGCTTATAAGTGCTAAGTAAATCGTATTGTAGAATATTTAGGCAGTTGTCCACTGTTTAAAAAAAAAAAAAACTGTTGAATTTCCCTCTACATTACCTTCTGACAAAATGCACAGCATTAACCAATTCTTTTCTGTCAACTAGCAATTTTTGGCAGATCCCTTTTGCATGATTCATGAAGGACCAGTAAAAGGCTAATTGTTCAAATTAATTTGCGTAAATGACTAAGCAAGAGATAACAAAATTACATCTGCACTTGTTTGGCGAAGATTCAATAGCAGAAGCCCTGTACTGCCAGCTGCTTCCAGACAACACTCTTGCAGAAATTAAAAGCTACAAATATTAATTAATACACTTTTTTGGTACGTTAATTTGCACTGAAAGGTTCCGGAGTGCAAAACTGCTGAGAAGATGAACCATGATAATTAGAATTAATGGGATGGATGCATGTTTTTGCAGCTGAAGTTTTAAAACCCCATGAATGGAACTGGGAACTTGAAACTGACATTCTCATAAATCTCTATGATAATGTAGCTATTAGTATTAGAAGGATTAAGTACTATGGCTCCGGAGTTATCCATCACATGACATGTTATATCCCATCTGTTATTGCAGTAGCTACAACATGATAGCTGTCCTTGAGGAAGCCACATGAAAAAGCTTTGGGAATTCAAGGAATTGTCGTGATGCTTGCCAGGCTACAAAATGAATAGCCGAGATCTTTGACTTCCCAATAGAAAAAAAAGAGCCAACACTCTGTATTTGTCAGCTGAGTGCTTTACAAATACCCAACCCTAGTATCCAAGATTAGTTAGGCAATCTAAATTATTAATGAATCAAACTAGAAAGAAATAGTAGTAAAATGCCTCAGATTTCATCTTTGATTTATGTGAAACTTTAGATTTCTGAGCTCCCTATAGAATTGTATTTTGCTGATTACATTATTAATTATATGTGAGACCATCTTAGGCAACACTTACAGATCTCATATTACTAATAAATATGGTGCAATCATTCTTGATATGAGAGATTAATATCAAGGCAAACACAAGCTTTTAGTATTAGTCATTAATATTAAAATACCACAACTGAATACCTCCCAATTAGTTTCCATGTGTAACTTACCAAATACCGCTAATTAATGCATGCTACGTAATTAGACACATGTATACAGCCATGCAGCATTATTGTTTAATAACATTTAAAAGTGAGGTTAGCATCGAAGTTTATAGAATACATGCAATACAATTTAGATAATTGGCTTGCACTCTTATGTAAAGCTGGATATATATTGCTATACAGCATTCTTACAGGATATTTTAGAGCCTCTGGACTTATTGCACCATCTTGGATTACCAAACTTAATGTAATTTCATGAAGAAGCTTTTTGATACTTAGAAAAAATGAACCATTTGGGGAAAAAAAGTGTGTTAACTAGAACAAGCCTCAAAAAATCACAGAAAATATTTTGTCAGTATAATTATTATATATCCTATCTTTTTTGCTAATATTTTATTGCTGATTGATTGAATGGTTTATTGATTGATTGAGGTAGTGTCTCTGTGTAGTCCTGACTGATCTGTAACTCACTATGAAGACTGGCTTTGGATTCAGTGATATGGTTAGCTCTGTCTCCCAAGTTTTGGGACTAAGCATGTACACACACCAAACTCAGCCTTACTCTGTTATCATACTATACGAGTTTTAGCAGATGCTTCTGGGAATAATATGTCCTTCTTCACCTTTGAAGATATGCCCAATGACATTGCTGTGTTAGATTCCCCAACAAAATAACAACCAAGGTTGACTTCAAGGTTTTGGATTTTAGTATCCTCAGAAAGATACTTCTTTTCTTTCTTGGTAAAACCCTTTATAGAGAATTGACAGAAAGTCCCTCACGTCTCTTCTCACAGAAAGAAGTAATCTAGAAGTAAAGATGGCAGTTTTATGTCAAACCTTCCCCTGCTTGAAGATATGCTCATTGTCTGCTTTGCTTTGAGAGAAGATGAGGATATGCATGATTAATTTAGAAGAAAAAGACATACAATAACTGAAAGATTTTCATGATACATTGCTATGAAAGGACTCATTAATGGTTTATAAAGAGTATTTTAATGGCAAGACTGACTAGCCATGACATACCTTCAAGACCAGATGTAGAGAGTAGTCTATCCAGGATTAATAGAACTCAGTCATTCGTGTTTATTTTACCACTCTAAATGATCATCTTAATTTTTCACAAAAAAATAGATATATAGAGAAGGATAATATTTATATATTGTATCATTTTTATAAATTCTCTAAGTGGCTTGTTGCCATGCACAGAAAGAACAGAGAGCAGTGATGTGACAAGGTATTTGTCTGTTCCATTGATTAAAAAAAATCTATGCAATAACTATGAACACATCTATATAGTGTTCTACTGTGAAACCTACTTTCAGCCGTGTGCAATTCGACAAAGCTTGTGAACCCACTGTAATTTCAGACTCTCCAAAATTCCCTAAAGTATTAACTATTAGCAAATACTTTGGAAATCTTTTGTTGGTTTTCTAAAATATATGTTATATATTCTTAAATACTACATATTTTATACTTTCTATGTTATTTATTAACAGTACTTAAAATATTCTAGTACAACTTTTCTTTTAAGTTAGACTTTTGACTACTCTAAACATCTATAAAATTCCTTCTGATTACACGTCACCTCCTACTCTGTCTTACCTACCCTTCCTATCATGTCTTCCTTCCTGACCTGTATCTTTCTTAGATTCATGACTTAGGGTCTTGTCTTTTGATTGATTTAATTAAACCAGGGCTCTGTATGTGACCAATAAATTACAACTATTATCTGGAACTTGTTACAGTCACAGTGGGTGCACAACCAGAGGCAACAAATCCAGCTCTCCATGATTCTATCAGTAGAAAATAGTACTGTAGTGAGGAGTGGGGCATCCTAAGCCACTCCTTCATTTTTGTTTAGACCTAGAGAATGCATCCCATCCACAGCTAATGCGGCTTTGTGATTGCCATAACAACTTCATACTTTGAAGGTAACAATTTACAGCCTTTTACATTATCTTCTAGCTTTTAATATTTTTTCCTTTAGCACTCTCTTCAATATTCTCTATACCTTTGAAGGGATCATATAAATGTCTCCTTCAGGGAGCAAAATCAGCTGTCACTGATCATAACATTAACCTCTGCATTCTCTACCATTAATTGCGAAGAGAAGTGTTCCTGAGGAAAGCAGAGGGTAGTGTTTGTCTGTGAGTATTACCATAAATATTTAAAAAACAGTTTGACAATAGGTCAAACAATTGTATTATGTTCACCACTATGGCCTATTAACATACTGCCATGGGTATTTGACTGGTTTTTAAAAATCATTCTTGGGTTCCCTTGAGTAGAATGGGCTTCAATTTAAACCAGAAAGTGTTTGGTTACCCTCATGGCTGTCATGCCAATACTGCACAAATGAATACATCTTTTTCAGAAGGCTGGCATTGTAGTTCCCGAGGCTCAAGTCTGGGTAAGACTGTTGATGCCTTCTCTCTAGCATCCTTCATAGCACCTTGTGGTACATTTTAAAAATTATTATCTAAAGGAGCAGAGGTGAGGAGGACACAACATCTGTCACAACACCAGGAGTAACTGAAAGCAGAGGGACCCAGGCATGCAGGAACTCTACCAGCCCAGTGGCCCCGGTTCCTTTCAGTCTCTCTGGGCTGGTGCCCTGAGCAAACTTTAGGCACAAATTTCTCACAACACCCAGAGGAAGCTCCACTCCCAGGTGCTCTAACAAGCCCAGGTTCAGAGGATCAGAGGTGTGGAGGATATAACAACTGTCCCAACACTGGGAGTAACTGGGACCAGCAGGACCCAGGCACGCAGGAACTCCATCAGCCCAGTGGCACTGGTTCCTTCCAGTCTGTCTGGGCTGGTGCTCTAGCAGACCTTGGACACAAATTTTGCAGCCAGCCCGGCAACATCCAGAGGAAGCTCCACTCCTGGGCATTCTAAGGGCTCCAGGATCCCAGAATCACAGGATTACAGACAGCTTGAGTTTAAGGAGTTCTAACACAACTAGGATCACAGGTAGGACAGGCCTCAGTCAGATTTAGCCAGGTCATGAAGCACTAGAGATAACCAGATGGCCGGAGGTTACTTGGCATCATCAGAATCCAATTCTCCCACCATAGCAAGTCCTGGACATACCATCACATGAGAAAAGCAAGGTTCAGATCTAAAATCATTTCTCACGATGATGATATAGGACTTTAAGAAAGACATAAATAACTCCCTCCAAGAAATACTGGAGAACAAGTAAACAGCTAGAAGCCCTTAAAGAGAAAACACAAAAATCCCTTAAAGAACTACAGGAAAATACAATCAAACAGGTGAAGGAAATGAACAAAACCATCCAAGATCTAAAAATGGAAATAGAAACAATAAAGAAATCACAAAGGGAGACAACCCTGGAGTTAGAAAAGCTAGGAAAGAGATCAGGAGTCATAGATGCAAGCATCACTAACAGAATACAAGAGGTAGAAGAATCTCAGGGACAGAAGACACCATAGAAAACACTGACACAACAGTCAAAGAAAATGCAAAATGCAAAAATGAAAAAGACCCTAAACCAAAACATCCAGGAAATTCAGGATACAATAAGAAGACCAAGCCTAAGGATAATAGGTATAGAAGAGAGTGAAGACTCCCAATTTAAGGGGCCAGTAAATATCTTCAACAAAATTATAGAAGAAATCTTCCCCAACCTAAAGAAAGAAATGCCCATGAACATACAAGAAGCCTACAGAACTCCAAATAGACTGAACCAGAAAAGAAATTCCTCTTGTCACATAATAATCAAAACACCAAATGCATTAAACAAAGAAAGAATTTTAAAAGCAGTTAGGGAAAAAGATCAAATAACATATAAAGGCAGGCCTATCAGAAACACCAGACTTCTCACCAGAGACTATGAAAGCTAGGAGATCCTGGGCAGATGTCATACAGACTCTAAGAGAACACAAATGTCAGCCTAGACTACTATACCCAGCAAAACTCTCAATTACCAGAGATGGAGAAAACAAGATATCCCATGACAAAATGAAAATTACACAAAATCCTTCCACAAATCTAGCCCTACAAGGATAATAGATGGAAAACACCAACATAAGGAGCAAAACTATACCCTATAAGAACCAAGAAATTAATCTCTCAACAAACCCACACAAACCTAATTCCACCTCTAACAACAAAAGTAACAGGAAGTGACAAATACTTTTTCTTAATGTCTTAATACGAAAATTAGTATTACCAACATATCTTAATTGATTAAAATCTAAAAATATGAGGAATTAGAATTTTGTCGGTTTTCATCCAGTGTTCTCTCTAATTTGGTAATTGGAGAAATAGGTCCAAAATTGTACAATCTGTATACACTTTCTGCTTGTTTGTACATGACAGTGTCTTGCTGGGTTCCACATAATGGTCTGGAAATCAGGCTTCTCCTACATAAGTCTGTTCAATTGATTGTTGTTTTATATCAAACAATTTTTATAAAACTCATTTTTATTGTTATAATAGTTTATAAATTTTAAAGAATATAACAAAAAAAGGAAAATTTGAACTTGTATGTAGAAATTATAAATACATATTTGAGTATCACAAAAATAAATACAGCGGGAATTATCTACATGCCATTTAATAAATTCTATAAACAAAATTTTAAGCTCTTTATTATCATAATTGAATAAAGTTATGCCATATTTGTAACTTTGATGCATGGTTTAGCAAAATGTCATACCTGGAGTAGGCAGTTATCTTAGTAGAGTAAACTAATTGTTCTTTGTATGAACATAATGACATTGTGTGGGAAAATGTTACCTATTGCTTATACTACTTTATAAGGAAAAAAGTATGTACATAACTCATATCAACACATAACAAAAACAAGACTTAGATACATTCATACTAAACAGAAATTCAAATACTATTAATTTTGGGAAGTCTCAAATTTTGATGATACTTTTGGGAATAAATAATCCTGAGGACAAGTGATAGGTGACATTCTCTCCCTAAACAAGATAGTCATATGACTCCCTCCAAGATTTATTCCCAATATGTTTATTACTTCTTTTACTTTTAAGATTGTAATATAATTACATAAAATAAATCGCTTTTCTATATAGGGAGTATAGTTGTGACTTATAGTTGTTTATCCTAGAAAGCAGTTACAGTTTCTTCTTGTTGGGTTCTGACAGGCCTTCAATTTGATCCTTCTCAACTACTTACATCAGAGGAAATGTACTGCAAGCACTAGGTAATTGATAATTCTGTTTCAGTAAAGGGTATCACAATATCTCCATCCCCATAGCAAACTTTTAAGAGCACATATTCACATGCATACATCCAGCAATGGTCACTAGAGGCATGGTCCTATGTGGTGGATTCAACAGCATATCTTTCAAAACTTGAAACTTTATTTAAGATACTAATTTTTTTAATTTCTTCTTCAGTACCAAAATAGTTGAAGTTCCTTTTAAAGTGATGCCAGATAAGGCCATCCTCTGTTACATAGGGAACATTGAAGGAGGGCTTTTAAAAAAATAAATATATCTTTTTAAAAAATGAGAAAAATAGAACAAAATTACCCAATTCCTTTCACGGTGTCTAATCTCCATGTTATTTTGTCCATTAAGTAAGAGTTCATGCATAAAAAGCAGAGACATCTATAAAAATATAGTACAATAGAAAAATCTTCCTTACATAGAATTCAGAAATTCCTTACATAAAATTCAGAAATATCACATATGGATAGCTTTACTGTACTTGAAAATTCACAGACAATTCAATCTCTGTTAAGAGCAGCAATGGGGCAGTGTTACTAGGCCTGAAAGCCTCTGCTCACAGCTTTCAAAATGCTATCAAAGAAAGGAAAGTATACTTCATATCGAACTTAAATATCTTCCAGATGGGATTATTGATGAATGAATAACAACTTTTGATAGCAGTCAGATTTTCTAAAACTAAAATACGTATTTTATGACAACAAACCTTCCAGCAGTTCTTCTACATGTACCATCTTTCAGGTAGCTTGTTACTTGTTACTGCATTTGCTGCAGTGAAACACTGTGTTCTTCAGAATATCTATCTTATTTTCTTAAAGTATGTTTTAAAGAATTTGTTTTTATTATTCTTTCTGTCAGTCTTATCAATGTGCTGTCCACTGTATTGTAAACTATTCCAATCAGGTTTTCTACCTTCATGACTTGAAGTTGTTGATATACATCACAGGGATCAGTATGGCTTGTAAGGGGTCTAGAGTCTGGAAGGGGTTCCACATTGCTGTCCCTTTTTCTCTGGAAACCTCACCTGTCCCTAACACAACTGTAAAGCAAAAATATTTCTCTTGTTTAGGACAACAACTATCCAAAATAACGACGACAACAACAAAATACTTCTTTATTCCAAAGCTGAATTTCTGTAAGTTAATGATCAGTTTCTGTAGGAAATTAAAATTAAGTCGGTTTAAGTTCAGAATTTCAAAATACAGAAATCTTTCAGCTGCAAGTTTTTGGTCCTTATGCATAATTGTGCACCTCCTTTGATTCTTCAAGACAATTAAGAATAATTCTGTAGCAATTTCCTATTGAAGGTTGATAGAGTTCTAGTCCTTGGGCAAAAACTTTGCATTTGAACTCTAAGAAATTTAACTAATACATCCATCACCATGTTCATTGATGCTAATATCTAACCCCAAACTTAGAGTCTCATTTTCACAATAAGGATATTACAACTTTGTTTTATTTATTTATTTATTTACACTCCAGATTTTACACCCCCCCCCCAATTATCCTCCAACTGTTCCACATACCATACCTCTTCCCCAGCTGTCTTCCCAAGGATATCCCCACCCCTTACCCCCAACCCTACCAGACCTCTAAACTCCTTGGGCCTCCAGTCTCTTGAAGATTTGGTGCATCTTCTCTGACTGAACTCAGACGTAGTAATCCTCTGCTGTCTATGTTTTGAGGGCCTCATATGAGCTGGTATATGCTGCCTGTTTGGTGGTCCAGTGTTTTAGAGATCTCAGGGGTCTAGGTTAATTGAGATTGCTGATGCTCCTGCAGGGCCTCCCTCCTCCTCAGCTTCTTCCAGTTTTTCCCTAATTCAACCAAAAAGATAAGCAGCAGCTTCTGTCCATTGGTCGGGTGCAAATATCTGCATCTGACTCTTTCAGCTGCTTGTTGGGTCTTCTGGAGTGCGGTCATGATAGGTCCTTTTGCGAGCACTCCAAAGCTTCAGTAATAGTGCCAGGCCTTGGCATCTGCCCTTGAGCTGGATCCCACTTTGAGCCTGTTGCTGAACCTTCTTTTCCTCAGGCTCCTATCCATTTCCATCCCTGCAGTTCTTTCAGACAGGAACAATTATGGATCAGAATTTTGATTGTGGGATGGCAATTCTCTCTGTCACTTGATTCTCTGTCTTCCTGGGTTTTTTTGTTTGTTTTTTTGTTCATTTGTTTTAAATCAAATTTCTCTGTTCCTCTGTGTGAATTAAAAAAAAACTGCTGCCTCCTATGAATTTAAGTAGGGAACTATTAATTAATTAATTAATAAACAGCATCACATGTTATACCATTTTAGTGCACATATTTGATTAAAATATCATTTATTAAAATATATGTGAAGATTCAAATTTATAATGTATCCAACTTTATTTAATTTGGGATAGAGGTATACAACTTGTAATTTTGGCTATATTTTCATACAGACATTGAAATAAAACTGTCTGCAGTAAGTGGTTTTATTATTTTTAAGTCCATCTACCTAGCTTTTCTATGATCATCTAAGATGTAAAGATTGGACACTGATGGAGGGAATTTGATCATTTTAGAGTACATGGCTTAAAAGTTGGAGGTGGGTGGGTGACTCATCCTTCAATTAGGGACCATCCCTATTTAGTAGTGGAGGAGGTCTTTACAGGTTCTATCTCCCCTTTGTTGGGTATTTCTGCTAATATCATCCCTGTTGGGCCCTGGGAACCTCTCAATTCCCTGGAGTCTGGAACTTTCTAGTGGCTACACCAGTTCTCCATCCTCCCACTGCTACAAATTTCTATTAATATTCCTTACCTTCTGTATTTCTATCTTGGCTCTTCCCATATATGATCCTGTCTCCCTTTTTCTCTCCACTTCCTCTCTCCCTCCCAGACCCCTCCCTTCCTCTACCTCATATGATTATTTTACTCCCCTCTTCTAAATAGGATTGAAGAATCCATACTTTGGTCTTCCTTCTTCTTTTCGTGTGGTCTGTGAGTTGTGTGTTTTGGGCTAATATCCATTTATCAGTAAAGTGTTCTTTTGTGTCTGGATTATCTTACTCAGAATGTTATTTTCTAGTTCTATCCATTTGACTAAAATTTCATGAAGTCATTGATTTTAATAGTTGACTAGTACTCCATTGTGTAAATGTACCACATTTTTGGTATCCATTCTTCCATTGAGGGACATGTTGGTTGTTTCCAGTTTCTGACTATTATAAATAAGGCTGATATGAACATAGGGGAGCATGTGTCCTTGTTATATGTTGCAGCATCTTTTGGGTATATGCCCAGGAGTGGTATAGGTAGGTCTTCAGGTAAAACCATTTCCACTTTTCTGAGGAACCACCAGATTGTTTCCCAAAGTGGTTGTACCAGCTTTCAATCCCACCAGCAATGGAGTAGTGTTTCTATTTCTCCAAATCTTTGCCAGCATCTGCTGTTGGCTGAATTTTTTATCTTAGTGATTCTAATTGGTGTAAGGTGGAATCTCAGGGTCATTTTGATTTGCATTTCCCTGATGTCTAAAGATGTTGAACATTTCTTTAGGTGCTACTCAAACATTCCAGATTCCTCCGTTGAGAATTCTGTGTTTAGTTCCTTGCCACATTTTTAAATAGGGTTATTTGGTTCTCTGGAGTTTTTTGTTTGTTAGTGTTTGTTTCTTGAGACAAGTTTTCTCTGTGTAGCCCTGGCTGTCTTGGAACTCACTCTGAAGACCAGACTGGGCTCGAACTCAGAAATCTGCCTGTCTCTGCCTCTGCCTCACAAGTGCTGGGATTAAAGGCATGTGCCACCACTGCCCAGCAGCTTTTCATTTTTATGTCACATTTTAGGTCATATTTTTCAATTGTTGATCTTAGACCCTGAGCCATTGGTATTCAATTTAGGAAAATTTCCTCTGTGCTAAGATGTTCAAGGCTCTTTCCAACTTCCTCTTCTATTTTTTTTACCATATCCAGTTTTATGTGTAGATGCTTGATCCACTTGGACTTGAGTATGTACAAGGAGATAATAAAATCATTTGCATTTTTCTACATACCAACCACCATTTGTTGAAAATGCTGTCTTTTTTCCACTGGATGGCTTTGGATTCTTTGTCAAAGATCAAGTGACCATAGGTGTGTGGGTTTAATTCTGGTTCTTTAGTTCTATTCCATTGATCTACATGTCTGCCTCTGTATCAATATGCATGTGTTTTTTATCCTGTCTAAAGTAAATGCAGGGACAAAAAATGGAGCAGAGTATGAAGGAAAGGCCATCCAGAGATTGTCCCACCTAAGGATCCATCCCATCTGCAGACACCAAACCCTGACACTATTGCTAATGCCAAGAAGTACATGCTGACAAAAGCCTGATATAGCTGTCCCCTGAGAGGCTCTGCTAGCACCTGAGTAATACAGATGCAGATATTCATAGCCAACCACTGGACTGAGCATGGGGACCCTAATGGAAGAATTATGGGAAGGAATGAAGGAGCTGAAGGAGATTGCAACTCCATAGGAAGAACAACAAAATCAACTAACGGGACACTCCAGAGCTTCCATGGACTAAACTACCAATTAAAGGGTATAAATGGAGGGCTCCATGGCTCCAGCTTCTTATGAGGACTGCCTTATCTGGCATCAATGGGAGGGGAGGACCTTTGTCCTGTGGAGGTTTGATGCCCCAGCATAGGAGGATGCTAGATCAGTGAAGCAGAAGTGGGTGGGTGAGTAGGTGAGCACTCTCATAGAGGTAAGGGGAGGGTGATTGGGACTAGGGGGTTTTGGAGAGGAAACTGGAAAGTGGGGCAGAATTTGAAATGTAAATAAACAAAACAACCAATGAAGAAAATGAAGAAGAAGAAGAAGAAGAAGAAGAAGAAGAAGGAGAAGAAGAAGAAGAAGAAGAAGAAGAAGAAGAAGAAGAAGAAGAAGAAGAAGAAGAAGAAGAAGAAGAAGAAGGAGAAGAAGGAGAAGAAGAAGGAGAAGAAGAAGAGGAGGAGGAGGAGGAGGAGGAGGAAGAGAAGGAGGAGGAGGAAAAGGAGGAGGAGTAAGAAGAAGGAGTATTTGATTTCATCTCTTTAAAAACTTGTTTTGTTTTCCTGATAGTCTAATTTGTGATTATGAAAGACAGAGCCATAAAAAATTTCCTATATGATTCCAAGAACAAGATATAAAAAGAAGGTTGTTTGACCCCATCTGTAAATGTGAACAAAATGAAAGGACCATAAAGATGTCAAGGTATAACTTGAGAAACCACAGGAGAAAATTTCTTAAAGAGTGAGCATCTAACTAGACAGAAGCCATCCTTTATGTGAGAAGCATAGGAGCCCTGTTCATAGAGAAAGATAAGGAAACCAGAAAAGTGGAAATTGTTTATTTGTAAATTTGATTGCTTGAAACCTTACAGTTTTTGTTGTCTAAATCAAGTGACTAACATTAGTACTTACAAAAAACTCATATAGAGTTATAAATTTGCTCTTCTTCTGGAACCCTGATAATGTTAATGTAAGTGGCATTTAGCAATTTCTAGGAAAACACCTCTATCCAGTGCAACAATGAAAGATCAAATGCTTTGTTTCTCTTTGCACCTGTGGCTGTGTTAGAATTTGAACAGTCAAAATACTCAGTGTACAGTGTGGTTAGAGACTGCTAGAATACTAGATGGAAAGGCTGAAAGGGGGCCATGTTTCTTCCAGACAACACCATGACTGAATGATCTGTCCTGATGCCTTAAGCAACAGTTTCTCTGAAGTTCAACTTACAGAAGGAAAATGAATGAACCCTGTGAACCACGTACTGGTAATAACTCAGTCAAATCTTGCCAGAGAAAGATCTGCAACCAGCTTTCCAATAATCTTGGGTTTTCTGTCATCCTAATTCCTTACAAAGGAAAGCTTTCATTCCTTGAAAGAACATTAGACTAAGATTCCTTTTGAGATTCCTTTACATTTCCTATTCATAAGCCCCAAACAATAGCACACCAGGGGAAAGTAGCAGCCTAATATATTCACTACATGTCTGACCACTTATTACCTTTTCTTTAGAGAAATATCCTTGGGAGCAGGTACATGTTTCCTTCTGCTATGTAGAAAAAGTGAAAAATCATTGTCTGGGAGCAAGACTCCTTGCTTGGCTCCTGGGTGTTCTTAAAGAAGCCATTTAAATTCCCCTGGGCTCAGTTTATGCATCCAACATATGGGGCCATACAACCATATCTATCAACTACCTCAGCTATTCAACTGCAAAAAGAGATTTTTTCCATTAAGATCAAGGACTAATTTATCTCTTCAGACAAAAAGATGAATGTACCAATGAAATTGGCCTACCTCCTCTTAAAGTAGAACATTCATTTTACATAAAACCATGTGAGTTATTCAGGAAGGAAGGTAGGGTTCAAACAAGTTCCACAAATAAGTGTGTCTTTAGGTTTTATTACCTATAGGTATTCCCTCTGAGGGTGGCTGACTTGCTTAGCCTTGGAGATAAGAAAAGGTTTGTTTAAGAGCCTCAGGCATCCATGCTTTAGGTTTTCATTATTCGTTAAGCTTCCAGATGAGATTTCAAAACCCAAACTTACTGATCAGGTAAGAAATAAACAATTTTACCCTTTAAATAGGGCAGGAAGAGCAAGAGTGTTAGAAAGGCAAGCAAGAATATATATAATGTAACAAAGCTAAGAGGAGAGATCACCCAGTTACTATCCAGCATGCCAGAAGTATCAGGCATGTAATTGTATGTTTTAATTGTTTCTTAAGTTACCAATAGAAAAAACAAACCTTTGATAGTACTCATAAACTTTTCTTAGCAGTGACACAAACCCTTTAGGAAACTATAATGCATTTAATGAACAGCAAACAGAATTTGTTTATTTGCTTGCTTGTTTGCTTGCTTGCTTTTCTAATGTGTGTGAGTAGGGAGAGTAGCTGAATACTGGTCAGTTTTATCTATTTACAAGCTTGAATAAAAATACAAGCAAATATTACTGAATAAAGCTTTACCATAGCAAGGCTGTAATATAAACCATCATTATTCTTCCACATATTCTGTTGAGAACTAGCCAGGAACAATACCAACTGGGCTTAAGAAACTTGAAAAGAATTCCAATGGAGTCAGGGCCCTTGATACCAGGGATATTGTCTTGATACATAGTTGAAATAAATAGGAAGTAAGTCTTACTTCAGTTTAGAGAGTAAAGAAATGTATCTTGAGAAGCAAGGAAAAAACTGATTAGTTGGTTGAAAGACAGAGAAGAGATATTCTGGCAAATGCAAAGTAAGTGAGCTGGAAGTCTAAGATGTTTTCCAAGAAAAATTTGGTAGTACTTTTTACACAATATCCTTTAGTATATTTTCCTCCAACCTATTTGTGTATGCACTATTGAAGTGATCATGAACAAATGAATCTATAATTACCTATGCTGTAAAGTGTCAGCTTTAGTTTTCATAGACAATAAGTGTCTTACCACATGAATAATTTAGTAAAAGTAACACTGTATCAGTCTGTAGGTTATCATAGCCTAGCACAGTCTGGGTAGCTTACATATCTGGTTCTAGAGGACTAGTCCAAGATGTCAGAACAGGTTTTCTTGAGTCCTCTCTCCTTGGCTTGGTAATAGCTTCTTTCTTGTTGAGTCCTCTTGTATCTTTCTCTCTGTGCCCAGACAACCCTCAGTCCTCCTTTTATAAGTACACTAAGTATCCTGGATTAGGGTTTCACATGGATGAGGCAATGTAAGCTTAATTACTTCTTTAAGGTCTTTGTATCAAAATATACTAAAGGATGACTTTGGCTATAGTTTGCCTGAATGTACTCATTATAACATGTATTGTATTAGAGGTTTATTCTGGGGCTGCCACTGATAGGAGGTGGAGGAAATTAAAAGTCAGCAATAACTTTGAGATATGGGGGTCAGGGTCTAAAAGGAGACTAAGGAGTCTCTTTTTTCTCTTTTACTTCCCAAGCAAGGCATACTGATATTATACATCGTGCAATCACCATGGTGCGTTAATGTGCTAGACTCCAAAGCAATGGAACAAGACAATCACTTAGAGAAACTCCAAAGCATGGGTGAAAGCAAACCTCTTATTTTTCCAAGTTATCTCACATGATTGGTATAGCATTGGCAAACTTTCAAACACAGGCTTCAATGGAAGAATCTGTAAAGATGGAATCCAGTGCAAAACTGATAAGCAAGAAATGACAAGGAAACACAAGAAAGGACTAGATTATTTGCATGCTAATTAAAAAGAGTTCCTTGTTCTTAATTCACCTCTTTTAAAATAAGCCTTGCTAAGACAAGATGTTTTCTTGTTTGTTTGTTTGTTCACTGGTCAGTTGGTTTTGTAAGACAGAGTGTCACTTTATATATCAGAATAGCCTCTAACAAAACATCCTCATGCCTCATACTCCCAAATGCTGGTGCTGGTGTTATAGCCAAGAAGCACGACATCCATCATGACCATGAATGACTAGTTTTACCCAATCATTTTTAGAAACTTTACTCAAAACACTTTCAAAAACCAATTTAGATATTAACTGCCCTCCCCCATTGCAAGTATATGAATATGTGTGGCAACCAGGAACCTTTCAAGCCTGGATTAGTACTGAAGTCAATCACAATTTAACTAGACCAGACTTTGATAAAGGGGAAGTGATTTGATTTTAGAAGGCCCATGCTTGAATGAAAAGACTAGAGTGCCATTTATCAGAAGAATTACCTTGATTTTGGAGAAAGGTTATACATTGCTTGATTGCTATGCATTATTTTATTACTTGGCTTCTAGTTCCTTCCAATTGTAAGATTAGGAGTAAAAGTTAATGAATTATTTTGTTCTCAGATACAAACACCAATTTTTCTTCTCACATGGAACAGATGACTCATAAACACAGGTATCTTAACCTCATGTTTCTTCTTAAAATTACTTTGAGGGTTTTGCTTTGAATCCCAAGCTCTTTTAGTACTTCTTATCCACATACCTTTGCCTTCTGAGTGCTGAGATTACAGTGGAGTAGCAACATTCCTACAAACAACCAACAAAAACATTCTAGCTTAATTTGTAAATATATTTATTAAATATATATATATAATTTTCTCTACCATTTTATTGCTTATGTTTAATAAACATCTATTAATCAATTCCCTCTGAATGTAGTATAAATATTTTTCATAACAGAAGATGATAATGAAAAGTAGGCAAGTTCTAGCTCCTGTGGCTAACTTAAAAGAAATTAAATCCATATCAATAAGGTATCTAGAGTCTCACTTTAAGGCATAATCAGAGAAAAGAATGGTAAGTGATTAATATGCCTGCATCATAGTAGACACTATGGCTCAGTATTGAGGCCGGGGAATATCAACATAGAACACCTCTGATCCAGTGCTACTGGATAAACTTTCTGTTTCTGCAGTATTCAAAATCAGGAATCCATTCCAAAGAATATGCTTGTTTGTTTTGTCTTTTCTATAAACCTATTCAGAATTAGCAGCTTCTGACCCTACTCATCACATTTAATTTTATGCAATTCTTATTTTTCTACTCTGCTACCCTCTCTATTCCATGAGTTAAATAAAAATCATAAGTATTTTGATGGCTATTCTTGGTTGTCAACTTGACAATATGCATAATCAACTATAATCCAGAAATGGAGGGCATGAGAGATTTTTGTCTTGGTTTGAAGTGGGTGAATCCACTTCTTCTAGTCCAGACCTTTAAGATAGGAAGATACACACCTGATGTAGATCTTGAAGAAGAAAGACAGCATGTCCTTGAACCAGATACTGAGCTAGGAAGTTAAACCTTCAATCTGGGTTACACCTTCTGCTGGATATGTACATAAGGACATGGAAAAATGATGAGTTTGCTCTTGTTCTGCTTGGTTTCACCTTGTTAGTATATTCATTCCTTCACTGGCATTGAAGCCTATATCTAAGATAATCCAGAATATACAAAAGACCACGTGAGACATCAAGCATTGTGGGACTGAGAAACCACTAGATTTTTGAACTTTACATTCAGCTTTACAATAGCTAGTATTGTTAGATTAGTTGAACTAGAGCCTATAAGTCATTCCAATTAATTCGCTCTCAGAGAAAGAAGTATTCATTCCATAAATTCTGTGACTCTAGAGAACCCTGAATAATACAACTATTATATTTATAATTTAATTAATTTTATGTTTAACATCTGTAGATTAAGTATATACATGTATATGTATATATATTGTAAATAGTGTGTGTATGTGTATATACACACATATATTGTTCATTATGTTTTTATTCATATATATACATATATTTATAAAAACATATATATTTATAAACATATATATACATATACACACATATAATTATGTTTGTTTTTGAAATAGGGTCTTACTTTGCAGTTCTGCCTGTTTTGGAACTCACTAGGTAGACAAGACTGGTCTCTAACTCACAGAGATTCACCTGGATTAAAGGCTTCTGAGAGAATACACACACACACACACACACACACACACACAAATACTGAGAGAGTATATTTTATGTTTGGCTTGGGACAAATATTTGAGGAGTCAAAGTAAATTAACTTGTCCTAAACAATTGAATACATTAAATCACAAAGTGAGCTTTATAAAATGTAGCTGCATATATATATAACATATATATATCAAGACAATAATTAAATATTATACCTTATTTCCTCAAAATAATTGTTTATGCTACAGTATTCATTATCTTTTGTTTGTTTTTCAGTTTGTATTGATAGTATTAACAAAGTCTGAGCCCAGTATAATGATTCACATGTGTAATGCCAGCATTGAGCATACTGAGGCGGGGGATCACTATGAGTTTGAAGTAAGCTTCTAAGGTACAGAATGAGTTCCAGGCCAACCTGTGATACAAATGTGAGACTGTATCTTAACAAAGTAAATCAATCAATTAAGAAAGTAATATTTGAAAACCAAGGAGGTTAGTTCTGTACCAAGATGTAGACTAAACTTTTCCAACTTTATCTGCTGCTAGCTGTGGTACTGCTTTCACATCACATCACAGTTATAAATTTATAAGACATTCATTTTTAAATGATTGGGCTTTGTAGCTATTATCATATAAAGTTACAATATTTCAAATAATCCAAATGTAGCTTTAAATTTGATTGTGAAGGAAAGTTTTGTCACACATTTAAATGCTTGAAAATAAGGCCTCCAATAAAGAGTTTGGTCTACCACTCACTCTGACAATATCATTGAAAATGGCTATAAAATCTGACGGAAACACTGAAAGATTACTTCTGTTGGTGATGCAGAATCCATTTTGTTTCTAAACTGACCCTGAAGACGTGTCAAAACATTTGTAATATCCACAATAAAGAGATAATGCTATGGCAGGGAAGGTTCCTCAGCTTGAAATAAAACATTCAGCACAAGAACAAATGTAGAGAAATGTCTATATGCTTTCATTTCAATATGCCCCTGCTCATACTCACTTCTACATTTTCATTAAATATAACTAAAATATGCAAAAAGCATCTGTAAAATTAAGAGCTGCAAAGGAAAATGCACAGGCCTTTCTCTTGGTCATAAGGGAAGACAGGAGAGTTATTTTATTAGTATTTAAAAAAATAATCCATCTCAAGCCTAGCGTAGTCACCCAGTTTCCTTCCGCCCGAGCAAACAGCATATCATCCTCACCATGTGGCAGGGGCATGAGGTGGCCTTTGCTTCTTTTTTGTATATTAAAAAATAATAAAATATTTTCTTCCCTTTCCTCCATCCAAATCTTTCCATACAGCTCTCTTTGCATCCTTTAAAATTAATAACCTTTCTTTTTAACTGTTTCTACATGCTTCTGTCTTTATATCCACATATTCCCTAATATCATCTCCTAAATTTGAATAATGTTACTTGCATGCACACTCTGAGGGCTGTTCATTAGGTATTAGACAACATGTTGACGCATTCCTCCACGGAGAGGCCTGTGAGAAGTGGCTGTGACATAAAAGATCAACAATGTGTTTATTATTTTCAATAAGATGCAATCCAATAGCTGGTTAAAAGGAAATAAACAGATTCTACACTAACATTTTGTAGACTTCTCACTTTTTAAAGAAGCAATTGTTCTATTCCAGCAATTGGTGTTTATTCTCTTTGTTTGATATGTTTGTTGTGTTTCTCTTCAATAAATATTTTTGTGTATTAATTATTATTAATGATATTGTTTAATATATCTTGTAAATCAATGTTGGGAAATAGAGTCTTGCAGGTCAGTGTTTCAAATACATAAGCATTTACTTGCTTGTAGGAATGAGGTATAACCTAACAGCTATACTCACTATACACTATTAGAGCTCTTAGAACATATCAATCAAAAAGTTTGTTTCTTTGTTAAGATGACACTTCCCATATAGGCACTTACATATTTGAGTGTGTTTTGAAGACATTTGAGGACTGTCTCTTTGTGATATTTCAGCATTTAAGCTGCTGCCCTGCCTCACTGAGCTCACATAAGATATATCTGAAAGCTTTAGTACAAATTTACTTCGAATAAAGTCTTCAATTCATTTTCATGGCACGAAAAAGACAGCTTTAATAACTGCAATGATAAATAAACTGGAAATCATTCCAGGCCTTTTCACTTAACTGACAAGTAGAACACTTTCATAATGAGCCGCAGGTTTTACGTTTTCTCTTTGACCATAATAGCTTCATTTAAGGGCGTCAGACCCTGACACTTCATCATTTATCTACATTATTTCTCATCTTCTTTCAAATAAATTATGGAATACTAGACTGAGCACATAAAAACAAAGTGACTTGTTATCAGTAAACAGCAAGATAAATTGTCCAGAAGTCCCTATTTAGTTCCTTTTAAATTTAAGGCCAAGTTATTGGGTGCACCTTTTTTTTTTTAACGTTCAGTGTTTGCATTTTTACAGCCATCCTATTTTTCTTTGCCACTGGCCTCTGTGCACTCATCCAGAGCCTGCTGTGGAAGGCATAAAGTAATCCCATTATCCCAAGGTTGGCCGAGAAACTACAAAGAGGCAGAAGGGAAGAAAATCAAATAAACAACTTGGAGAGAGATTTCTCCACATCTGTAAAACCTCCTATCCATAATACATCTTGTCAAACTAGAAAATGTGACACTTCCAATGTAATGAACACTGCAACTCTATGTTCTTCAGTTGTTAGAAATATAGCCCTCATTTTAAATGGTTGGGTGAGTGCCATCTCGTCTCAGGTTGTTGAAACTATAAGGAACTGGAGGAAATCAAATAAAATACCTATCAGTTTATACAGGAAATCTTCTCCCCCTCCCCATTCTTACTATTGGTCTAGTGTAGACTTCCAAAGGCAGAAAGGTTCATGGCAGATTAAGATGAACAAAGCCGAGTATTAAAGAGCATCATTGAATTATATGTATCTGCACACCTGGAATAAGCAGCTCCAGGCTACGTTCCTCTGTGAAGGGTGTCAAGTAAAAGCAGGTTTACAGTGATATCTGAATAACTGACTCTTGATCTCTGCCAGAATTAACCCTCAATGATGTATGCAGTTATTTTATGTTGCTTTTCTGAATTGTCTCAACTCATTTGAACATAATTTTTTTAGCTTTAATAAAATAGTATATAAAAATTTATTCACAGGTAAGTTAATGATTTTTATTAGATATTTTCTTTATTTGCATTTCAAATGATATCCCCTTTCCTGATTTCCCTTTCATAAAAAAAAAATCCTGATTCCTTCTCCCTCCCCCTGCTCAACAACCCACCCTCTCCTGCTTCCTGGCCCTGGCATTCCCCTACACTGCTGCATAGAACCTGCACAGGACGAAGGGCCTCTCCTCCCACTGATGACCAACTATGTCATCCTCCAATACATATGAGTATCATGAGTCCCATCATGTGTACTCTTTGGTTGGTGGTTTAGTCCCTTGGAGCTCTGGTGGTACTAGTTAGTTCATATTGATATTCCTCCTAACGGGCTGTAAACCCTTAAGCTCCTTGGTTCCTTTCTCTAACTCCTTCACTGGGGATCCTGTGCTCAGTCCAATGGATGGCTGTGAGTCTTTACTTCTGTATTAGTTCTGCACTGGCAGAGCCTCTCAAGAGACAGCTATATCAGGCTCCTGTCAGCCAGCACTTGCTGGCATCCACAATAGTGTCTGGGTTTGGTGATTGAATATGGGAATGATTCCCAGGTGGGGCAGTCTCTGGATTGTCCTTCCTTCAGTCTCTGCTCCATACTTTGTCTCTGCAATTCCTTCTACAGGTATTTTGTTCCCCCTTCTAAGAAGGATCCAAGTATCCACACACTGGTTTTCCTTCTGCTTGAATTTCTATTGGTTTGTGGATTGTATCTTGGGTATTCCAAGCTTCTGGGCTAATATCCACTTATCAGTGAGTGCATACCATGTATGTTCTTTTGTGACTGGGTTACATCACTCAGGATGATATTCTCCAGATCTATCCATTTCCCTAAGAATTTCATAAATTCATTGTTTTTAATCACTGAGTAGTACTCAATTATGTAAATGTACCACATTTTCTGTATCCATTCCTCTGTTGAGGGATATCTGGGTTCTTTCCAGCTTCTGGCTATTATAAATAAGGCTTCTATGAACATAGTGGAGCATGTGTCTTTATTATATGTTGGAGCATATAATATGCCCAGAAGTGGTATTGCTGGGTCCTTAGGTAGTACTATTTATAGTTTCCTGAGGAACCTCCAAACTGATTTCCAGAGTGGTTGTACCAGCTTGCAATCCCACCAGCAATGAAGGAGTGTTCCTTTTTCTCCACAACCTTGTCAGCATCTCCTATCACCTGAGTTTTTTATCTTATCCATTCTGACTGGTGTAAGGTGGAATCTCAGGATTGTTTTAATTTGCATTTCCCTGATGACTAAGGATGTTGAACATTTCTTTAGGTATTTCTCAGCCATTCGGTATTCCTCAGTTGAGAATTTCTTGTTTATCTCTGCACGCCATTTTATAATAGGGTTATTTGGTTTTCTGAAGTCTTAATTTCTCAAATTCTTCATATATATTGGATATTAACCCTCTATCAGATATAGGATTGGTAAAGATCTTTTCCCAATCTGTTCATTGCTGTTTTGTCCTATTGATAGTTTTGTCCAAAGCAATCAACAAATTCAATGCAATCCCCATCAAAATTCCAATTCAATTTTTCACAGAGTTGGAAAGAGCAATTTGCAAATTCATCTGCAATAACAAAAAACCTAGGTGAGTGAAAACCATTCTCAACAATAAAAGAAATTCTGGTGCAATCACCATTCCTGACCTTATGCGGTACTAACAGAGCAATTGTGATTAAAAAAAAAAAAAAAACAAAACTGCATGGTATTGGTACAGTGAGAGGCAGGTGGACCAATGGAATAAAATTGAAGACCCAGAAATGAACCCACATACCTATGGTCACTTAATCTTTGACAAAGGGGCTAAAACCATCCAGTGGAAAAAAGACAGCATTTTCAACAAATGGTGCTGGCTCAACTGGCGGTTAACATGTAGAATAGTGCAAATCGATCCATTCCTATTTCCTTGTACAAAGCACAAGTCCAAGTGAATCAAGGACTTCCACATAAAACCAGATACACTGAAACTAATAGAAAAGAAAGTGGGGAAGAGCCTCGAGCACATGGGCACAAGGGAAAATTTCCCGAACTGAACACCAATAGTTTATGCTCTAAGATCAAAAATTGACAAATGAGACCTCATAAAGTTGCAAAGCTTCTGTAAGCAAACTTAATGATTTTATAGGCCAGATACCTTATAGAAAATCCTGATACATGAACAAAGGAGTAAAGGGAGGCACATCCCCCTTTGGTCTCAAAGAGCTCCTAAAAGGGCTTGGTCATCAAATTTTGGGATGATGTGTGATTCTGAAAATCCAAAGTGGTGGGAAAATTGAGTATCAATAACTTTATGTGGTTGACTATTTACCCTTTAAGGACTTTTTCACAGGTTACTGACTAAAGATATTACTTTCAGAGAAGCAATAACTTTTTACTCAAGTGGGGATGCTGCTTTAAAAAATACTGCCTAGCTTGATGGACAAATTATCTCATAAGGTTCCTAGTGTTATTGTATTTTTGCCAAATCCACAATCCTGTAAAAGAATAATCCTCAAAGGCAATATAAACTTACAAAAAATAAAAATAAATTTTAAAAGGAAACAAGTATATAATAAAGACAACATACTGCAAACTTGGAGAATGTGTTAAAAACTCACACAGTAAATGTTTCTAGATTAGCACAGGTGACCATTATACCATCAGCACAGATGACCATTGTATATAGTAAATTATAACAACTATAACAGGTAGGTATTCTGAGCAGGAAACCATAAGTTAAAAATACAAGTCAACTCATTCTACCACTAGATATAAGAACTAGCTTAAGAATTAGTCAGAGAGATAGAAATTAAGGAGTTCATTCTGAAAAATAGAAGGGACAAGTTATAACATGAGTGGAGATAGATGAAGAAAAATTGAATTCATATCTTTAAACTCCAAAATATAAAAGAGAGAAAGTGGTGAGTATAATTTAGTGATTTGGTGATACAGATTCTCAGAGACCAAAACATTTATGGGAACTCACATAGAAATGATTAATGGCAAGCTAAAAAGTATAGATAATGAAAAAGACCAATGCACCAGATCTCTGAGGCATCCTATCTCCACTTCCTGCAGTATAGGAACTCTATTCTGTGAAGATTCTATTCTAGGCTGTGAAGGGCATGTGCTCTCCTTCATATTGTGGGATTCAAGTTAAAGCAGACACTGGGTGGCTACTCCCACAAGATCTGTGTTGCAGGAAATATTTAAAAAGTCAACCTGCCATCTCTCCTGCCTCAACCGTCCATGTTCCTGCTCTAGTACCAGTACTGGCAGGCCAGGCCCAGTCACGCTCACCGCGATCTTACCGCTGAGCTACTCTCTCCCAGCTAGCAAGTTCATCTCGCTTCCAGGCAACGCCCCACACACTGCACAATCAGCCATCTCAACGCCCAGTTACCCAGTAGAAACACTACTCTTAAAGCTTAATTATCCAATCAGATTTACATAACAATAAGATTACAACTTACAAGATGCCAATACAATAATTTCAAAGCCAACTGATAAGGATAAAGCTTTAACCCAATTATTTTAACCTTGTGAAAATCTTAGCTACTTGTGGCTGTTTAAAACTACCTGGGATCAGGATCATCTTCCTGTTCGTCTGCCTCCATGTTGGCTTCCCTACTTCTCCCCTCTAGCTACCTCTCTCTCTCCGTCCTCTAAACTCCTAGCTCAGCCTCTCTTTTCCTGTCCAATCGCAGGCCTGCCACTGCCCTAATGTGATTGGACAGAGAAAATCCGGCCACAGTTCTGGGCCAATTGCCCCAGTATATCTTGCGGACTGGGCAAATTATAGGTTGAGGGTTTTATGTCTGGGTTGATGTCCAGGTATCTCTTTTCTTAGCCTGCAGAGTATCTTCTCATGTCAAAGAGACTAGAACGGAGGCATGAATGCTCCATGCAGGGACAGGCTCTACCTCTCTATGTTCTACGAGCTGTGTGGGTGTTGTGCTCAGTTACTCAGTAATGCTCAGTGCCCACAGTCATTTTTTGGAGAGGGAACCTCTGTCTAAGCATTACCCTGAATTATTTAAGGATCTTCACTGGACCCCCTCTGTTAACAACTTCATGAAATGTAACCAAGTCCCAACACTAGAAGCCCTGCCTGGCTAAAAAGGATGGCAGATTTAATCTCCTTACCCTCCATTATTGGTAGTCCTCACTGGGGTCACCCTCATAGATCCCAGGAAGTTTCCACTCACTAGGTTTCCACACAGACTCTTAAACACCATTCAATTCCTGCTGTTTTTCCAAGAACTTTTTCCCTCAATTCTGCCTCCTTAACTTTATCACTCCTGCCCTTGTCTCCACTTGCTCCCAGTCTACTTCCAAAACCTTTTATTTGAGGAGTAGATCTGAGAGGGAAGGTTGGTGGGTGGAGTTGGAAGGAAGAGTGGAGATAGAGAAAACTGTGGTTGAGAAATGTTGTATAAGAATACGAGTGAAAAGCACTAACACCTTTAGAATAGTGCAATTTAAAAGCTACAAGAAACAGAAACATGTATAGTCTGTTAAAGGAAGAATAACATCTACACTAAATTGAGGGGCCATCATTATGTATTGAACAACTAGACGTGGTTTGTAAAATTCTGCTATGTCTTCAAGAGGAGAACCTGATGTAGATAATCTTCCATGAAGACTCTCTTCTCGGGGAATATTAGGTTCTGTTAGGTAGACAGAGCTGACCATAAGGCTAAAACAGTGGCTCAGAGTTTAAGAGCACTTGCTTCTCCTGCAGAGGATTCAGATTCAGTTCCTAGCACCTACATGGTATTTCATGACCATCCAAAACTTCAGTTCTTTTTTGACAGCCACGGAAAGCAGGTACCCACATCGTCTGGATGTGAGCATTTAAAGTACACATATTCATATTCATAAAAATAAATAAATGCTAAGCTAAATATCACAATTCCTCAAATGTGAATTAATATTCTTAAACCACAGTTAATGCAATCAATAACATATCTGAGAGTTTAGGAGTCAAGTGCTTATCATAGTTTCAGTACAAAATGTTCAGTTCCTCCTGTTCAGATTATAGAGACAATTATTTTTCATTATGTGTTTACGTGTACACATGAGGACAAAGAAATCCATAAGGAGTCCAAAAGAGGTTATCAGAGTCCAAGGAACTAGATTGTAAGCAGTCAACTGACATGAATGCTGGAAACCAAACTCAGGCTATCTACAAAATCCAAATGTGTTCTTAACTCCTAAGCCACCCTCTATCCCAAGACAATTATATTTTATAAACAACTTACTCACTGTGCCCAATGTGACTTGTATGTACACATTTCAGGGCTGATCATTCTGTATTAAATAACCAGTCTGTGTTTACTTCCCTTGGAATGACTGTTTCTTCTGATCTCAGCATTTTTTCATTTTCGGTAGTTGTTTGTAGGGTTGTTGAGTTTTCTTGAACATTCTACATCCATATTAACATGTCTACTGGTGTCCTCACATTTAGTCAGTCATGTGGGTGAGACTTCATAGAGGTTATCTTCTGACACTACCAAGAGACACAATTTCACAACAAACTCTCTCTTCCGCTTGCTTTTACAATGTTTTGATATCAGTATTTCTATCGCCAAGTCCTTCAGCACATCTTCTTCCTATACTAGTAAATTATGGAGTAAAGCTAGTTTTCATAAATTGTATATGGCCTATGACAAAGTCAAACTTCTTGGCCTTAAATTGAAATTTAGTGACTTTGTAATTGAATTAATTTAAACCTATCCTCATCTAGCTTACAAATGAATGGTACTCAGACCATGGTTATTTTCTTTGTCTTTGACAATTACTCTTTTCTAAATGCTGGCCTGGCTACTTGATCATCAGTATAGCCCCCAATACTTGCTGTTTTCTCCTGGCCATGTACTGATGGTCATTTCCTCTCATGGTGACATCTTCCTCTTTCCCTTATCCTGCTTCTTCTCTCATTCTTCTCTCTCTCAACCCCAATCAGGTAACGAAAAGCTTGCCTACCTTTAATCTCTCCAGTAATTGACTATAACCATTATTATGTAATCAATAGCTTTAATTAAAGGACAAGATTTGTACCACAAGAGCTGGTAACCCTGAGAAATTACTCATAGACCTTCAGGTATAGAATTTACCTTTATAATATATAGCAAAAAACAAAGCCTCGATAGATATGTGGTTTTAATACATGACAGTACAAATAAAAATTATATATCAGAGAGTAAGTGTGAAAATCTGAGCATTCCAGGTAGACAAAATAAAAGAGAAGTCATATTTTAATTATATACATATATGTATCTGCATGTACATGTATACACATACACACACACATATATATATATACTTTGAAAACATAATAATGTTAAGATATTAATTATCTCTAAATTATGCTATCTAGATAAACCCTTAAACATATTTACAGATTAATTTAAAAGGATTACAGAGAAAAACAGAACAAAAATGCAAGATATCATTCATATCAACATTTGTCATTTCATGTACGGCGCCTTGCTGCCCGGATGGCAGCAATAACGACCAAACACAGAGACTTCTTCTCTCAACGGTTTACTCAGGAGTTTTCTTTTTGTGTTAAACAGCTCTTTTAGGTACCCAAGTGTTACCAGCTCTTTCGGGTACCCAGGTATTATAGCTCCCCTAGGTTCCTAAGTGTTACCAGCTCTTTCAGGTACCCAGGTATTATAGCTCCCCTAGGTTCCTAAGTGTTAACAGCTCTTTTAGGTATTATGGCTCTTCCCGCCTCCCAGGTGCCGCCCGCCTCTGTGGAATAGCGCTTTTTGCTTCTAGGTGCTGCAGCTCTTCCCGCTCCTGCAGAATGGACAGCAGCGGCAGCTCTTGCGGCTGCTCTTCTTCTGTGGTGTGGAATGCCCTGACTGCCTGGAGAGCGTCCCTTTTTATACCCGTGCCCAAGCTCTTGTGGTTCTCCTGGATTGGTTCCCTGGCAATTGCCTCATTAGCATACACCTGCTTGGGAGGGGTTTGGTAGCACGCACCTGCTCGGGTTTGGCCCATGATTGGTTAGCATACACCTGCTCGGGAGACACCTAATTTGCATGAGCCCGCTCGGGAGGGGCACCTGCATGAGCCCGCTCGGGAGAGGTGCATGCGCAGTGGAATCGTCTATCGCTGCTGCTGCTCGCGTATTGTCCGAGTGGCTGCCTACAATTTCATGTTGTACATAGACCCAAAAATTGAAAGAAAAAAATATTAGCTTCTAGAAGAAAACAAAAAAAGTGTGGAGTCCATAAAAGTTAAGCAATCTGATGGTAAATAAGACCATAATACAGCTGAGCACTTTTATGTCACACTCAATTAAGAATAAAAGAATAAAGAGCAAGACTCAGTCATGACCTGCTTGCTAAATGTGTGCTTGCATTGCAAGCATGAAAACCTGAGTCTGAACCTCTGAGAGCTTCTTAAACTTGTGGCACATGACAACTTCCTACAGTCCCAGTAGTATGGAGACAGGGATAAGTTATCCATGACTTGCTAGACTATGCAGATTTAGCATGGCCTTTGCTCACTGATAGACTGTAATTCAATTAGGTTTAAAGTAATCAAGACATCTGATATCCACTTTAAGCCTTTACAGACATATGCCTCCATCTGTCACATTCGTGTGAACACACACATGTATACTACATACAAAAAAAGTTTCAAAAATTATTCTGGGAATGATTATTTTAATACTGTTGCTTGAAGAAAGATTTTATTTAAACAATGAACACAGCTAGCTAGATAATCTAAAGAATGTGATCAAAATTTGCCAGGAACTTTTAAAAGCAATTTAACTGAGTGATATATAAAATTGCTAAATATCATTCATCAGATAAAAATACAAACTATCCAATGACATGCTATTAAACTCCTCTCCCCAGAATGAATAAAGGAAAAAGAAAGAAGGCAAAAGCAAAGTCTGCAAATGAAGAGAGCCACATTAATCACACACTGCAGTGTGAGAACAAAGTGACATAGCCCTTTGGGAATTTCTTACAGACTTGAGTCTTTATGTATACATGTGTACATAAATCTTATGAAAATACATGCAAATAACATAAGGAAAAGACATTTATAAGTATAATCATGTAGCATTTTTAATACCCACAATCTGGAAACAAACCTAATATCCACTTACAAGAAAATGAAAAATCAGCTTATGGTACATTAATACTACAGATTGTTACTCCTTAGCAGCATAGCAGCAGTGGTTATTATAATAATAATAGTCATAACTATCACAGAGGTATACCTTAGAAACATTACACTGAGAAATTCATGCTGACATAAAATACATATTGTATTCACAGCTTAAATGTTGGGTGAATTAATTTTGGTTATAGAATTGAGAAGAGTATACAGTATGGAAATTTAAAGTGGATATGTAGGAACTCTCTTCAATTACGACCATCAAAATTTTACATCTTAATTATGCTTTTGGTTACTCCAAGTTTTGCTTTTCATTGCTGTGATGAAGATGATGACTATCAGCAACGTGAGGAAGCAGTATCTCTTTGGCTGAGCAGGTTACAAATGTGAAGCCAAGCAGGTACTAAGGACAAGAACCGGAGTCAAGAACCGAAGCAGAGACCATGGAGACATGTTGCTTCCTGGCTTTCTTACCATTGTTCGGCATGCTTTCTTATACTACCCTGGAGCACCTGCCCAGGGCTGGAGCACCTGCCCAGGGCTGGCATCATACTCACTGGGCTGTTCCTACCAAAGTTGTCATTCATCAAGAAAATATCCTGCAGACTTCCCTACATACTAAAGAATTCATTTTCTCAATTGACTATTTATTTCTCAGACTAGTAGCTTTTGTAATGTTTACAAAAGACTAACCAGGGTCCGGATATATACCTTTGTCAAGATTCAA
>NW_022196897.1:34703715-34720171 GCF_008632895.1 Mastomys coucha
ATTGTTCAGGTAATCACTGTTGGTGTGAGGCCAGGGATGTAAAACCCATGCTACATAAATTGGTATTTTCTTTTAAAGAACTCTTTCCATGATCTTTGGACCACAACTATGTGTAGAAACAAGGGAATAAAAGGAGACAGAGTCCATGACTATACCCAGGATTCAGACTCCTGTGGTCAGTATCAGATTGCAGATCTAAATTTATGGTTTACTACATGAGCTTAAATATAGCTTTTTAGCCAATTAGGGTGTATTTAATGTAGTACTCAAGAGTGAATTGGAGTACAATACTTGGTGTTTAGCAGAATCTAGTCTGTCGATGTGCCTGTAGGCGAGGGTCTAATTCTCCATGGAGATTTCTGTGAGGACTAATGCCCTGGTGTTGGGAGTTTTGTGATCTCTCACCAGTAAACCAAGGGCCATGTCAGATCATACATTGTAGATGGTAGATCAAGACTCTTCGTGGCATTGCAGGAGCCAGTAGCTCCTTGCTCTCCATTCCAGTTCTTCCTCCACCAGGCTTATTTTCACATCCCCTCTTATCTGTACTATTCCCTGAGTTTTAGAAGGGAAGGGAAAGCAGGGAGGATATACAAGTAGCATTCAGGGATTAATACTCAACAGAAACCTGTTCTTGTTTTCAACAAAGATGAGTTATGAGTCTCTGTACTAACTATTGTCTAGTGCCAATAAGGCTGAAGACAGCACTAATGAGTATAAACAAATAGGCATATACAAAGATGAAGAAAGATTGGCACCCACCTTGTACATACTTGCAAAACAACTGTAATAAGGCTTATCTAGAGCCTAGGACCTCCATGGTCATGGGCTTTGTTTACAATACAAAGTTTGTATGGCTTCTTTTGAGTCATCTTAAAATCTAACAAGAAAGCACTTGGTTACTCTCATAGCAGTTATTCCATTATTACTCCAGTGGCCATTTCTTACCTATCAAGTTAAGTATTGTATGCTACAATGTCCACAGCTGGTTAAGAACTATAGCTATTTAAGCCCCACAGGAGAAGCGGGATCTATAGTTCTCAGTCTTATAGTTACTGGTTTATTCTCCTGAGCTAATAATACCCCAACTATGTTCATGCAGGCAACCAAAAGTTAATGAATAAAATCACTATATAAATTTAAAGGCAGAGAAATCTGGCAGAAAAATTACAAGATTAAGATAGGATAATCAAAGACAAATATATGCATATGCGTGTATAGTCATATAATAATATGTATACAAATTTTTGATCAATATGTCATATATATGTTTGATCAATATATCATATATCTTTGATATATGTCACATGTACATTTGATATATATTACATATGTGATATATAATATGTATGTTAATATATTATATGTGTATTTTTATATAAATATATCTTCTATGTTTTATATATTTATATATATATATATATGAAACTGAAAAAATTTAAAATCTTAAATTCTTTCTAGTATAATGTAGGAGTACTATCCAGTGGATCTGGATAGATTGAACAAACAGTAAAGTAAATTAACAAGCTCAACTGAAGGTCCATAGAGAATCCCTAAATGAAGTCAAGAAAGAAAAATTAATGGGAAATAAGAATCAGAAAAGATGACTGATGATCCAAACAAATGTCAAACAAATTTTCATAAGACATGGAATCTGAGGTGGTTGAAAGTAAAATAATAACAAATATTTTAAGTAAATTTAACGAATAATATCAACTCACACATTAACAGCTCCCAGGGAGTCCTTTAGGATGATTAGATATTTATCCTTTGAAATTATCTAAGATTTATGCCAGTAAATACATGGAAGGTGGGAACTGGGGTAAAAAAACCTGCTAACTACTTTTATCTATATACAAAGTATCTATTTACAAGCCTGCTTCCACAAGTAAACTGCTAGTTCTTTAGAAATCTGTCTGTGTCATATACTACTGAGCTAGATTACGTTTCTCTTGAACTCCTCCAAACCCAATAAAGATTCTTAGCTCTCTTTCTAAAATATTGTTTTACCTTGGTCCTGTCAGCTGCTTCTCTGTGTTTCGGTGAGCCCTAGGAGAAAATCCATATCCATTACCTGGCCCTTCTTCCATGAAGGGTGTTCTAAGCCCAAAGAGAGCTGTCAAATGTCCCGTTGCTATAAAAAGAAGTCTCTAGCTACTTCCCGAATCTCTTGCTTCAACCAGGGTGGGTGTTGGACTGTAGGGGCCACTTCAGAAGTGGGAAAATGCAGTCTGAGATGTGGGAAAGCCAGAGTTGATTCAGAGTCCCCAGGCCTGGGGCCATGGGGTTCTCAGGCTCATGAACATCCAGGCACCACTGGAAGTCGCAGACAGGGTCAGGCCCACAGGCTGCATCAATCCTGGGCCAGTGAGGAACTGATAAGCTCCCCCTAGTCCCAGAGGAAAAAGTTCTTGGTTTGACAGTGGTTGGCTTGGTGGCTGTTGTGTCTGGGAATTCAGAGGCCTTCTATAGGAGACTAGGCCGCATCTCTGTAGGTGAAGGCCTTCTCCATGGCTTCTGATGGTGGATCTCAATGAAAAGAGGCAGTCCATGGTTCCAAATAGCTTATTGTAATGGTGGAAAGTGGATGTGTAAAACCATACCTCACTTCTCAGGGTGGGCCTGAGATTAAATACCTTTTGCAGGGAGGGAAAGGAAGTTTATTAGCATTCCCTCAGGGCCTCTAGGCACTTCATTAGCATGGAGAACTCTGTTTTGAGACTACTTAGCTATGGTTACATATCTTTTTGTATTGTCTTGATCTAAAATGTTAGGATTGCCTCATCTACATGTGGAAGGTCTTAAGGCATTGCCCTGATGTGACCGATGGCCACAAATCTCTCTATGGCAGGGTCTGGGGGGTGGGGAACTGCAGCTATATGATAGGGGCCTGGTGCCAGGAGCAGGTGAAGTTCCTACCGTCCCATTTAGGGTCTCATGGGCTTCAAGCTTTTAGCTTGACCTTACCAGACTTCCTCTCATGGTTCAAGGCCCTACAACCATCCTGTGGGGGGGTAGTGGGGGGCTCCAAGCAATGTCAGTAGAGACTGAATTATCCCACTTCTATGGTTCAGCAGCTCAAGGCCATCCAGCTGCCTTTGTTTGTTCATAGAGCAAACACCACAAGACCTTTCCCAAGCAAATTGCTTTAAAATAGGTAGGAACTTTCCATTCTTTAGCATCCTTATCTATGGAGACTTATATCCTGTTACATACATAGGAAGGTTAGCATATACCATTTTGTTTTCTAAAGATCAAATACAAAGTCAAATTTATATGAGCAAATAAAAAATAAAACATTGTTTTGCTTTCACTGGAGTCCCATGTATGTGGCATATGTATAAGTCCAAATTTGGAAACAAAAAAAGAGACTGAAATAATTAAAGTTATGGAAAGCAAGCAAACAAACAAACAAAACATTTAGAAGTCTAGAGTCTATCCTTTTAATATGTTTTTTTAATAAAAGAGATTAGTTTTTATTTTATTATTGTTTTAGGTTTTTAAATTTATGTTTATTGCATGTGCATGGATGGTTTGCTTTCATAGATAGCTGCACATTGAATGCATGCCTGGTGCTGAGGAATGGAAGACAAGTCAATTGAGTCATAACTACATCACCTATATGTGTGTTTTTATGGGAAATTAAATAGAAGCTTTCAGGCCCCGATAACATAATACCCAAAGCACTTCCATCTACCACACTGAACACTGACGCTTCCTTACAGTAAACTAATGTGGCATTTTCACTTTTTACTTGGTGCAATTGCACACTACAAGTATATATATACATAGCATATACAAGCACATATTACTTGTCTTTAGCATTTATTTAAATAGGGGCTTATAGTTAAGAGATTGCCGTAATCCCCAGAAGAGATTTTAACCTTCGGATGTGAATAGTGTAAGGAATGTTAAACCCTGTTTTATAGGAACTTTTATAGGGAAATTCGTATTTCACCTGGCATAATAAAAATAAGATTTTCAGGAGCCAAGAGTGAGATGTTAAGATTTAAAATGATGTGTTTATGTTTTGAAAGTGTTTCGAAGGCTAATGCACATTAAAAATAAGTGACTATATTTAGAGTTATAATATAAATGCACCTTTGGGTATATCTATGAGATTATTTCCTGAAAAGCTTCATTGAAGAGCAGAGATTTGGTGACACCATTTCATGGCCTACACTTCTGGGATAAGTAAGAAAGGAGCTGAGCACCAGCATTCACCTGTGACCAGCTGCCTCACACTCTTGGGTTTTCCCTGGTTTTCCACCTGTGTTGGATTATACCCTCAAGCTCTGAGTCAGAGTAAGATTTCTCCTTTCTTAAGCTGCTTTTTGTGAAGTATCTTGACACAACAAAGAGAAAAGTAACTAATCCCATTCTATATTGAGACTGATGGCAAATAAACAATAAAATCAAAACAGAAATAATGTGAGTGGAGAATCATTAGTATAAATTGACAATAGATAGTAAATAGGAGACATTAAAACAATTATTAAATATCAAGGGGAAAAGCTCCCACCTCTAATAGAGAGCAGGGAAATACTCTTGGAAGACACCATGCTCACTGCAGCTCTTATAGCACTCTGACCTTATCTGGGGACCTTGAAACCCCATCCCCACTACCTAGCCAATGTCACCTTTAGCCTTGGTGAGATCACAGGTCCAGCTCCCTCTCTCCTAAAAAGAAATTCATTCAGCAAGCATCTGAGGCTCCTATAATAACTCTCCATGCTAATGAGTCATCTCAGTACCTTAGATGCTGGAGATTGGTGCTTAAACTTCGAATCTGCATGTGCAGACACTGAAGGTCCTTGTCCCAATTGATGTTTGATCTATTAATAAAAATGCCAGCAGCCAATGGCTGAACATTGGGCAGGAAACTGGGAGAATCAGGACTCGAGGGGATGAAGCAGTCGCAGCAGGAGATAAAGCCAACCAGCCATGTGAATTTTTGGGTAAGTGGCCACTGGCCACTACCCAGATTGGGTCTGGGATGACAAGGAAGGTTTAGGAGTGCCAAGCCTTTGAGGCAGACAAGGCATTTTAAAATTAATTGGCTTGTGTGTGTGTGTGTGTGCGTGTGTGTGTGTTTGTGTATGTGTGGGGGGGGGGGGGGGGGCTTCTGTGTTTTCCATTCGCAGATCCAAAATCCCTCTTGGGCAGGCATGCACTTGCAACCAGGCAGGAGCACAGTGTGGTACAGCAAAACAAACAAACAAACAAACAAAAACTACACCACAACACTTAGCTTTCAGCCAATCACCTTTGCCCACCCATTCCTACCCTTTTCCCCAAATCTACATAATCATTAATGTACGACATACACAGTTGATCTGTCTCCCTGAAGCTGATCCTGAAGTGTCATTTCCATTTGTACTTCATTGACTCTACTCCCTTCATCCTCATGGATTGGTGCCCTGAGGAGAAGAGGGACCATATGCTAGGTTCTTATGGATTGGGTTCTCTAATGAAGAAACCAGAGTAACTGAGGTGCTTTATTTAACAAGAATAACCTTCTTGTACAGCTGTATGCAATAGCCCTACCTCCTTGTTTCTCTCTGTGCCATTATCCTAGCTCCTTATGTTGGGGTCCAAGAGTCACCTCATTAACACTCACAAACAGTGATCTCAGTCAAGCAAGTGTGGTTTATTGAACATATACTGTAATATTGATGATTAGGACTGTAGCTTAGAATTCAGGAGCTGAGCCACAGTGATGAACATGTTTCTCTGTCAGCGTATAATTGCTAAAACCACAATAGCCAGGGTAAGTTCATATGGCCAATGGTCAGCTCTAACTCAAGACATTTTGGACTTAGCCGATCATATTTCTCAAGATTAATAAACCACATACAGAACATAACAGAATTTGTAATCAGCATGATCTTGCTTTGAGTCAAGTTATTTTTCTTTGTCAATGATTGGGAGGCATATTACAGCAACAGTATGAAATAGCTGACAGGCATGAAACAAAATGGCTACAGCTATGCTAGGTGGGTAGTCTCAACACCTTGTTTAATGTATGTAATAACCTACTGATTTGTTTACCTTTATGCAACAATTCTGCCCCCTAGTTTATCTGAGTGTAATCCCCTTGCCTCCTTGTTCACCTATATGCAATAACTCTTCTGTAAGAGGAATTTTAATCCAGTAACATGGCTGCTTTGATTACATCCAAAAACCTTCTAGTTCCGTGTGATCTTACTACATATTAGTACACATCTTACTCTTAGTACACACCTTTAATCCTAAACAATGACATCTAATTGAGAACAGACAAAATGATGAATTAAAGATTTGACAGAAAGAGTCAGAGATAGGATAGGTCCAACTGTCACAAGAAGAGCACAGGAAAAAGAAACTATTTAACAGCAGGGCAGGGAAAGAGTCAGTTGATTTCAGTGCAGTGGGGTTATATATGGTTGAATCGGTTGAGTCAGTTAAGTTTGTGCAGTGCAGTTCAGTTCAGCTGAGTTTGTGAGTTCCATTCAGACTACAGTTTGTGCAGTGCAGTTCAGTAGAGGCAGTTAAAGCCGTAGAATAAGAAGGTATCAGGAGATTAGAACATATTGCCAAAGTTATATGAGGCTAAGCAGAGTCATTCAGTGAGAAGCCTAGAGAAGCCAGATTGAATCAGTCATCTTGGAGAGGGAGTTTGAGCCAGAACAGCTGAGTTGAACCACCCAGCCAGAGTTTAAAAAGAACTAAAAAGGGTAAGATTATTCAGCAGGAAGCCCCTGAGACAATTACATCCGGAAATTAAAAGATACATTTACACTCTGCTATCTGGTATTTTGTATGGAATGACCCTGCCTCCTTGTTCATCTATATGAAATAACCCTGGAGCCTCTCTTTTTATCTTTTTTTTAATTAGATGTTTTCTTTATTTACAATATCCCCTTTCCCAGGTTCCCCTCCAAAAGAAAAAAGAAAATAAAATAAGAAAACTAAAACTAAAACAAACCTCTGTTCCCTCCTCCCTCTCCTGCTTACTGGCCCTGGCATTCCCCTACACTGAGGTATAGAACCTTCACAGGGCCAAGGTTCCTCCCATTGATGATCTCCTCCCATTGATGACTGGCTTGGCCATCCTCTGCTATACATGTGCTGCTGGAGCCATGAGTCCCACCATGTGTACTCTTTGGTTGAAGTTTTAGTCCCTGAGAGCTCTGAGGGTAATAGTTGGTGAATTAACACTTTATATCATATATTAAATATATAATATCTCATAAGGAAAATAACTGTCTATGACAAAACATATACAGTAGCATCAGATAGAGAATGAATTGGCTAAGTAATTTTATTTGAGCTATTTTGTTAGGAAATAATAAAAATTTAAATTACTGTCAAATTACCATATTATTTATACATTTTTGTCAAGCAAAAATGTAAAAAAAAATCATCACTGAAGAGAATTTTTAAAAGCATTTCAATAGCAAAGATATTTCTTGGATTGATTCCTGATATAATAAAACAGATATAAATAAGCTGTTTTAGGCAATAGAGAAAAAATTAGATTAATCCAAACTATCAACTATTATTCAGTAATTTTAAAAAGAATGGCAAAAATGTGTATTAACTCTAAGTAAATATCTACAAACATTAATTATATGCAGTCTAGTGATAAGCAAGTTTTCATATTATATTCACTCTTTGGTTTTAGCTACGGTACTGAACACTAGGGGAGTAGCAGGCATTGGTTACATGCTCTCAATTAATTATATTGGCAGTCATAGGAGGGATTATCCTCATTACAATAAAATTCTATTTTCATAAATATGTTGTTATACATAAAGCAAGAAGATAATACTAAAATTATTTTTGATGGAGAGATAATCAGCAATTTTATATTAACATGTTTCTAATTGAATAGCTTATATTTTTTCTCATACTGAAAATATGTTATTTCATTAAAAAGCAAATGCTAATTGAAAATTTAGAAGAGAAACTGTAATCTAATCACAATTATTGAACCTAGATAGAGAACACAATAGGAAATTCATTTAAGAACTATAAATAAGTACTATTAGTTTATACATAGTTTATAACATTGCCTTTATATAATTACTAGAATATTTTATTTATTTTGATAAGAATCAGTAAAGTTTTAGCTGTTATCATTATTAAAATTTAGTTTTTTAACATTTAGTTTAAATCCAAATACCAGTAATTATTGTTTAGAAGAGATTACTGTAATAACTACATGTTTAATTTCTGTTCCCTGATGTAAGTATTCACAAATAATTCACTCAAATGATGGAAAAGTTCACTCAGTGGCTGGAACTGAAGGACATGTATTATATCTTAAACCCAGAAAAGAGCCATCAATTTTTCTTCTCACCAAAATTAAGTTGTGATGTCAAAAGTTCTATGTAGTAGTATTCACAAAGATGTAAAGCTTGCTATGAAAGATGGACCAAAATTTAATCAAAACCTATGTCATTCTTTATCTTTCTACCAAGGATTTAATAATGTTCATGACATCCTGTCAACCATCAGCAATATGATGACTTGGTCCATAAACCCAACCTTGTGTGGAATCTGTCCAAATTCCTGTTAGATGGTCAAATCCATTCTTCAACTCACCTACCTATTAAACACCATATTCAATACTTTCTCTTTCACCAGCACAACTTACAATCAAACTGGAAATCCAGTACCCTTGATGCATCAAATCTGACCCAGTTCTCAAGATCATGTTATCCATAGACCACCAGTAGAACCTAGAAAGCTCATTTCAAACTTCTAGTCATACAAAAAGTAGACTCCTAAGCTTAGTGGTTGTACTTACCCTAGCTAGCGATACCATTCACACACCAGCATAAAGTTGTTCCATATTATTCACTAAGCAGACTCAGTTGCTTAATAACTGACACATAACAAGGACACATGCACACCACTCATTGAAAGAAAGAGCAAATACATATACAAACACCCCAAAGGAATAAATCCAAAAACATTTCTGTCAGCTCGACTCCAGATTCCTGGGTTTCATGGCTAAAACACAAACAACAGTGATAAACAATACAATATGTCTCTTCTATTCTATTTCATTCCGTGAGAAATGCAACATAATTGATGCCCAGGACAGTGGTTTCAAATAGCAATTATAAGTAAGTTCAAGAGATTCAAAGAATATGTGGACAAATAGATGCATGAGGATTGTGGAAACACAAACAGCTAAATGACACACAAAAAAAGAATTTAAAACATAAAAATGTAGTTTGAGATATAATTCCCTAAGAAAACTCAAAATAATATAAAATGGAATTGAGAAACTCCTGGAATTAAGTGAAAAACAAAAACAAAAATCTCACAAAGAGATTGGATCAAGTAAAAGAGAAAGCTATCAGTGTGGAGCACAATAGAGATGAAGTGAATTACCCAGTCAAAGAAAATGGTAAATTTAAAACAAATAAAACAAAACAATAAAATAAAATAAAACAAAACAAAAAGTCAAGGAATAGAATATGCAGGTATTTTGAAATACTTTATAAAGATAAAATTTATGCTTAGTAGGTATATGAGGAGAAGCAACACAAATCAAAGGCACAGAAAATATTTACAACATAAGCATGGAATAAAAGTATCCAAATGTAAGAAAACATAGACTTACAAATGCTCAAGATGCATGAAATGCACCAATAGAAAGGACTAGAAGAGAAACTATGAAATTATATAATAATGATAAAAAACTAATAGTAGTAAAGAAAGGGTATTGTATGTGACAGGGGAGTAATATCTGTCACATACAGAGACAGACCTATCAAAATAAAACCTGATTTTTAAATAGAAGCTTTGATTGATGTTCTATAAATTCTAAAACACTTCATTGCCAGCCCAATGTACTATATCTAAAAAATTATTCATCTTCATCGAATGAGAATGAAAAAATTCCCATAATAGAAACAGATTTAAGATTTAAGAAAATAGCTGAGTTATTACCAAACTCAGTTGTACAGAATATAGTAGAAGTAATACTTTAGTCTGAAAGGAATACTAAACATACCCAAGAGGGCACATGGAATATATAACTTCAGAGTATAATTATACTGAAAGAGATATAAGAAAGCAATACCTCTACCTGCTCCCTTCTACCTTCTCCCTTTCCTCCTTCTCTCTCTCTGTCTCTCTGTCTCTCTCTGTCTCTCTGTCTCTGTCTCTGTCTCTCTCTGTCTCTCTCTGTCTCTGTCTCTGTCTCTCTCTCTCTCTCTCTCTCTCTCTCTCTCTCTCTCTCTCTTACACACACACACACACACACACACACACACACGGATACACAGATACAAATACAGACAGGAATACACAGAGTAAGAGAGAAAACATGAATTTATAAACATTATTTAGGCATAACTCATAGTCTTAATAGACTCACTCTGCAAATAAAATTATATAGACTAACAGAATTGATTAGAAAACAGGATCAGTGTTTCTGCTACATCCAAGAAACACACATTACCATCAATGATAGCTACCGTCCTTAGTAAAGGCCAACAAAAAAAAGAAAGAAAGAAAGAAAGAAAGAAAAAGGAAAAAAAGCATATTTCAAGCAAATAAAACTAAAAAACAAGCAGATGCATTTATTCTAATATTTCACAGAACATACTTCAAATAAAAACTAATTAGAAGAAATAATGCCAATTACTTTATATTCATTAAAGGAAACATCCATTGAGTATATTACAAATAAGGCTGCTATGAACATAGTGGAGCATATGTCCTTATTACATGTTGGAGCATCTTCTGGGTATATTCCCAGGAGTGGTATAGCTGGGACCTCTGGTAGTATGATGTCCAATTTCTGGAGGAACCACCACACTGATTTCCAGAGTGGTTGTACCAGCTTGCAATTCCACCAGCAATGAAGGAATGTTCTTCTTTCTCCACAACCTCTCCAGCATCTGCTGTCACTTGAGTTTTTTATCCTGGCCTTTTTGACTGGTGTGAGGTGGAATTTCAGGGTTGTTTTTATTTGCATTTCCCTGATGACTAAGGATGTTGAACATTTCCTTAGGTGCTTCTCAGCCATTCAGTATTCTTCAGTTGAGAATTCTTTGTGTAGCTCTGTACCCCATTTTTAATAGGGTTATTTGTTTCTCTGAAGTCTAACTTCTTGAGTTCTTTGTATATATTGGATATTAGCCCTCTTTCAGATATAGGATTGGTAAAGATCTTTTCCCAATTTGTTGGTTGCCATTTTGTCCTATTGACAGTGTCTTTTGCTTTACAGAAGCTTTGCAATTTTATGAAGTCCCATTTGTTAATTCTGGAAACAACCCAGATGTCCCTCAACAGAGGAATAGATACAGAAAATGTGGTACATCTACACAATGGAGTACTACTCAGCTATTAAAAACAATGAATTTATGAAATTCTTGGGGAAATGGATGGACCTGGAGAATATCATCCTCAGTGAGGTAAACCAATCACAAAAGAACACACATAGTATGCATTCTCTGATAAGTGAACATTAGCCTAGAAGATCGGAATACACAAAGTACAATCCACAAACCACAAGAAACTCAAGAAGAAGGAAGACCAAAGTGTGGATACTTTGTTCCTTCTTAAAAGAGGGAACAAAATACCCATGGAAGGATTTTCAGAGATAAACTATGGAGCAGAGACTGAAGGAAGGACAATTTAGAGACTGCTCCACCTGGGAATCTTTCCCATATTCAATCATCAAATCCAGACACTATTGTAGATAGTGCTGGCTGACAGGAGCCTGATATAGCTGTCTCTGAAGAGGCTCTGACAGTACGCGACTAATACACAAGTAGAGGCTCACAGCCATCCATTGGACTGACTATAGGGACTCCCAATGAAGGAGCTAGAGAAAGGACCCAAGGAACTGAAGGGTTTGCAACCCCTTAGCACAAGAAACAATATGAACTAACTAGTACCCTCAGAGTTCCCAGGGACTAAAACTCCAACCAAAGAGTACGTTTGGGGGGACTCATGGCTCCAGCAGCATGTGTATAGCAGATGGCCAAGTCCGTCATCAATGGGAGGAGAGGCTTGGCCCTGTGAAGGTTCTATACCCCAGTATAGGGGAATGCCAGGGCCAAGAAGTGGGAGAAGGTGGGATGGTGAGCAGGGGGAGCGGGGAGGGAACAGGGGATTGTTTTAGTTTTGGGTTTTTGTTTTATTTTCTTATTTTCTTTTCTTTTTCTTTTTTTCTTTTGGAGTGGAACCTGGGAAAGGAGATATTGTAAATAAAGAAAACATCTAATAAAAAAAGAGTATATTACAAAACATCTTAAAAGAAACACTATCAGATAAAAAACATGGCAGAGAGCAACACTGTGATAGTGGCTGACTGTAATACTGCATCACCAAAATATAAGTCTCCAAGACAAAAAACACATAGGGAAACTATGAATCAAGATGAGCATATGATCCCACATGATTATTAGACAATCTAATTTCTTCCTAGATGGCCAAGAAAATTTCTCCAAATTGAACAGTGCATCAAGACACAAAGAAAGTCTCAAATATTTATAAAACTTAAAATGATATCTTGTATATTATTTGGAAACAAAGGTATAAAACTGGATATAAATAATAATAAAATAAAATAAATTCTTAATTACTTTTCAATTGTAATGAAACATCATTACCAAAATCAACATAACAGAGGGAAGATTTTTGTTTTCTTTCTTTCTTTCCTTCTGTTTTTCTTTTTATCTTTTTCATCATAAAGCTTGTAGTTCTTCAGTGGGGGAATTTAAGGGAAGAGTTCAAGACAGGATCATGGAGGCAGCGAAAAAGGCAGAGGCCAGTGAACAGAACTGCTTAGGCTCCCTCATCCCTATCTTTTAAAAGCACCCAGGAACACAAGCCCAAGCATGGCATTTTCCACAGATATCTGTATACTCTAACATCAAGCAGCTGACTAAGACAGATGCAAATACTTACAGTCAACTAATGGACTGAAGTCGGGGACCTCTGCGGTTGAATTAGGGAAAGGTTAGAAGAAGCTGAGGAGGAACGCTACCCCATAAGAAGACTAGCAATCTCTACTAACCTGAACCCCTAAGAGCTCTCCAGACACTGAGCAGCATACCTGAGCTGATCTGAGCCCCCACATAAACAGCAGACGACTCCCTGAACTGGCCTCAGTGAGAGATGTGCCTAACTCCGGAGAGACTTTAGGCACCAGGGAGCAGGGAGGCCTGGTGGAGGGTCGGGGTGGGGACATCCTCTTGGAGACTGGGGGGGAGGAGGAATGGGATGAGGAACTGTGGGAGGGCAGACCTACTGGGAGAGGGGTAATAACTGGACTATACAAAAATAAAACTAATATGAAAGAACATTCCTTGAAAATCTATTTTTAATTATAGTAGAAAAATCTAAAAACAGTACACATATTTCTACATACACATGACCTATCAAAATTATGACAAGAAAATAAACAATAATGAGAACCAATGAGATAGAATCAGTAATTTTAAAAACTCTAGAGTTTTTAGTGAATAATTCTACCAGATCTTCACTAACATTTTTTCATAAAAAGAAAAGAATTCATCTAAATATGTTTATCAATTATTAGCCTGATGTCAAAGCCAGACACTAAATTCATAAAAAACAATTGTTAGCCAATCTCTAATAACCAAAGATGCAAAATTTCTCAATAACATACTAGCAAACATCAAACAATATAAAAATATTATGTATCATGATCAAATCAACTTTATCCTACTGGATAAATATATCCATGGGTGGTGGTAGTCAATCTATAATTACACGTAGAACAATAAGACTAAATTTTTACCTCACATCCTTCACAAAACTCAACTTCAAATTGATTGAGTCACTAATATAAGATTTTATACCCTCAGTCAGGCAGAGGAGATGTTAGAAAAATAATCTGCAACTATAACTGTAGAAAAGGACTCTCACAGGCATGGAGAATAGTAACTGACAATGAGACTGTGTAAACCCAGGGTCTGTTCAGCAAAAAACATGAGCATGTGAGAGGGAGCCTGTAAAACAGGAAAAATATTTGTAAGCTACACATGTGACAAAGAGTTCATATCTAGAATATGCAAAATACCAAAAATCAAATAGACAGACCCCTTAAACATGAGAATCCAAATAGAAAACAGGGTATGAAAATAAACAGAGTTCTTAAAAGATTAACACGAATAGCTGAGAAACATTTTTAAAATATTTAGCAACTTTAGCTATCAGGGGAATGCAAATTGAAAATATTGTGCTATTTTATCCTACTCCATGCAGAAGGACCAAGATTAAAATTCAAAGGGCATTATATATTTTCATGGACATGAGAAAACTTATTGAGTGTTAGTTGGAGTTCAGGTTTGTAATGCTCCTATGGGAATTATTGTGGAGTTTTCTCAAATATTTAGTAATTGACCTACTCTAAGACCCAGCCATGCTACTCTTAGGCATATAACCAAAGAATACTATTTTTTACTATAGAGATACTTGCTCTACTATGTCTGTAGAAGAATTTTAATCAGCAACATAGCTGCTCTGATCACATCCAAAGATGTTGTAGGTCTGTGTGATCTGGCTGGAATGCAGACAGGCCAGTACACAGTATATACCTTCAACCCCTCTGACTAGAACCCTTGAGTACACACCTTTAATCCCAAACAATGAAATCTAATTGAGGAGCAGACAGAGTGATAAATTTGATAGAGTCAGAAACAGAATATGCCCAACTCTCAGGACAAAAGATATGTATGAGCAGAACAGGGAGAGAGTCACTCAGTTCAGTCAGTCAATTGATTTCAGTGCAAAGAAGTTGAGTCAGTTGAGAGTCAGTGCAGTGAGTTCAGTGCAGGGGAGTTGATTTCATTCATGAGTTCATGCAGTTCAGTGCAGGTCAGTACTATCAGTTGAAGCCAGAGAGTAAGAAGGAGCCAGAAGATTAGAACCAGAGTTAGGTTGAAGGCAAACAGAACAATTCACTGAGAAGCTTAGAGAAGCCAGATTTAATCTGTCAATTTAGAGAGGAGTTTGAGCCAGAACAACTGAGTTGAACTAGAAGCAATAGGCCTTTGAAAGGACAATGACTTCTGGAGACTAAAGGTTACTTTTATGCATGTCCATATATATGTATGCATATATAGTTTTAGTGAAACTGAACTATAACAAGGGAATAATATCTGAAGTAGATACCACTTATCAAATTAAAAAAATACACAAGAAATTATTTACCTCTTTGGGAATTGGTGGCCAATAGGATCTCCAAACTTTACAAGCTGTTGCCAATGCTCTTGTTTAATCTTCACCACTTATGTTAACACTTCATTGCAGAGGGTATACCATCCACTGGACTTAAACAGAATGTGAAAAAAAATAAAACTGGGATGCATTTGGAAGCTTTATATCTTCCTGGCTATCTTTCACTGTGCTGCAAAATGATATCCATGTGACCAGAGGAGACAGCAATCATCAATCATTCAGCTATAAAATATGCTACAACACTGAGTGCTTGTCAAGATATACCCACTGGCACAATTGTGACATGAATGTTATGTGAGTAACAAAGTGCTTTCTCATTGTAACCAAGGCCCACTCCATGTGATGGAGCTCATTCTGGCACTGTTAACAGGACCAAGAATATGTGGCTTGATATGTCATATGCCCTTGAGAAGAACCTAATTCTCTCATTCTGATAAATGAACATAGTATAGGAATAACTCTTGTATTACTGTTATGCCCATAGAAGAAATAACTCTCATCAGAGAAGCTAATATTTAGAGTGGATATCAATTAACATAGAGAATCTCAACTGACCAATGTGTAGTGAACATAGACTGCTCACCTATAAATGGGACATACATATCACATGCTTTCTCCTAAGTCTCAAGGAACACTTTAGAAGGGGAGATATAAAAACTGTAAGAACCATGGGTGGAGAATGACTTAAGAGGACTATTTTATGGACACATTACAAGAGGTAGACATATGAACTGAAAACAATTATGACAATATGTAAAAGATTTTAGTAAATTCCAGCCCCCAAAAAATACCACTGAGAGAGAGAGAGAGAGAGAGAGAGAGACATCAAGAGAGTGAACAAGCAAATGAGTGAGTAAGAGAAGCAGAAAACACCACTAATAGTTGAAGGGTTATTGGTATTTGATAGTGTCCAGGAAAGAGTGTATCTCAGTCAGGGTTTTTATTCCTGCACAAACATCATGACCAAGAAGCAAGTTGGGGAGGAAAGGGTTTATTCAGCTTACTTCCACATTGCTGTTGATCACCAGAGGAAGTCAGGACTGGAACTCAAGCAGGTCAGGAAGCAGGAGCTGACACAGAGGCCATGGAGAGGTGTTCCTTGCTGGCTTGCTTCCCCTGGCTTGCTCAGCCTTCTCTCTTATAGAACCCAAGACTTCCATCCCAGGGACGGCACCACCCACAAGGAGCCCTACCCCCTTGATCACTAATTGAGAAAATGCCCCACAGTTGGATCTCA
>NW_022196897.1:34720248-34741589 GCF_008632895.1 Mastomys coucha
AAGCTCCCTTCTCTGTGATAACTCCAGCCTGTGTCAAGTTGACACACAAAACCAGCCAGTACAGAGAGCATCAGTTTTCTTTAATGATATGACAACAGTGACAACATATCAGATAGATGTTACTCTCAAAGTAGCTGGGCAACACAAACTGGACTACACTTGAGGGGAAAAGGAGAAAATTCTAATTTGAGTGGGTAAGGAAGTAGGAGTGAAGAAGATTGGTAAGACAGGAATTGGGATAGGTAAATATGATCACAATACATTGTGAAATTTTTTCAAAGAAATAATTAAAGTATTACTTAAAATAATGTTCTTAGCTGGTGCCTAAGTAGAGTCTTTACACCTATTGACTAGCATCTGTGTCACAGGAAGTTATTCTGCACAATACTAGAAGGAAAGGTACCTACCAACCCCACTAGAAACCCTGCAATCTACAGCTATAACCTGCCTGTGTAATGTGCTGGTGCAATAGTGGCATAACCAACCACTATCTGATTAGAATTGAGTCCTACTTCATGAGATGGAAACCTTTTCTGACCCTGCTCATAGATAGGCTCTGGGCCTGGTGGGAAAGCAAATACTATTGTTCTTCTAAAGAAACTCATGAAGAAATTTACCCTCCCTGTTTTGTTATGTCCATATATAGTTATCTCTTAGCAATCATCGGACAAATTTCCTCTTAAAACAGATGCAAACTAATACACAAAGATCTGCAGTTGCAGGTACTAACACAGAGAGTAAGAGACCTTACTAGGTCACTCTGTACTCAATAGGCTGTCTTGGTCATACATTTTCCCACAGGGATCAGGGAGCTTTATAGAAGAGGCAGTGGATAGATTGTAACTGTCAGAGAGGATTGATGTCACCAAGAAAATGGTGTCTTCCAGACACACCAGGAGTGGCACACATAAACTCACAGAGACAGTGGCAACATGCAGAGGATCTGAACACTTCCAAGCCATACAGGATCCCAGTGCTGAAAGTGGAAAACAGACACAATCTCTCATCCCTAACCAAGCTATCTTTGACTGATCCCTGCTTGAAAAGTGGAAAAAAGCATTTTCAACAATGGAGTCTTACCACACTTCAGGGTAGACCCCATACCCTAAGTAGACAGCCAACACAAAATGTACTCAATGGTGTTTTTATATATTTTTTTTGTATCTCATTTTATTTTGTTTGGGTAATTTTTTTTAATCTCATTGGTATTTTTCCTGTATATTAACCTTTCTGAGTGTGCGTCTTTTGTTTTTTGTGCTTTTTTCACTATTATACCTTAAAATTTTTTTATTTTCATGTTTGTTTTCTAGAGAGAGAGAAAGAAGGCATGAAATTGGATGAGTGGGGGATGGCAATGTAGGGAAGATCTGAGAGGAGACGGGTGAAGGGAAACTATGATCAAAATATATTATATGCTTTTTTTAAAAAAAGATAATATCATTTTAAAAGCAAATGACTTAAAACATAAATTATTTTTATTAAAAAGTAAATGACTGTAGTTTGAGATAAGCCTGTAAAAAATGCATTATTTAAGTTCTGAAATATGGATTTGCTCAAAGGACCATCCAAGAGACAACACTTCACATTCAGCCTTATAAAGGGAAGAGAGGTCACTATAGCAATTAGATACAGGGTTCTACACGAGAAACTGATTTAAACAGTCATGCTCCTCATCTTGCTTAGATGTGAAAGATTTTAAAGCAAGGAGGGTTCATTTTAAAACAGAAATACCAAAAAACCCTTGCCTGTTGTCTTAGGGTTTCACTGCTGTGAACAGACACCATGACCAAGGCAAGTCTTATAAAGAACAGTATTTAATTGGGCTGGCTTACAGGTTCAGAGGTTCAGTCCATTATCATCAAGTGGGGAACTAGGCAGCATTCAGGCAGACATGGTGCAGGAGGGGCTGAGAATTCTACATCTTCATTGAAGGCAGCTAGTGGAAGAATGTCTTCCGGAGTGAGGGTCTTAAACCCATACCCACAGTGACACACACCTACTCCAATAAGGCCTCACCTTAAAATAGTGCCACTCCCCAGGCTAAGCGTATTCAAATCATGACACCTGACTCTAGTGCTCTGAAGAATACACCAGGAATAAGTATTGTTGGATGATGCTCCTCAGCTAATCTGTCCAACATTATTTTCTTCCCACGCCTTATTCTTTCATGATTTCACAGCTAAGTTCTTTTACCATAGTTAAGAGAAGAGAAAGCCTAACCATAATTTTATTTGTTACCTTCCCACTTCGACCTTATTGAGAATGAGAATTAATCTAGTTTTAAAGGCTGGTGCTTATCCTGCCCCACAGATGTTCATAAGACCATACCAGAGCAAGACTCTTGACTTCAATATGGTTATGGCATGACCTAATGGAGCAAAAATAGAGCACAGATTAGGTTCATTTAATGTCATCCATCTGGCTAATTCCACCTTCAAAATTAAACAAATAAGTTACTTAGCTGAGTAGAGTTCTAATTCAACATTATGTTGCTCTATGATCCTCTAATACAATTTGGCAGCTGTAATTGAATCTTCAAAAAGATATACAAATGCCAGAAATAAACATGCCCAAATGCTCAACTCAAACAACTGATTTCTTTATTCCAATTTGTACCTATGGAATTGTGTTTGATGAAGAAAGCCAAGTATTTGGTTTACTATTCTTTTCTCTCACTTTCAGTTTACATCTGAAACAATCTTTATTTCAGTTCTATTGCAGAAAGAAATATTCACTGAATCTAAAATGATGGATTCTTTCTCACTTTCTGTTCTTACATGAGGGACAATGGGTTTGACCAACATCTACAATCTTTGTTAGCTCTGCACAGGTGATTTCTATTACTTGATTTCTACTGCATGATCAGTAGGAACCTCTCACTGGTCCTGTGAGCCACTTTAGTATGAGTCACTGTTGAGATTGTGTGAGCCACATTGGTATGAGTCACTGTTGAGATTGTGTGAGCCACATTGGTATGAGTCACTGTTGAGATTGTACTTTGGTTCATTGGTTCTGGATTGTTTATTGAGATACATTGTAGAATTGTTCAAATTTCATAACCATGTGTTTATGTTGTAGTGAAAGTGTGGAGGCCCAGGCACTATATCACTTCCTATTCTATATTGCTAGTCATTTTATCTTGCCATGGTTCTTTTGATATTAACCACTAGTATTTGTCAAATTTTTCTAACTTTATTACTCACTTCAATCTTCAGTACTTCTTTATTCCTGGATTTTTACTTGTTTAACACTGAATAGTTTTGTTTTTTCTTATTATTTAAAGGTATTTCCTAATTCATTTTAAAAATTCTCCAACGTATTTTTAAATGTTTTGATATTTTTGAAATCATGAAGTCATAAGCCTGTCCTACTTAGCCATTATCCATAGTTGTTTGTCACTTTGTTTTCTTTTATTTGAAGTTGTTCTGTATATGTCTGACTTATCTGTAGTTGGGGATCTAGGATCTTTCCCCTTTTTTGGCATGTATAGCATCGGGTGAAAACTGTTGTTCAGAAAAACATACTCTAATTTGAGCAGCAAACATTTCCCGGGCCAATCCAATGACTAGAAGTTTAGCAGACATCTGCTTCATCCTGATCTGTCTTCAGGGTACCCTTCTTCCTTGTGTGCCATAATAAAAACGGGAGAACATTCACTATCCTTATGAGGTTTCTACTCCAAATTGTGGTTGCAACAATGGAAGGGTTTCAGAACCGTTCAATCTTTCAACCACCTTCTTGGGCATCTGCAGAGATCCCTACAGGAGAAGCAACACAACTCTGGGGACTTCCAATTTCCCTTCCTGGATCTTGAGCTTCAGACAATTTTAATTTTCAATTCTCTGACATGTAGTGCATTTCTCATTCTCTGGGTCCATCATTAAACAGTACATGATAATACTTTACAAGCAGTTGACCTAAGACACAATAAAGACAACAGAGGAGAGTTATGTTTTACAGTGGACAGTAATTTGACTTAACTGATAAGTATTTGGTTTTTAGTGATGGAGTAAAAATTAATTATGCTATTAAATATCAATTTTCTCAAAAAACTAACTTTGCCAACAACTGAGAACTTCCAAATCTGTGCCAGATATGTGAAGTGTTCAAAATGAATATACTACATGGTGAGTAATATGAGTGCTAACACATCCTACAGGCAGTATACATACAAACAGTGGCTTTTTGCCCTCATATGTGGTTTATCACTGAGCTTATAAGTTACAAGCAAAGTTAATTTTAAGAGAGAAATGAAATTCAATTGATAGCATATTCATATATATGAATTAAATAATGTGTATTTTCATATAAACATTTAAATAAAAAGTAAAGATCAGAATTATAAAAATAAGCAAAGTTTTGTATATATATATATATGTATGAATTAAAACAAATTTCAAGAACATAGCTTTTCATTTGATTTAAATTGGTATTTGGAATGATACACTCCATTTCCCCCCTTAACTTCAAAATATTTTATTTCAATTTAAGAGGCAATACTCCAACAGTATAACTCTGGCAGAATGCTTGGCATTCAAAGTTTGACACATCTGATTGACTCATAGCCAGATTAGTCAAACAAAGAGAAATAAAAATAAATAATATTTTGCTAGCTGTACTTTCAGAAATAAAATATAACATATATATCACAATGTTCATCAATTTAAATGTGCAAAAAGCACAAAGCTATTAGTATATATTAGTTTTGAATGTTCTTTGTGTATCTGCATTACAGCAATCTTTATTATAATGTTTTCAAGTTGTTTCAATAAGGCAGAATACTCTATAATTTAGTTTAATGATCAAATATCTTTGTGAAATAGAAAACAAAACAGTTCAATTTGACTATTTCTGATCCACAATGTGAATGTAAGTGTAAATCTTTTTTAAAATGGTCTTAATATGTATCACTGAATAAAATATATCTAGGAACACACAATTTTAGTGAAAATGAATGGAATAATTTTGCAAAACAAATTGCAAGCTACATTAAAGGAGAGTACTTAGTTATGAATATATTAAATCAATTCACAATTTGTACTCTTTATAACTGAAATTATGTAATACTCAGCGCTCTGTGTGTTTTCCTTGATTGATACCCAAATGAATGTTGCATTGATTATATATTATCCTTCCTAATCCACTTAAATCTAGATGTAAAATAACACCATACACATAGAATTTCTGTGTCCCAGTAGCACTGTACAGTGTATGGTATTTTCAATTACGTTTGATAAACAACAAAACATTCAAAAATACCTCTTTACTCTTTTCCATTAGTTATACATGAAATTAAAATGAGTCATGAGAAGTAATGCTGTCATGCTAAGATATTCAGCGCATCTGTGAATGCATTACTTTCTGTAGCTGACAGGTTTCTATGGGCCCTTCTGCTTTTAAAGCCGTAGAGGAGTCTGTATTTTTTCACACAATAGATGGCTTGGAGAAGCCTGTCTTTTGAAATGAAGAGCTGGAGAATGCTGCAAGAGACTTGCCAAATCACAGTACAATTATTAATCCAAGCATGATGAAATTGTTCCTTTAACTATAATCATGTAATTCATCAAAATACTACTAGAGCATGTCACCTTCAATGGCTACGCCGACAGAGCTCCTTATTCTAATGTCTACAAGTGCAGAAAAATATTTTTGATGTTATGGATTTTTACAAAGCAATGTTTTGAATTTAGACGACCTTGCTTTATAGTTTTATTTAAAAAAAAAAACTATACCATGTTTTACTTAAGTGTGGGTATTTTGCATGTGAGTGATCTCAGGTATTGAGGTTGTATATAGAGGTATTTAGAACAAAATTGATATATTTCCCATATGTCAGTTACCTCATCCTCTTCGATGACTATGCTAAACATGCTAAGTCTATATGTAGCCTCATAAGCACACAAATCAGCAGATCACACAAACTACACTGGGATCAACCCACAGTGCTTCCTTATACATTTATTTTCTAACATAATTGCATACATGTCCAAATATTATGCTGGAAATTGAAATGTAGAACAAACCAGCACTATTTCTTGACACTTATCCAAAAGACACTGAGGAATGACTTGTTTGAAGTAAAAGTAAAACATTAGCGTTTTTGTGCTCTTCAGTGTTAAGATGCCTGAAGTTGTATATTGTTCATATAGTATTGGTATACTATTTGAAATAAGAATTTCAATATAATTAGTAACAGTATTTATTCTGTTTTCAAACACTGTGATCAAGTGAATAGAATGTAAAAATATAAGTTTTAGGCTGAAATATTTGAATAAACTAACCAAACCGAAGGCATGACAATGAACAGTAATACCTTTCTATGTACTCTAAAACAATACTCAAATTCTCTTGCCCATTGACTGACAAGTATGCTTCTTCTTGCTAACACATTTTCCGTTAAGAGCATGTAAGTCAGCAAAAATAAAGATGTGAAATTTTGCTGTACTGGTTAATTTATCAGTGTTCAAAGTAAAACTTTCAAGTATCATATTCTTTTAATGTAAATGCCAAAATATTTCTGTAACACTATTCTATTAGGTTTGAGTTTTGTCAGACATCAGTAGTAGCAAATAAACTATTTTTTAAATAAAGCCAGTTTCTTACAGTATATTCTGATCGCAAAAGCAAACAAAATCTCGATATGATTGGTGTTATTATCTTATTCAACACTTAGTTTTCATCTTTTCTTTATAATAATTATAACTTTAATGGTAGAAAAGTTAATTGTTATGTTCCTCAACTTGTATAGAAGTTTTATTTTCAATAAATAGTTCATATTTTAAGAATAATGATTCATAGCCAATGAATTGCATTAACATTTATTTAATTAGTTTTAAATGAAAAATCTGAGAGCTTGCACTTTATTTTAGCTGATCACATGAGAGCTCTCAAAAACATTTTTTTTATACAGAGATGACATGATTATGTGCTCTCTCATAGTAATGCTCGTTTTGAAACAGGGTCTCCCTACAGAATAATAAGCTTATCTGGAACTCACTGCACAGACCATCATGAATTTATACTCATGACTCTCCTGTCTTAGCTTCCTAAGTACAGGGACTGCAGGCATGCAGCCCCATGCCAGGCTGCAAATGTTTCTAAGGTCACTGATCTTTACCTATTTCCCCAAAGGAAACAGGAATAATTTTACTAAAATATTATCAAAAGTTTCTACTCATTATGACTGTCTGTCACAATAGATTTTTCTGTAGAAGAACTGTATTTACTCCTTTAAATTTTCTTAGACTTCTGTGTATCTGTGCATGTGTTCCTGGGCATGTTTGTGCTGCAGGCATCAAGCAGAAGAGGGTGCCCAGTGAGCTTGTATGTCAGTCCATGGTGAACTATACAAAATTGTGGTCTATTGAAAAGAAGCAAGAAAGACCTCTCTAGCCCAAGAGTTGAAGATATTTCTGTGATAGCTCTCATTTACATCAAGTGCATTAACATGAACTTTCAAAAAAGATTTCAGAATTCTTACCCTTAAAACTATACATTGCCTTTAATCCCAGCACTTGGGAGGCAGAGGCAAGCGGATTTCTGAGTTCGAGGCCAGCCTGGTCTACAGAGTGAGTTCCAGGATAGCCAGGGCTATACAGAGAATCCCTGTCTGGAAAAACAAAAAAAAAAACAAAAACAAACAAACAAACAAACAAACAAACAAAAAAGTATACATTGCTCTCTCTCTCTCCCTTTTTCTCTAACTTTCTGTCTCTGTTTCGATATCTCATTTCCCCCACTTTTCTCTTTCTCCTGATTCCTCTCCTCTTTTCTTCTTTGATATTCTCTACAATCAAAACTCCTGCACATATATTTGTCAACTTAAGTAAACCAAATATATAATCTATGAAAAATATCACTAGTATATGCAGTTACATTCTGTCTCAGGCTAGTGTATAAAAGAGCTAGTGTCACTAAATACTATTATTTGATTCTTTTATGAAATATAAATATAGGTATTATACTGAATTATATACCATAATATTTAGCATATTATTTGGTATAAAAAGAAAGCAAATACTCAATGACTACATATGTTGCTTTAGCATAGCTAAAATATAAGGAAAACAGAATAATAGCTTGAAAATAGAATGATTTCTGTTTTTACTTTCCAATGGAAGCATTTATGGAGTTCTTATTGTTACCTAACTTTAAGTGCTACCAAGACAGGAGTGTAGGTTCCAAAACAATAAAGATTAGTGCTTTAAGACATGAGAAGTAATCATTAAAACTACAAAATAATTTAATTAATGAAAATTAAATTTTTTTGTATAATATATTTTGATCATGCTTTTACCTACCCCAACTCCTCCTACATAACTTTGTTTTAATTTTTTATCTCCCTCTTTAGAAAGAAAACAATGAAGGAAGAAAATATACAGCAAAATTTTGTAACTCTGGAATCAATATGGTTTGACAAATAAATGAACTTTATGTTCTGGATTGATTAAGCATAAATATCTTAAAGCTCTTTATATATTACTAAATTTCTAGAGAGGAACACATTGATATTTGTTAGAACATATTTGGAATTTCCATGTCAATATTTTATTGTCACTACAGAAGAGTGATGTTACAACTTAATTCTAAACCTTTGGATAAGAAAATCTATGACACATTTTGAGGAAATGTGTTCTAGAATATGTAAATAAAATCTAGACTCAATGAAAGAAGACTGTAATAATATAGCAAGCACTGCAGCTTTGCTCACATCTACCTGGTCGCATAGCAGAATAGATTTTGTCATCACTGTGAAGACAGACCTGCAGATATAGCCTTCAAGACCTGCTGAGGGTTCATGTCTTGATGACTATGATTCCAGTAGAGAGTAAACATATTTACATGACACAAAATATGTGTTGTTAAGAATGTAGACTTCACTTTCCTCTATGGAATAGACAAAAATAGTGTTGCAGTAAATAAAAACAACTGAATATGATATGGAACTTTAAGGCCATTCACATTTTAATCCAGAATACTAAGAGAGAGAGGGAGAAAGGAGTAATTCTGAAGATACTAGTCAGAAAGATGAAATAACCATGGTATTTATTTAGAGGAACAAAGAAGACTAAATTTCAAGAAAAGAGTCAGGATAAAAATGTTTGTTCTGAGCCTGGTCTATAGAATGAGTTCCAGGACAGCCAGAGCTATACAGAGAAACCCTGTCTCGAAAACAAAGAAACAAAAAAAACGTTTATTCTGGACCCTAGTAAGAATCAAATGTGATGTCAAATAAAGGTTGGTAAATAAGAGTAAATCTCATAGGAGAATTTTGAAGTCCTAATTTTGTCTTGAATTTAGATTTTATACATTCTAAAGGTATAATCATACTACAGAAATAGATCAAACCACAAGGAATGAAGATGTAGAAAAAAATAGAAAGTAAGTTCTCACAGTCTTCTATACTTAAACTTTGGCAGAGAATGACAAACAGACTATGGGAATTAGTGTCTATAAAGAGGTAGAACTAATACAACAGTGAAAAGTTTAATTCATGATTAAGACTCTTCAGAAGGTAAATACTGATTTCTTTAGTCTTGACATAAAAATTTTTGATGAATGTGTTGTGAATTATTTCTATATAGTGGTAAGCAAAGAAACAAACAGAATATTAAATAGCAAAAAAGGAATTTGAGGCTCTGTGTATGGACAATTAATTAACCACATTCTGTAGCAGATTTATAATATAAAATTTAGAACTTTTAAAACTGGCAAACCCAGTATTTTTATACACTGTTAAAAATGATCCTGCATAGGTGAGGAGAAGAATGAGGAGGAGCAAGAGGGATGGTGAGAGGAAGGAAAGAGATGAAGAAAGAGGGTGGTGGAGAGAGAATGAACACCTTTGTAATAACATATTGAGTGTTCATCATCTGGTGGAAGAAAAACTAGGGGCACAGGTACAGGAGTACAAAGAAACATATACCTACAATCATATGACAGCTACTTAGTCTTTGCTACCTGGATCATGTTGGCTATCATAACAAAAGTATTGCCTATTTATTTATTTATTTATTTATTTATTTATTTATTTATCCCAAACACACACTTCCCACCTGGACTTCCTCTCACAGTGTCTCTCCCTCCATCCCTGTCCCATTTCCTTTTTCTTTAGAAGGTGCCCTGCCCCTGCTGTGTGCCCACTACACACGCCTTGTGCATCAGTCTCTGCAGGATTATGTATATCCTCACCCACTGTGATGACACAGCCCTTTGGGGGAATGGATGGATATACCACAGTGAGGCTACAACTTTAGGGGAGAGCCTCTGGTCCAGTTGTCAGGAGACCCACATGGAGACTGAGAGGCATGTCTGCTACATTTGTTGGATGGTGGCTCAGTGTCAGAAGTTTCAGAAGATTCAGGTTAGTTGACTCTGTTTGTCTTCCTGTGGGGAAGTTGGATACAGGATATAGGTGATTGGTTTATGGGGTATTTGTTTGAATGATTTATAGAAATTGAAATTTATAGATGTTCCCATTTGATGTTTTTGATTTTTCCTAATAACAAATTCTAAAGAAGTAGAATATTTAGGATTTGTGAGTTATCTGAATACCAATGGGGAATATTCTAATTCTGGCCTCTTTAAATGCCCACAGACTAATATACTCAGTTACCCCACTATGATATCAAGCCTCTGAGATTCTTTAAAAATCCCAGAAAACATTTGTTCTAAAGCTTGAACATAGCAAGCATTTATTAATAAATAAACAATGGATTGCATCTTTTATTAGATTATATGTAGTTGAGTCTTCTGTCAATATATCTTTAATCCCTGAACTCCAGTGGCATTCACGGGGATAAATTTTCCACACTACCAACAAACACCATTTGTCCTTCACTGTTCCAGAGTGGGATTTATCCTTCTGTCTTAGGACAGGATTCTCTTTCCATCTGTGGCTTCTCAGACTCTACGGGGCAGTTTTTTTCCAGTCAATATTTAAAGAGCTTCCACTACTTCTTTTATTGCAGTTTATTCAATTAGTAAGCAACCCTATGTGTATTTCTATGTCACTTTATTTTTAACAAGAAAGCTTACACAGCTTAAAGTGGAAGGTCCCGAATAAAAAACAGTCTTATAAGTATTAGCTATCTTATTTATTTAATAAAAATTCACCAGCTATAAAATCAAAGTGCATCATTATCTATTTGAGCCCTAACTATCTAATTCAGGCTTGGGTTGTAGATAAAATAGAAAATGTAATTTGTCATCATAAGCGTATTATTATTTAATCATATGAAACTTATGGTTTATCTTGAGAAAAGTTTATAGTAATTTTAATATATAGGAGCCATTTCTGACAGATATGATGAAATAGATTCATCACTCTTGACAAATTATATTGGAAAATATCATTCTGTGATTTGCCACAGAACCTTATTGCCAGATTCAACAGGAATTTCACCTGTGATTCCTTTTTATAATATTATTCAGTAGCAATTGAAAACTGATTTTTTTGGAGGGACTGCTGAGGCCTTTGAGTGTAAGATGGTTATAGGAATAATTATATGAATGAAAGAAACCTGTAGCCCTTTAAATCAAACTAAGTAGTGTTTTATTAAAGTGCTCAGCAAATCAATCTAAATCCAAGGATAATAAAGCCCTAATCAGGTGGTAGAAAAAATAATAGGTTGTCATGCATGAGAAAAAATAGGCAATCATGGAATGTTTTCTTTAATTAGGTCATGTAAAGTGGAAGAACTGAGTAGGAACTGGCAAGACATTCATCATGAGCAAGGTGGGAAATTATTTAGATTACTAAGGGAGGAAAATTTAATGTGATACACTTACATTTGCCTGGACAGAAAATTAAAACGTTTTATTCACTATATGTATTGCTTTACTAGTGATAAATATTGACATATGTGAAATTTTTCTAAAGCTGAACTGAACCAGTTAGCCATCTAGTTGGTTAAATCTGCATGTGTTAATTGTTTTATAATTATTTGAATTTCTGTGGGTGGTACTCCAAGAACACACAGGACCGTGCCTCAGACATTCTCCCACAAAGCAGTCTCTCAACTCCAATGGAACTTAGTTCCTAATCAACTTGAGATTGGTCATTTAGCACTCCTCATTTCCCCTTTAAAATGAAGGATGTAATTAATACCATTGGCTTTGGGAATGCACTGCTCTGCACAGAGGTGAAGGTATAAATTAAAAAATCTTCTTAATTTCTGTCTCTTTCTCTCTTGCTCGCTAATACACATGCACATGAGAGTGTGTATATACACACACACAAACAAAACTCAAAATGAACAAACAAATAAAAAAAACAGTGAAATAAAAATGTCTAAACAAACAAAATAAAACAAAAAGGACCCTGCCCCCCACCATGCCCACACACACACAAAAAAAATGTGGAGGTCCTTTTCTGTTAGCCTACCCTGGTTGTAAGAATGTGGTTGACAGCAAGAAAGTGGATTTTACCTTTACCAGGATATTAATTGCAAATAGCTTCTTTATCATAGGTTGGAATCTGTGTTCACTTCTCCCTCCCAGTGCTGGGACACATCTCAGGCCTGAAACTGGAAAACAAGAATCCGTAGACGGAAACATTGCTAGCACATTGCCTATATTTTTTTGGCCCAAGCCAAAATCATCTTGCACTTCAGTGGGAAGTACCAGTATTTGCCAGGTTCTCACCATAAGTGCTCGTTAATAAAGAGCCTGGTTGACCAGAAGTGTTAAAGTATTAAAAATCCCAAGACAGGGCCAAAGAAATCATCATCATACATGATGTGATGAGGTGAGGGTTACTACTTAACTCTTTATCCCATATGGCAACCTGCCTGAGCTATAGTCTCTGAAATGCTAATAGATTCCTAGCAAAACAGAGTGCCAGTTACCCGGAGCAACAATTTAATGAGTTTAGCTTTTCTTCCTTTTCATTCTTAGTTCACCTGGTAAATGATCCTCCCTATTTCTGTGTTATTTTCTGAGGCAAAATTTCAACACATCTAGATAATTATCTCTCCAACTATCCATAAGATAAAAGTTTTCAGCAGGCATTGATGGTCATACTACAATCTCACTTCTCTCTCAGAGCCAGTAAATCAAATAGTGTCACTCATCGTTCTGTTTTCATTAACTCTGAAACACTCATTCTTCTTTAATTAAATACAAAGTGAAATTATTTAGAGACTTCTTTTAGCATCTAGAGGATGCTAAATTCCAAGAAGAATAGAATCTCTTTCAAATTGTTGACAGTGCAGTTATTTTTGTTCCTTGAAATATATGGACTTAATGCATTGGTTCTTAAAGTTTGTATTCTATTGGGGATATCAAGAAAACTTTACAGAGTTACAAAGTTTTATTTAGCCTTTATCCCAGGATTTTCACTATACATTCAGATGGGCTCCCATAGCATGTGTTTCTAAAAGAACAACAGGTAATTCTCAAAGAGAAAAATCCACAGACCTTACTTTGAGGGAACCTGGCCAATTGAACACTTATACTTTAATGAGCTGACATTGAAAGGTTCAGTCTAATCAAAGAGAAATGGTCATAACTTGCTATAGCAGAAGACCATAAAATATATTAAAATGAATATATTGCATATCTCCCCACAATTACCAATCTTCTGACAGTTGGTGGATATTGGAGCAATTACCTTCTTGCTGAAAGGCCGAGACCTGTTAGCCTATGGATTTACCTACAGCTTCAATTGTCTGATTTGTTCTCAGGACCATGTCTTTCATTCTGTTACTTTCAGGTAATATTAAACCAATGTCATATTGCGTAACTTTGATAGTTCCATGTTCCTCTGGGCAAGGTGTCAGCCTTGCAGTAGCAAGGTCTACTTGATTTAGTGGTTCAACAAGCCCGTCGAAGAGGTCCCATTGCCTCTCTTCCACCACTCATGAAGAACCAACCTACAAATCACTTGTCAACAACTTTGATCTACCTTGTTTCAGGTGGTTTACTCTCTGTCTATTATTTCTGCTAAGAGACCCGTGAAAATTAAATACAGACCTTGCTGATGCTTGACCGGCCCAGTGCTCCATCATAACAGCAGTGTAATAGCAATAAATCATTTCAACTTTAATCTATTGTTATTGATGAATGTACAATTATTTGTCATCTAATATGCTGAAAATGATGACCAAAGAAATAGATCAACTTTTTTTCTTCTTCCAAGTGCGGCATTGATGGATTGTATCCCTAAGCTGTTATTACACTTATAATGTTGTCCTCGGCACTGACAGCACAGCTAGTTTTTTAATCATCCCATAGTAATCAACTTAAGACAACATAGCAAGACTCATAACTCATGTTCTTTTCTTCTTTGGCAGTGACAGGAAATGAAAATGTTTTTATTCTTTTGAAATAATTCTTACCTGACTAGGCTGAAGATTGCTTTAAAATTGTAAATAAATGGTTGTTTATTGAGCTGGAACTGAAATGTGACATATTAAAATGTCTTTTTCCAAACAGGAAAAAAATTATTTAGGCCAATGTAGAGTAAGACAGTTTAAAAAATTATTTTTTCTTTTAACTGGTTCATTGCTAACTTAATACCTTAGGGGAACATTTGAACAAAACCAGCATAGAAACAAAAATATTACAGATAAATATGACAATGTTAAAATGCTTCCCTCTGACTTCCTACAAATGTCTGCCAATCTTCTCCTTTGCATTTCACTACTAGCATTGGTGGCTGAGAATTTGATGTGGAAACAACAAAGTTTAGAAATGAAATATTACTGTGATTAAGCAAAAGTTATTTCAAAGAATAACTGTTATTAAGCCAATAGATTGTAAATAGCCTATATATTAGGTGTAAGATCTTATTTCTGAAATGATAAATTTCTCTCCGCTTACTACCTGCACTTAAGACAGGAGGAAATAGTCTTCAAAATTTTTACAAACTTCTAACAAAAATCCCTCTTACTGTATTTTGACCTTAGAATGCTTTTCCCTATAAATAAGATGAATACAAATAAAAATTCAGTACTGGGTAATAAAGATTTTTATCCTCACATAGATTTTGTATTCTTTTATGTCCCTATTAATTTGAACATAAGCTGGAAGTCAAAATTTTAAACCTGTGTAGTTAAGTTTTATTGCTATTAATTAATATGTTATTTCTTACTTTTAGTGTAGTGATGTTCGAAGTAAAGTCTGAAGCTCATTAGTGTCTGGAAAATTGAGCAAATGTGTAGCCTGGCCTCTAAATATTAATCTCTACAACGGGATCAAATTGGAGATATCTCAGCACACTTTTGACATGCATGAATTTTGAGATGTGCTAGCTAAAATTGATTTACGTTTTCTTATTTTTTATTATTGTGAAAAATCCATGATGAATGTGGCAGGATGATGCTTCTAACTTTGCTCAGCATAGAGTGTCATAGAAAGAATGGCCTAGGAAGCACATTTTTCGGTACCTCAACTGAGAGAGAACATCATATATGACCCAGGAAAAGTCCTGCTTTTCCCCTCTGTTTGCACATTGGTAAAATACAGATAAGTACTCAGAAGGGTACTGGGAGACCAGCTAACAGATGTTCTACTGATTAGCTTTATGTCAATTTGACACAAGCTAGAGTCATCTGAGTGGAGGGAACCTCAGTTAGGAGCTGTGACCTTGTTGGAGTAAGGGTGTCCTTTTTTGGAGAAAGTGTGTCACTGAGGGTGGATTTTGTGGTTCAGATGCTCAGATCCTGTGTCATTTTCTCTTCACGCTGCCTGCTGATCTAGATATAGAACTCTCAGCTCTTTTCTCACACCATGTCTGTCCACATGTTGCCATGCTTAAGCATTATGGGGATGCTGTGATGGCAACAGACTAACATCTGAACTGTAACCTATCCCCAATTAATTGATATGTATACACATATACATATACATATATCATTACAATATGCAATATATAAATACAACCTATGCAGTCTATATAACATGACCATCTGGTATTGTATAACCAGAGTGCTCTGCCATGGGCAAAATTATGTCTTTAGCTCTCATCCATCATTAGTTACCTATAGTTCTACATGTGAGCTTTCCCTGTCCACATTAGAATGCCTATATTTGTTCAATTACAATTAGTACTTTTCATCACATCATTTCCATTCCATTCTTTGTTTTGAAAATATCTACCTGTTATGAGAAGACTTTAAGATAAAAAGGTGTCAAGTAAAATGATCTTTATCAAGGACAAACAATTATTTGTCTAGGTATTTTATAAATGCACAATTTTCTTTCTATATTTTTCTTCATTGATGAAAATGGAAAATGAAGTATTATCAATAATAAATTTTCATTTATCATTTACACCATTCACAAATTAAGAGTGAGGAGAAAGATATTACTTCCAGGAATATGTCAAATCCTGGAAATGTTAGTTATTTGTGGCCCAACACAAAGAAGTAAACTATCTTGAAGCATTAAACTATTTTGTGATATTTTAGTGAAGTGATTGCTCTTCAATAGTTTTTATGTAGAATGCATGTTATTCAAGAGAATATGTTCATTATTACATGGTTATATGTGTATGTTGTCGCCCTCTCTTGTCCTCATTTCTCCATTTAATGGTCACACACATTGTCCCAAAAGCATACAGGTCATATACATGAATGATAATCCAAATTATCATATATATGTTCAACAAGATTCCACATATGAGAGAACATTTTCGATTTGTCTTTTTACTTGTGTTATTTTGTCTAACATGATGATACCTGTTTTCATTCATTTTCCTGAAATGCCATCATTTCATTGTTTGTAGATGAAAAGTCCATTGCATTCATGCATGATATTTGCTTTATTAATTTACCTGTTGGTAGACACATAGACTGTTTTCATCTTCCTACCTATATAACAAACATGTATATGATGGTATCTTTACAATATGCTTACTTACATTCCTCAAGACTATACACAGGTTCCACATATATTAATCATATGATAATTATACTTTGAATTTATGTTTCTTATATAATTAATTTCTTCTTTTTTTTTTTTTTTACAATCACATGAGGTTTATTGGGGATACCGGTACCGGGGTCGATCTCGTGACCTTGTCGGCCAGAGGAGTTCGACCCCAGGGTCGATCTTGTGACCATGCTGGCCAGAGTTCGACCCCGAACACAAGAAGGGTTACCAAGGAAACAGAACATAATAACAGTGGAAAATTTCAGAGGGACCCAACCCAAGGTATTCAATTAGGGAGGGAAACATATTCATTCTAGGAATATAATCTTCATCTACTGGTCGACAGTGTGGAGAGTCTCATAAACCAGTAGACCTTCATTCTTAGTTCTGCCCTCATTGTGGATCATTCAGGAGGGGCAGGTATCGGGAACCAGAGCCCTGAGGCTGAGTTAGCCAAGTTCCAGGAACCACCTACTTCTCCTTTTTGGCTTGATACAGAGATTTTCCATGTCCCCGTTTAGGTAAAAGCTACACATTATACATACATTTCTATTAAATGCCCTCATTTTAAATTCTAAGATTCTCCAGCCTTTCATTCCCCACTTCTTCTAGTAGATAGTTCTAATCATAGAACTAAATATCAGTATCATTATATTTTAGATTTTCCTGGCCTTGCAAAGTATAATATTGTTGGCCTAACATTGGAATCTGAAAAGCATTTATTCTTTCTCTAACAAAGGCAACTAATCTATTAAACACGCATGGGCCTATGGTTATTTAGTCTTTCTCTGAGCTTACTCATGGAGTCTCTAATGACTCCTGAATGGTTTACATAAAAGCAACATATAATTAATTTCTTACATTAAAACATTTTGACCATTTTATACATATATGTATGTAATATATTGCTATGATATTTACTCTCCAATACTTCTCCTTTTCCCCTTCCATTCCTGCTAACCTCCTCCCCTAGCCCCCGACTAGTCCTCCGCATTTTACTTTTGACAAATTAGCTTAGTTGGGATTACTTACATGAATCTGGGTAGGTTATTTAAAGGTAAATGGGCAACTTATGCATGGCTAAAACATCAAAGGGATGAAGCTCTCCAACCAGGAACTGACACTATGTCACAGGAGAGAGCAGGACCTCATCACCACCCCACTGCCAAGGAGTACTGGAAACTTCCTTGTTCGAAGTCTGTTCTAGAGACAAATGTCTATTTATTCCCAATATGCAACCACAAAAGGACCAAAGAAGCAATTGCATCCTGGTCTAACCCATGGACAAATGAGTTAATTTGGTGTAATTGAGAATCAAGGATGATTATTCCAAGGTAGCACTTCAGCATGATGAGTCACAAAGTTGCATCTCTAGAACTCGCTGACAACCTGCAGTTAGTCCCCACAGAGACAACACACTGCCATCCAGCAGCTGTTTGCTGCCTTTATGGACTCAGAAAGTCACCTTGAGAATCTTGCAGTTTTTCGAAACTCCTTGGGTTCTGAAATCTTATAAGCATTACATTTTCTCTAAGAGGAAATGTTTTGATCAGAAGGAAATAGCTATCCAACAAGACTCCATTCTGACATTTATAGTGGCTAGACAAATTCACTGTCTCAACAACAGAGTATAAAGGGTTCTTTCCCTCTTATATTTTCACCAACCCTTGCTGATGTTTGGTTTCCTAATAATAGCCATTATGATTATGACTGGGAGGAAGTGAAAATCAGCATGTCACTTAATTTACAAATTGCTGTGATATCTATAGCTGTTCAACATTTTTTTCTTTCAAATATTCATTGACCATCAGAAATTCTTTGAGAAGTCTATGTTCAAATATTTTCATTTATTGATTGGATTATTTATTTACTTTTGTTGTTCACTTCCTCTTCTTACCTTGTGATGACATTTTTAATGTAACAGTAGTACATCAACAGCTTTTCTTTACAGTTTTGTGATTGCAAGTCAAGTATTTTTAGGTGAACCAAACAAAACTACACTGGGCACTATGACAAATCCTGATACTAAGTCTTAGTTTCAACTACAGAGCACTTTTAAATGCTTAGGCTAGGGAAGGTACATATAGCCCCCTACTTTTCCAATGGACCATTGTTAAAGATCAATATTCCCTCTCAAGTAGTGTTATCAAACCATATTTCTCTTTGTCCTTCTTTGAGAGAATGTCATTGCAATAAAGGTAACCAGATGGCTTTGTAAAATATGTATTAGAATGAGCATCTCAATGATTAAATATGAAGCTAATGCACTGGGCTATAAGGATTCCTACAACATGCCTCATTATATTTACTTCTCTGGCTTATTCATGCCACTATCCTCCACAGACCCAATATGGCAGACTTATTGAAGACAAGGATTGTTGTATATGAACACTTCATCCTCTTTATTCTATAAAAACTGTAGAACAAACTACTCCTATGTTTGCATCTGAAAAACTAATTTAGGATTGTGTCAATATTAAACATGTACTTATCCTTTCTTGTAAAGTAGGTATTTCGGCAACGTCTTATCCTTGTTACTGACTTGTCATAATTCAGGGAGGCCCCTGTGTTTATCTTTATACCACATTTCCTTGTAGAGTAGAGGAAGGAAAAATAAAGAGGAGAAAAAAGTACAAAGATGCATCAAGGCATGAAAAATATGTTCCTTTTCTGGAAGGACAACCTTACTGGAAACTCAATGTTGGTGCTCATTGAGTGCTGTTTGACTTGGTCTTCTTGGCAGTTGGACTCTTCCATGCAACACTTCCTTTCAAGTATGAGCTCTAGTCTATTTTTTTATGTTTTCCCCCAAAAGTCTATTAATTCATAGAGAGAAAAGTTGGTGCCTTGGCAGTTTTATTTTCTGAGTGTAGAATTGTGTCTAGAAAAAAAAGTAAGAACTAAGTAGGTACTATTTGATGTTATTAAGCCAACAGTTCCTCTCTGCTACCATCAGTATTTTCAGTATCCTCTGGCTTTTAGCTCTTGAGATAAAAATAGATATAAACCATTTGTAATACTTTAATATTGTCCTAGCTGTAAAACCTAGTTAACTAATATTCACAGCTAAGCTTGTTAAACAGTGGGTCTAAAATCCCTAATCAAATCTAACACAGCAGGAGGATCTAATTACTTAAACACTCAGGTATCAAAATGCTGAAACACTCCTTTTGTGTTAGTAAAGTTTGAACATGTCTAATTTATTTATTAATATTTCTAGTTATTTGAAACTTGATACTGTTTCTAAAAAGTTTATATGACATGGTTTTACCTATTTTATTGATTTATTAATATTCTTTGGGTTATGGCATTTGATTTGATTACTAAATATCAAAATCTATTCAAACTTGGGATGCACAAGAGCAGAAGAAAAAGATTGGAATATAGAGCTGTATACAATTTGTCATGCTAAATTTGATTTAAAGTTTTTACATTAGCTTTTATTTCATCATGTGTCGCTCCACATTTTTATTTGCCTCTACATGTTTTACCTACAATGAATTGCAGTAAAAGAGAAATAAGAATGTTGGAGACTTATTAAACTCACTGTTGCTCAAAATTGGTTCTAGAATGTCCCAATTTTCCTTTTCCACAAGGTATCGTTAAAATACAACACATTTAATAAGCAGAATATTAAGAAAAAAACACAAAACTATCCTGATAACAAAAATCTGTCATACAGTTCTCAATGTAAAACTACATCAAGAAAATATGTCTGTTTACAGTGAGTTACTGGTATTAACATATTTGTAAATCATTTATACATTTGTATTAATGTTGCTCAATTTCTTTATTCATCAAAATATTTAAAAATCCATCTTTTTTTATAATACTTTAAACATCTTAATTCCACTAGGAACCTCACATCTATATATTTATGTGTATATTGACAAAAAACAGATATTTATTATTAAGCTATGCATTTTGAATGAACAATATAGCAGTAATTTTTTAACAGCATATTTGAGACTTTTCTGCCTAATAGCAGAAATGACAATCTAGTTAAAAACATATAAGATATACCATTTTGCCATTCTTCTAGGTTCAACTGTAAACTCTGCTAGTCAGGTCTCCTCTCCCCTTCCTTCTCTGTGAGTGGAATCATTTAGTAATCTAGACATAAATTGGATGACCCTAGTTGTCTGAGCAGAGAGTGGTTTCTGCCCATAATAGCTATGTTAAGCCACTTGATCTTTTCTGTTTCTTTGCTCTCATTTCTCTTCCACACAGTCAATGGCTGCCATAGACCACAGTTTCTTCCAAAACTAGATCCAGTCTCACATTATACTATCATGCCATAAAATGACCTGTTGTTAAACAATACAGTTTGCTTCCTGGTTCTAAATCTGGGAAGACTAAGGCCAATCCACCAGCAAATGCAATGTGCAGGGGGGTGATGCTGCTTCCTGCTTGATAAACAGTGCTACCCCCATGTATCTTGACAGTGAAAGAGGGAATAAGCTTAC
>NW_022196897.1:34741599-34754562 GCF_008632895.1 Mastomys coucha
TCTAGCCACCAATTATATGGTCCAATGGCCCAATTTGGTATTCTAGATATACAGCTGTGTTGCACACACATTTTCTAAAATATGTCACACCCTACTCCAGTTAAGGGTTAATGGAAGCATTCTTTCAATTTAAATTTCCAATACTCTATAGAGGAGTTTGTCATTTAACTATGTTAAATTCATATTCATAAATAAGATAATGTATATTCAAAAGGTAGTCTCATACACAGCATAATGGTAGAAAATACTTAATGGAACATTTTAAGGAAGACATTGAGAGTTTCTATTGTGCCCATACTTGAGTCAGTATCTTGTTTGTCCTGAAAATTCAATGCCAAGCAGAAATCAGTTATCCTTGATTCCATACGCTGAGTCATACAGAATTCATTCTCCCTGGGACTTGGCCAGAAAAAAGGTTTATTAAACCTTACATCACTTTATCATCAAGGTTAACTCCTCACTTTAAGGGCCATTAAGAGGGCTTTATTATTAGTTTGTAATTTTGTATGTTTTAAATGGAATGACATTATTTTGCCCAAGTGAATAAAATGAAGTACAGTAATTGTAATTGCTATTGCCAGACTCTATAGTGAGCCTCACCGGAGTTTCCAAAAGTAAAATGATAATGCATCATCATCAACCTGGCCACCATCCTGCCACAGTGACTCCTGGCATATGTCCAATGTTCTCCGACAAACCTTGTGTGTCTCCACACAAGATATATTATATGTCAAAGCCCAGATTCATTATGTTTCTACTCTTTTTTCCTTCAGTGCAAGATAATTCTTCATCATTGACTCATTTTTTAATGGAGTCCTCCAGTTAAAACTATGTCAAGATCTTACCACAGGATGTCTTGACATTGACTCATTAGTATAGAGAATAATGTGCTCAAGGAAACTAATGGGTAATATAATGGCCAAGTGACAAATCACAGCATTATACACAAAAGACGGATAGCACTGACAGAAGAAGATAGACTGGACTACCTGAACATTCGTGGTAATTAAATCATATCCGTTTAAGAAAAGTACCATTAAAAATTTAAAAGAACCAAAACATCATAAAGAATATGAATATATAATAACAAAGTTAATTCCTTCGACCTATCTTGCTGGGTGTCTGTCCTGAGAGAAAACTCATCATTAGCTGCTAGCTAGCTAGCTAGCTGCTGAACTCTTGTGAATATTAATATTCTCTTATATAACACCTAGTTGTATTTGTGTAACACTCGTACATACAACACCAGAATTATAAACATCGATCCTCAGCTCTGACAGTTTCTTCATTGTCACAAACTTCATGTATAACTGAGAATTAATTCCTTTGCTATTTTCTACATTAAATAGTCAGGCACCTCTTACTCATTGCTGTAACAGGGGACTATTCTTTAATTCAGTTCTTCTGATTTAAAGAATATCTGAAATACAACAATAGAAACTTCTGGAATCATAAAGATCAACACCTTAATGGCTATATGAACGATACTCTCCACTTAGAAATAAACTGTAGCCAAGAGCTTGATACAGACTCAGCATTTTTCTATAATCCTTGATGAGGCAATGTAGGAAATGAACAGTTTCTCTCATATGGTAAAGGCATTTCCAACATGCCATACCAAAATATAGCTTTCAAGTCAGTTGAATAAATGTTACATGTATCTTTGGAGTGGCAATAAAGGAATGAAATAGGGCTGGAAATGTGACCAAGTAGTTAAGTGCATTGGCTGTAATTACAGTGGACATAGATCTGAGTCCCAAGACACACATGGGACCCAACCAATCATTTATTTGTATCTCAACTTGCAAAGGATTTGATGCCTTTTTATGACTTCCATAGGCACTGCACACATATGTTGCACAGACATACATACAAGCAAAAGATCCGCACATGTAAGAATATATATATATATGTATGTACTTACATACATATAAATATACATATATATATCATTTATACACACACACATATATATATCATTTTTAAGAAACTAGGAAGTCACAAAACTTACCTCAAAAATAGGATTTGAATTATTCTACATAACCCTCAAAGTGGAATGAAAACTTTGAATGTCCTCTTTAGAAAATGTGCAGACATTGGTATAATAGAAATAGCAACTTAAGTTTAAAAAAAAAAAGGTATTCAGAAGCTAATAACTTGCATTCATAGTCAAGCAGTGGTGGCACATGCCTTTGATCCCAGCACTTGGGAGGCAGAGGCAGGTGGATTTCTAAATTCAAAGCGAGCCTGGTCTACAGAGTGAGTGTCAGGACAGATAGGGCTACACAGAAAAACCCTGTCTCCAAAAAAACAAAAAAAAACAAAAAACAAAACAAAACAAAAAAATTTGCATTCATCTTACTTCTTTAAAACCACGAGGTTTTTTTTTTTTTTTTTTAGGAATTTCAAAGTTAAAATAATGTATGTGATTATCCCTTTGGTATTCCATATGAATAAATTAAACCTGCATGGGTTTAGTAAATAATATAACCACATCATTTCAAAAACAGAAATATACTAAGTGATTATAAATTAGGCCCTCTAGAGGCAACCAGCCAGCTGGTCAACCACAGCTTGCTCCTGATTCAATTATTAAATACTCTTATTCTCATTTCTAGTCTATAATTCAACATAAAATGTAAACTTTACAGGGTAAGAGTAAGGAACACAAAATAATACCCAGGAGACTTCTAGACCAGAAGATGAAATATATTAATCTCAACAGTTTCTATGTAACTCCTACAAGGTTGAGTATCCCTACCATTCTTACATTTTATATCAGACTGAAATATATCACAGCAAATGATTCTTTACCTTCCTTGTTTATATACCTGATACTAGAGAGTGATCTCAGAGCTCTGCACAGGAATGGCTAGTATTCTACTTCTGTAATATGCCTTTCTCTTCTCACAGAAAAGATTTGATTTAATAATAATTTATTTTATTTATGTAAAGTAAAATATATTTATATTTTTATATTTTATATTTATTACATATAATATGTATATATTATATATATTTATATATTATATTTATTTATAAAATATACTAAAATGATATATTTTAACACATGTATAACACTAATATGATTCCTTTTCATCTAATTATTTTATCCAAAGATATAATTGAAAAATTTATTGAAAAATTATTGTGCTTGTTTTTAGTATGTCCAAATATTTCACAATACTAATATTCATATAATATTACACAACGAATCTCTAGTATATAGATTTTTTAAAATTTTTCCACTCTAGTGGTCTTATGATCTGTGATCCTGATAAACATTATACATGTGTATAATAGTTAGCTTTAATTGTCAACTTGACACAATTTAGAATCACTTGGAAAGGCAGTCTGAATAAAGAACTGTCTATGTTGTGTTGTCCTACAGGGAAATCTGTTAGAAATTGGCTTAGTTAAATTAATTGATGTGTGACAATGAGTAAACTACAGGCAGCATCATGGTCTAGGTAGGGAGTTGTGAACTGTATAATAGGGAGAAATCTAGCTAAAGACAAGCAGAACAACTAGTGTGCATGTTTTTTTTTTTATGTCTCTTTAATTGTAATTGTTTGAAGTCCTTGAACTCACCATAATACTGTACTAGAACTTAGAATTGTAAAAGTAAATAAAACCTTTTTACTCATAGTTGTTGTTGTTTTAGTCAGAGTTTTTCAGAGCAATAGAAAGGAAACTAGGAAAGAACATCTTATAGGGTAACAAAGTTTCAAACACCATGGCTTTCTTCAATAAACACTGATTATTTTTTATACTTTCATTGGTTTTGAAATTCAGATAGGAAATAACTAAAAAGAATTGTATTATCATGTCTAAAGCATTTAAAGTAATGGAGGAGTAAAAACTGGGGTAAAACTATAGTTCATTTTGGTAATTAGCAGAAGTTGTCCATAAAAACACAGTTGTGACCATTTTGTAACTTACTCCTGGGCCTACTCACAATGTAGAAAGTGGAATTCCAAGTTTAGTTCCTCCAAAAACAATTGAAGAAATCCAAAGGCAATTACACTTCATGTTCCAACTTTTCTCAAAACTATAAGCCATTACATCCATTATAGGAATTTGGCTGAAAGATATATGAAAGAATATGATTTTAAGAAAAGGAAATGCAGCACATTTTTTGATAGAAGAACATCAACACATTGAGGCATCAAATTTTACACAATTCCAATTATATGCCTCTGAAGGAACAGTCTTAATTTTAGTAGATACCATCCAGTTCTGTTCAAAGTTTTTTTTTTTACAATTTGTACATCAAATGTCAGTAATAGGATAACTTTGGATGCATATATTAGGGGAGAATCTACTATATCTTTTACTAAACAAGTGTAATTTCTCACTATATTCTAAATACTTACCTTTAGATGTACAGAAAAGTGAATCTGTCATCTGTTAACAAGAAACTTCTTCCCTGCACCAGATGGGGATCATTAAAGAAAACCACAACTGGTCAGATTAGTTTCTTTTTTTAGACAACATAATACATAAACAATTCAAGTTTTTTGCTGAATTTCAAAACCAATGAAACTATAAGAAATAATCAGTAATTACTGAACAGAGCTGTGGAATTTGAAATAATTTGTTACTCTACAAGTATATCTTTACTCTAATATTTGTATACTGAAGAAATAATATTATATTACAAAGTATGTTTTTTCTAGTTTCCTTTTGCAATCATAAGAAACTGATTATGGGCAGCTAAGTAATAGTACTTAAAGCGAGAAGATCCTGGGTTGATGTCATATAGACCCTAAGAGAACACAAATGGCAGCCCAGGCTACTAGACCCAGAAAATTCTCAATTACCATAGATGGAGAAACCAAAGTATTCTATGACAAAACCAAATTTATACAATATCTTTCCACAAATCTAGCCCTTCAAAGAGTAATAAATGGAAAACTCAAACACAAAGAGGGAAACTACATCCTAGAAAAAGCTAGAAACTAATCTTCCAACAAAACTAAAAGAAGATAGCTACATGAACAGAATTTCAACTCTAACAACAAAAATAACAGGAAGCAACAATTACTTTTCCTTAATATCTATTAATATCAATGGACTTAATTACCCGATAAAAAGACATAGACTAATAGACTGGGTACATAAACAGAATCCAACATTTTGTTGCATACAGAAAACCCACCTCAGTGACAAAGACAGACACTACTTCAGAATAAAAGGCTAGAAAACAATTTTCCAAGCCAATGGTTCCAAGAAAAAAGCTGGAGTAGCCATTCTAATATCAAATAAAATCGACTTTCACCCTAAAGTGATCAAAAAAGATAAGGAGGGACACTTCATACTCACCAAAGGTATGATCTACCAAGATGAACTCTCAATTCTGAACCTCTATGCTGCAAATAAAAGGGCATCTCCATTCATAAAAGAAACTTTACTTAAGCTCAAAGCACACATTTCACTACACACAATAGTAGTGGGAGATTTCAACACCCCACTCTCTGTAGTGAACAGATCATGGAGGCAGAAACTAAACAAAGACAAAGTGAGACTAACAGAAGTTATGAAACTGATGGATTTAACAGATATCTATAGAATTTTTTATCCTAAAACAAAAGGATATACCTTCTTCTCAATATCTCATGGTACATTCTCCAAAATTAACCATATAATTGGTCACAAATCAAGACTCAACAGATACGAGTAGACTGAAATAATTCCTTGCACAATGGACTGAGGCTGTTCCTCAATAACAACTTAAACAATAGAAAGCCCACATATACGTGGAAGCTTAACAAGATTCTACTCAATAATAACTTGGTCAAAGAAGAAATAAAAAAAGAAATTAAAGATATTCTAGAGTTTAATAAAAATGAAGCCACAACATACCCAAACTTATGGGACACAATGAAAGCAGTCCTAAGAGGAAAACTCATAGCTTTAAGTGCCTACAAAAAGAAACTGGAGAAAGCATATACCAGCAATTTGACAGCATATCTGAAAGCTCTAGAACAAAAAGAAGCAAATTCACCAAAGAAAAGTCAAAGGAAGGAAATAATCAAACTCAGGGCTGAAACAAACCAAATAGAAGCAAAAAGAATGATACAAAGAATCAAGAAAACCAGGAGCTGATTCTTTGAGAAAAATCAACAAAATAGATAAACTCTTAACCAGACTAACTAGAGGGCACAGAGACTGTATCCTAATTAACTAGATCAGAAATGAAAAGGGAGACATAGCAACAGATACTGAGGAAATCCAAAAAAATCAGGAGATCCTACTACAAAAGCCTATACTCAACAAAACTGGAAAACCTGGATGAAATGGACAATTTTCTAGACAGATGCCAGGTACCAAAGTTAAATAAAGATCACATAAACAATCTAAACAGTCCCTAAAGAAATAGAAACAGTCATTAATAGTCTCCTAACCAAAAAAAGCCCAGGACCAGAAGGGTTTAGTGCAGTTTTATTAGACCTTCAAAGAAGAACTAATACTGATACTCCTCAAACTATTCCACAAAATTGAAAGAGAAGGTACTATACCCAAGTCATTCTATGAATACACAATTACTCTTATACCTAAACCATGCAAAGACCTAACAAAAAGGAAAACTTCAGAGCAGTTTCCCTTATGAATATCAATGCAAAAATTCTCAGTAAAATTCTTGCAAACCGAACCCAAGAACACATCAAAATGATCATCCATCATGATCAAGTAGGCATCATCCCAGGGATGCAGGGATGGTTCAATATATGGAAATCCATCAACATAATTCACTATATAAAGAAACTCAAAGAAAAATTCCATATGATCATCTCATTAGATGCTGAGAAAGCATTTGCCAAAATCCAATATCCCTTCATGATAAAAGTCTTAGAAAGATCAGAATTCAACATACTTAAACATAGTAAAAGCAATATACAGCAAACCAGTAGCCAACATGAAACTAAATGGAGAGAGACTTGAAGCAATCCTACCCCAATCAGGAACTAGACAAGGCCACCCACTCTCTCCCTACCTATTCAATATTGTACATGAAGTCCTAGCCAGAGCAATTAGACAACCAATGGAGATCAAAGGGATACAAATTGGAAAGGAAGAAGTCAAATTATCACTATTTGCTGATGATATGATAGTATACGTAAGTGACCCCAAAAATTCCACCAGAGAGCTCCTAAACCTGATAAACAACTTCAGCAAAGTAATTGGATATAAAATTAACTCAAGCAAATCAGTGGCCTTCCTCTACACAAAAGATAAAGAGGCTGAGAAAGAAATTAAGGAAATGATACACTTCACAATAGTCACAAATAATATAAAATACCTTTGTGTGACTCTAACTAAGCAAGTAAAAGATCTATTTGACAAGAAAAAGTCTCTGAAGAAGAAAATTGAAGATCTTAGAAGATGGAAAGATCTCCCATGCTCATGGATTTGTAAGATTAATATAGTAAAAGTGGCCATCTTGCTGAAAGCAATCTACAGATTCAATACAGTCCCCATCAATATTCCAATTCAATTCTTCACAGACTTAGAAAGACAAATTTTCAAATTCATCTGGAATAACAAAAAACCAGGATAGTGAAAACTATTCTCAACAATAAAAGAACCTCTGGTGGAATCATCATCCCAGACCTTAAGTTGTACCACAGATCATTTGTGATAAAAACTGCTTGGTATTTGTACAGTGACAGGCAGGTAGATCAATGGAATAGAATTGAAGACCCAGAAATGAACCCACATACCTATGGTCACTTGATCTTTGACAAAAGAACTAAAACCATTCAGTGGAAAAAAGATAGCATGTTCAACAAATGGTGCTGGCTCAACTGCCAGGCAGCATGTAGAAGAATACAAATGGATCCATACTTATCTCCTTGTACAAAACTCAAGTCCAAGTGGATCAAGGACCTCCACATCAAATGAGATACACTAAAAATAATAGAAAAGTATGTGGGGAGGAGCCTCCAGCACATGGGCACAGGGGAAAATTTCCTGAACAGAACACTAATAGCTTATGCTCAAAGATCAAAAATTGACAAATAGGACCTCATAAAGTTACAAAGCTTCTGTAAGGCAAAATACACTGTCAATAGGACAAAATGGCAACCAACAAATTGGGAAAAGATCTTTACCAACACTATATCTGATAAAGGGCTAATATCCAATATATACAAAGAACTCAAGAAGTTAGACTCCAGAGAGCCAAAAACCCTATTTTAAAAAATCGGGTATAGAGCTAAACAAAGAATTCTCAACTGACAAATACCAAATGGCTGAGAAGCACCTAAAGAGAAGTTCAACATCCTTAGTCATCAGGGAAATGCAAATTCAATCAACCCTGAGATTCCACCTCACACCAGTCAGAATGGCTAAGATCAAAAACTCAGGTGACAGCAGATGCTGGAGGGATTGTGGAGAAAGAGGAACACTCCTTCATTGCTGGTGGGATTGCAAGCTGGTACAACCACTCTGGAAATCAGTTTGGCGGTTCCTCCGGAAATTGGACATAGTACTACCAGAGGACCCAGCTATACCACTCCTGGTCATATATCCAGAAGATGCTCCAACATGTTTTTTTTTTTCACTTTAAAGCAGTTTATTTATTTATTTAATTTTTATTTACATGTGTATTTTTTTCTGTGTGTGAGTAGGGTAACATATTCATTCCTGGTGCCCACAGAAGAGGATATCAGATCCCCAGGACTGGGAGTTTCACGTGCCTGTATGCTGCTGCATGGGTGGTGGAAACTGGTTCTCTGTCCTCTGCAGAAGCAGACTGTAACCACTGGAATCTCTCCAGCCCCTGGAGTATGTTTTGCATTGTGTGCAACCACTGCATGTGATCTTCAGCCACCATGGCTTCTTAGCTGCAATATGATGCATATCTTCCTTGCGAGTTATAGGGAGCATCTTGCAGGAACCAGAGCTGAGGTCCAGGGACCAGTCTCTTCCCAAGGCTGTCTTCTCAAACCATCTGGGTACCAGGAGGCACAAGGCTAGGTATCCCTAGTAACTCCCAACTGGCAACAGGTGTGGTATCCCTGTAACTGGGCCAAACAGATGTTCAAGCAGTTGTTTAAAGCAGGTGACAGTTCACACAGTCCATTATGAAGGGGAGCCAGGGCAGGAACATGCTCTACTATGTTCATAGCAGCCTTATTTATAATAGCCAGAAACTGTAAACAACCCAGATGTCCCTCAACAGAGGAATGGATACAGAAAGTGTGCTGCATTTACACAATGGAGAACTACTCAGCTATTAAAAACAATGAATTTATGAAATTCTTAGGGAAATGGATGGATCTGAAAAATAACATCCTGAGTGAAGTAGCCCAATCACAAAAGAGCACACATGGTGTGCCCTCACTGATAAGTGGATATTAGCCCAGAAGAAAGTACAAAATACAAAGTACAATCCACAAACCACAAGAAACTCAAGAAGAAGGAAGACCAAAATGTGGATGCTTCATTCCTTCTTAAAAGGGGGAACAAAATACCCATGGAAGGAGTTGCAGAGATTAACTATGGAACAGAGCCTGAAAGAAGGAGAATCCAGAGACTCCTCCACCTGGGAATCCTTCCCATATTCAAACAGCAAATCCAGACACTATTGTGGATGCCAGCAAGTGCTGGTTGACAGGAGCCTGATATAGCTGTCTCCTTAGAGGCTCTGACAGTACCTGACTAATTAAAAAGTAGAGGCTCACAGACATCCATTGGACTGATACAGAGTCCCCAATGAAGGAGCTAGAGAAAGGACTCAAGGCCTTTTGTTAAGATGAACAAAAATATAAACTTACTAGTACCCTCAGAGCTCCCAGAGACCAAACCACCAACCAAAGAGTACACATGGTGGGACTAATGGCTCCAGCAGCATATGTAGCAGAGAATGTCCAAGTTGGTCATCAATGGGAGGAGAGGCTCTTGGCCCTGTGAAGGTTCTATGCCCCAGTGTAGGGGAGCGCCAGGGCCAGGAAGTGGGAGAGGGTGGGTTGTTGATCAGGGGGAGTGGGGTGGGAACACGGGTTTTTGTTTGTTTATTTGTTTGTTTTTGTTTTTGTTTTTTATTTTTATTTTAATTTTTCTTTTTTTCGGAGGGGAAACTGAGAAAGGAGATATCATATGACATGTAAATAAAGAAAATATCTAATAAAAAAAAAAAGAAAGTTGTGGTTATTTCAGAGGGCACAAGCATAGATAAGGAACTGCAGAAAACTAATCAATGCAAAAATCAGGAGAATTAGTCTTACCAGTTATGAGCATCTAATTGATTATACAATACAAAATAGGAAACCCTGATATTGTGTACATACAATCAACATGAAATGGAACCAACAGGTTGTGTGTATATATTTTTGCAATTGCCTATAACTATAATTCTGAAACAATTTTGAAAAGGGGCTGTAGGCTTACATTTTTCAAAGTCCACTTTAACAAGGGTTCTTAAACACTTTAACCTCTTTTCTAGCCCACTGACCAAAGATAGGGGGAAAAGACAGCTAGTAGGACAAGGGGGATGTGGACCTCTTTAGAAGTAATTCTTAGGGGTGATTCCAACCTTCATTTTCAGGATATCAGCAGTCCAGTCCACAACATCAGAGGTGAAACAGAAACAGTGGCTCAATCCCAAAGCAAATGTGAGCCTCTGAAGAATTGGCAAGAGTCCATGAAAGCTGCCAGAAACAGCTGGGATACCATGAGAAGATATTTGGTATATTTCTTTCTGCAAAGTCACAAGTCAAGATCAGTGAAGAACACCAAAGTTTTGCAAGGGGAACAAATGCAAGAGTAGTATTCACTATCATCTGCATTCTACTTTTATTCTTTCCAAACATCACTCATCCTCTTATGTGTCAGCCTCAGCAAAACATCCTCTCCTCAGACAGCTTCCAGAAAGAAAACATCTCATGACACAGCTATGTCTTCAAAGAAAACAGAAACAGCCACTTCAAATGGCCATCAATTTGGGAGGTAACAAAGGGGTTGCAGTAGCTTGAGAGAGGGAAAGAGGAGATGATATAACTATATTTCAATATAAAAAATTAAAAACCAGAAAGATACCCAAGATTTTCATGGATATGGTAGAACAGAGACGTCAGTATTATCCTAAATCTCAAGGAAAAGAAGACACCTAATCCATGACTCCATGCCAAACAATAGAAAGTGAGAAAATAGAAATCAAGAAATATTGAGTGTTAGATTTGAAAAGGAAACAAGAGACTCCGACTTGAAGCTTTTGACAGAGAGAGCAAGAACTTTGGATGGTGTTTTCATGTGGGAGCAATGTCACAGATGAATAGGAAGTAACCCAATTTCCAAAAGTTAGGTCTCTTTATCTCAGACTGAGATGAACGACAGAATCTGAGAGAGCTTTATTGGTAAACTGCTTTGAGAGAGAAAGCAAACGTTTTACCACCATTTCGTCTCCAAATCTCAGGTACCTTCCACTGGCAAAGGAATGATGAGGAGATAATCTCAAAATCACTAAAAGTAAGTTAATGGGTTAGAGATTTCCTAGACAAAAATGTACTTGGGCTAGAACTGTGAGTGAACACCAGAGTGGTTACATCCCCACCACTGCACCTTTTCCTTCTGGTGAAGTGTGATCACTGGCCTCAAGGGGTCAGTATAGAGGACAACTCTATGCTGAGGGCAGGGAAACTTCTATTCAAAACTGATATTTATGCCAGAATTGACTCTAACAGAGTATGCATTGTGGTGTAAGTGTTTAAATACTGAGAGAAGAGCAGACTACTTCCCATCCGCAGAGGCATCTGCAAAAGAAAACTCAAGGAGTGTTGTATTCATCACAAAAAAAGAAGTGGTGATGGTGCATTGTAGTTTTCACTTTGTATCATATTTTTTAGTTTTGATTCTAATTTTAGTTATTTTGTTTTTATCTTTTATCATGATTTCCTAGAGGTTCTCCACCAATGCTGTCCAATATTCTCATTTTTCTTATATATTTAGATCCCTACACATTCATGCTTTACTTCCCATTCTAACCTTCTCTTTCCCAAAAGTTCTCCAATTTTCACTTTTGGGATGCTGGGAGGCTTCTAGACAGGGTTCCTCTGTGTAGCCTTAGTTGTCCAAGAACTCCATCTGTAGATCAGGTTGGTCTCAGATACATGGAAAATTTCCTTCCTATGTTCCCTGCATCTGCATCTGCATCTGTGTCTACCTCTGCTCCCATGTGCTGAGATTTAAAGGCTTCTGTTATCACTGCCCAGCACAATTTTTACATCTTTAATGTCAATATTCTTTGCGTTAAAAATCTTTAAGATTTAACTTAACACTTCTCTAATTCCTTTTCCTCTAATCTTTGTATATGAGTTATTGAAGTATGCAAATGCTATATTTTAATATCAGGTTTGTTGGAAAATCATTGATTTTCCTGTTTTTCTTTTTGTTTGTTTGTTTTACTTCTGCCACATTTTCTCCCTCTAAAGAATGGTTGGGATTATAAGCACAAGAAAGGACTACCCATGAAAAAATGTGACATGCACAAAGTGTTCTAGATATAAGTAAATAAATCAAACAAATTGATTTTGGCACATCAATAGACAAAATCAAGCAGAAGTAATGATAGCAATGACAAGACAATGGTGGGGAAATAGACATCAATTATGAGATAAACATAACCACAATTCTCAGCAACTCTAAGATGAAATAAACAGATCCAAGCTAAATGTCCCTGGAGTAAATGAAGGATCTATGATTATTAAAATCTAAAGGCATAAAAGTAAACTTAATAACCATTATAGCAGAAAATTCTGAAAATATGGATAAATTAATTGATATAAATTACTAGTGGTCTAAAACCACAGATAGATAGATAGATAGGTAGGTAGATAGATAGATAGATAGATAGATAGATAGATAGATAGATAGATAGAATTTATTCATAATAAATTGTAGGAAGCCATTTCATAAGCACATCACCACTACAAGATGGCATTTGGCTTGCCGTTAGTATCA
>NW_022196897.1:34754573-34761639 GCF_008632895.1 Mastomys coucha
GCTTATACTGCAGAAGAATCCGTTTGTGCTGCGTTTTTCCTGCCGGCGGGACATAGCGCGCAGCAATAAATCAGAGCCAGGGTGTGAAAAATACATAGAAAAGAAATAATAATAAAAAATGTTAAAATCCAACTTATTTACAAAGGCAAACATTTGAGAAGTTTATGAGTGCTTCAGAGTACTCAAAAGTAACCTAGGAAATCAACATCAAAAACAGCCTTCAGTATAAATGATTTCAGTATAAAAGACATGGGCTGACTGAGTTTTAAAAATTCAACTACTTGTTTTCTCAATGAAATACACCCACAGGTAAAGACACTCTCAAAAATTATTTAAACATAAGAATCAATTTGTTAAACAAAAGCCAAAAACATGTTGGCACAGCTATATTGCCCATTAATAATGCAGACTTCAAACCAAATTTACTAATAAAAGATAAGGTAGGCTATACATAGAGGAGTAGTTCAATCAAGAAATAACAAATTTACATATTAATGCATTGGAGAAAAATGCTTTCAATTTCATTAAATAGATAGGAAAGGGGCACACCTATTGCATTCTATGAAGTATGTATTTCCATGATTTCTTTGATGAACATAGACTAAATTCACTGTAAAAATACTTGAACACTAAATTTAAAACTAAATTAAAATCCTATACCATGACTAAGTTGCTTTTACCCTAATACTGCAAGGATGACTCAAGATATAAATGTAATATAAAATAAAAATGGGCTTTAAAAGAAATTGCCTGATTATCGTAGTCCATACATAAAAAGTTTAAAGTTAAACAAACTTTTCTGTTAATAGCTCTGGAGATATTACGAATACAAGGAATATATCTCAACATAATTAAGTTTATGTATAAAAAATATTATACTAAAGATGAAAAACTGAAGGACTGTGTTATGAAGTAAAAAAATGTTACAAAGTTTCACTCTCCTCATTTGTTTTCAATATGGTGTTATTAATTGGCAGGAATATGACAAAAGGGATGAAATGCGTGCCAACAGGAAAGGAAGCCATCAAACTCTCCCTGTCTGCACCTAACACACACCCATACTTAAAACTCCCCACAACAGATAAATCCTACCTGCAGTACACCTTGATATAGAGTAATATAGAAAACTAATAGCTTTTTTATATGTGATAACAAACTTACTGAGAAAGAAAAGTCAGGGGGAAAATACCCATTCATAATAGACTCAAATTACAAAGGAATTCATTGAAATAAATTTAATCCAATAGATAAAACTCGTATTCCATACACACTTTAAGACAATACAAGTAGTCATTGATAACATCGTTGTATAACAGCATCACTTTTTATACTTACGAATTGTCCACATTAATGTGAAAGTGGTTACAATATCAAAAATAGTCTGTACTTTACATACAATTCTGATACACATTTTGATGACATCTTTCTCCAGACAAAAAAATTAAATTACGTTTAAAATGTATATAGAGAGAAGACCAGTAATATCCAAACTCATACTAAGAAGAATGAGCAATGCTGGAAATACCACCATACCTGATTTCACATTATTCTCTTGAGTCACTACAACAAAAGCAGTGTGATACTGACACAACCAGATATATGAACTAATGAAAAAGAACAGAACACCAGAAATAATAAGCACATACTGCTTTACTACCTCATTTTTAACAAGTGTCAAAAGTACACATTAGAAAAAACAACCACTTTAACACTGGTACTAAGAAAACTGTATACTCTACAGAAGATAAATATAGCAAAAAAGGAGTTATGCATGAAAAGTCAAACATAATTTAAAAATGTGCAAGACAGCCCTATGAAGACAAAATTCAATAAGAACTATAGTAGAGAGAACATGGGACATTGAAAAGCTTGTATAATATGGTATGAAAACAGGGTGGAAGTGGTGATCATACACTATCTATCACATACATATATCTATCCCTATATTGGTCCAAACTCTAGAACCAATATTGCTCTGTCAATTTAAAGTCTTACAGGAGACTTTTTTGGAGGGGAGGAGGTTATGGTGGTAGAGTTGGGTTTACGGGAACTATGTTAAACATCTGATTTAGTCCATGTATCTTAGTTACTCTTGATATGATGAAACACCAGGACCATAAACAATTAAGGGAAGAAAGAATGAATTTCACTCACTGTTTCATATAATAATAGTTAATCATCAAAAGTAGTAAGGGCAGGAACTCAAACTGGATAATAACCTAGAGGCAGGAGTTGAGGCCAAAGCCATGGAAAGGTTATGCTTTCTGATATTTTTCCTTATGACATGAGTCTGCTTTTTTATAGAACCCAGGACTACCAGATTAGGGAAGAAAACTATGCACAGAGGGCTGGACCCTCCTCAACTGACCCCTAATTAATGGTCTATAAGGCACTAGAATATCTTATAAAGTTATTTTCTAAAAATGAGACTTCCTCCTCTTTGATGACTCTAGCTTGTTTCAAGTTGACATAAAACCAGACAGTGCAAATTCACACAATTAAACAGTGATTCTTAGGGAAGAACCTTTCAGGGATAATAGTATTCACTTTGGGAAGTAGATGCTCCAAGTACCTCTATGGATATGTTTCCAGGTTTAGGAATAGTATTTTAGAGAATGTGTGAAATGTCATTAATTAAGCAAAGACTCATACCATCTTGCTGTATCATTTTATACATACATAAACTCAAAGAAATGAGACTTCCTAAATGGTTTTAAATATTTCAAAACACCCAAATTAAAACAGTCCCAAGTAATATATCCCAACTAACAAAATGAAACAAAATTATTCCCAATTAATTGCAGTAACATATCATCTTTTAAAAAAAGATTCTAGCTTTCTTTTTTAACTTAAAATAAAAATTTTAATTATTAATTATAAATTAAATTTGCTAAGTACATCTTGAATCACATCTCTCATTTTTTTTATTTGTCATTCCATTTGTTTACATCAAAAATGATATCCTACTTCCCGGTTATGCCCTCTACCAAACCCCCATCCCATGATTTTCCACTTCCTTGTTACCCCTCCACCAACTCCCATCCCACATCTGCCCTCCATCTCCCTGTATGCCAGTATGAGAGTTCCCCCATCCATCCACACTTTCCTGGCCCAACACTTCAGCACCCCCCACTACTCTGGGCCAACAAACCTCCCCGGGACCAAGAGCCTACCTCCTCCCCTCTCCGCGCCTTGCTGTCAGGCAAGGCCGTCCTCTGCTACATATGTATCTGAAGCAATGGTTCCCGCCAGGTACACTACTTGGTTGGTGGTCTAGACTTTGGGTGAATAGGGTAGTCAGGCCAGTTTATGTCCTTCTTCTAATTGGATTGCAGTTCCCCTCTGCTCCTACAGTCCTTCTGCCAGTTCCCTGACCATGTTCCCTGAGTTCAGTCTGATGGCTGGCTTCAAGCATCAGAATCTGCATTGGTCGGTTGCTGGCCGGACCTCGTCAGGAACTGCCACACTTGGATCTTGTCTGCGAGCATCTCTTGACTGCAGCAACAGTGTTGGATTTGGTATCTGCAGACATGATGGATCCCCAGGTAGGGCCATTCCCGGGTTGGAGCTTCCTTTTGTCTCTGTTCTATATTTCTGTCCATGTTCTTCCTTTGGACAGGAACATTTCTGGGTTAGAAAACTTTGAGACGGGTGGGTAACCCCACCCCTCAATCTTGGATCGTGCCTATCTACTGGAGGTGGTCTCCACAGGTTCTATTTCTCCCTTTTCTGCACATTATGGCTAACGTCAATCCCATTGCCTCCTGAAAGCCTCAAGTTTCTCTGGTGTCTGAGACCCTCCCAGTGGCTATCTTCAGTTTCTCATTCTCCCTGCTACCTATTTTTATTTATTTTCCTGACCTCTGTACCTCTCTCACATCTTCTTCAGTTTCTAATACTGCCACACCTATTTCCTTTTCCTCCTTTCTCCCTCCCTTGTCCTTGTGTCCTTCTAACTTCCACAAGCTCTTAAGACACAAATGACCTTAATCTTACCATGTGTCAGTTTTCTTATGCAAAACTGGGATGGTTGATATAACATAACTAGCCTTTCTTCTATGAAGATTAATATAAACTGAATTAACTAATATATATATATGAAATTGTCCCAAATTAAGTCACAAATTATTGAAACTAAAACGCAATTATCAATTATTTATTTCATTATTGTGTTTCATAATTTTCCAGATCAATATAAAACTTTGAAGGAGCAAACTTTATGGAATCCTATTTACCCTTTTACTTTTTTAAAAATTAATATACTTTACAATTTGATTTTAATCTATTTATCAAAATAACTTTCAAGTATTAAAAAACTTATTTATAGTTGGTGTTTTGGCTATCTTTACAGTACTTAGCTTTCTACTTTATTCTAAGCATATATAAAAATATGTTATGTACACTTACCTGCATGCATAGCCCCTCAAGTAGAATGCAGAATTCCAAATATTAACCAATAATTTACTTTGGTTGGGCTGGAAAGATGTCTAAGCAGTTAAGAGCAAGACCTTTATTCATTTTCCAGTGCATATATCTCATAGCTGTGTGAAATGGCAGCACCAGGAGTATAAGATCATTCTGATCCTCACAAGCTCATTCATTAATTAGTATATGTGTGTATATACAAACACATAAACAATTAAAAATAATATAATTCATCTGTAAAAGTTATACTTTGTAAAAATTTAACAATTTAAATATAAAAATATTATTTCAAAAGTATTAGAATTCTACTTACACATACCAGATATTACATAATTGTTCATGTGTATAACTATTGGAAATGCTATTAGAAAGGGCCTGAGGTGCTGTACTTACAGATCCACTCAGTCAAATAAACATGGAGCAGCTGAATGTTATCTTTATGTTTCTCTTTTTACTCTCATTTAAGGCAAGCTTTCAATATTTCTCTCCCACCTTTCTTTCCCTCCTTCCTCCTGCTGTTTTCCCTTCTATGTATGGATCCCCCTGTACTTCCTATAATGTAACCCATACTGATCACTTATCCCTACTGATTTATTTCTTTTCTCTATTTTCTCCATGCAGGCACAAATCAGTGGTTGTTTTTGTGTTGTTTTTATTTTGTCTTTATTGGTGGTAGGTTTTTGTTTTGTTTGTTTTGTTTTTATTTTTGGATGATGACTTGATATAAATCAGTAGAGACCTGAAAATATAGGTTGGTGCACTGAAAAATAGTCACAAGGAAGAAAATATCACCTCAACCCTAGTTAAATCAACTCTTTTTTGAACAATAAACTATACTTAGAAAACTCCTACTGAAAGAATAAAGATTACCTGAATAAACAAAACAACAACTTAACTCTGTAAACATCACAAGATCTAGCTCTAGATGGCCAGATTCTAGAGAAAATACAAAAGTAACATGTAAAATCAAGGCAAACATATTTTCTCTAAAACCCACACTTACAAAAAGTCTTGATGTAAAGATTTTAAATGTAACTCTGGACAAAGAAATAAAAACAATTATAAATGTGGGGAGGGGAAAGCACATGGATAAAGTCCTCAATGAATTCTAAGAGAATACCAACAGCTGACTGAAATGAAGAAGTCAATGCAGGATACAAAATTAAACCTCAATAACAGGATAAAAATACTGAAGAAAACCCAAGATGTATAAATATTCAAAATAATTTATAGTAAAAGTGTCCCAGCTGTTCTCAGTATAGCTTCAGAATTAAAAGGGAAAGAAAAGTAAAATTAGGAAGGCAACTCTACCATTTTTCTTGGAAAACACACACCACCTTTGTTAGTGATCAATACAATAGAAGGCACAGAAGATATGAACATTTAAGCATGGCATTAAAGAAATATATCAATTAAACTGTACTATAAATAATTATATTTCCCATCTTTATAACACTGCCCAATAACAGAAGACTAGATTTCTTCCTCCTAATATTGTGCATAAAGAATTTTTAAGGACAGTAAATTTGTTAGGTCACAATTTGATATAGAATCATAAGATGGTATCCTTCAGTTGTAGCATAATATAAATACAAATTGGTAACTGAGGTGGACAAAATAGTGCTTGGGAGTGCTATGGAAAGTACTAGAAGATAAAAGTAATCATCAATCACACTTTCTTTTGTCTTCAAAATATGCATATATATAGATATAGATATAACAGTATATGGAATGAACACAACATACACACAAGCACAATAATTTAAAATATGATGCTGTGAATGGCACTGAGATCAAGGAAGTTAAATGAGAGTAGTATGAGAGAAGTAAAGGAAGTGGAAATGATAAAATTGTGTTATAACCTCAAAAAATAAAAATTTATTATTATTAAGACTATATTTTTGAATAAGTTGACCATCCTCTACTGGGAGACCTTACATCTAGGAATATATTGGTAGCATAAATTGTACATGATGTATGAATAGAAAATGAACACATAGTTGGATGAGAAAGGAAGTCAGGATGTGACTGAGAGAAGTTGGGAAATGAGATAATATGTCTAAAATTAATTGTATAGACCTCAGCCTACCTTGTCATACCGAGTTGCAGTAGGAATAGGCACATCTTCTCCTATTGAGACTAGACAAGGCAGCCCAGACTAGGGCAAATGTGTCCAACAGAGTCAGAGACAGCTCCTGGTCCTGCTTTTAGGGGTCCCACATAAAGACCAAGTTGGATTTCTGTTACATATGTACAGAATGCCTGGGTCCATCCCATGCATGCTCTATGGTTTGCAGTTCAGTCTCTGTGATCCCCTATGGGCCAGGCTTAGTGGATTCCATAGATATTCTTGTGGTAACCTTGACTTCTCTGGCTCCTTCAGTCCTTCCTCTTCTTCTATAGGATTCCCCAAGCTCCACCTAATGTTTGGCACTGCATCTGTTTCCATCAGCTGCTGGATAAAGACTCTCATGACAGTTATTCTAGGCTCCTGTCTACAAGTATAGCAGAATATCATTAATAGGATGGGCTCTCTCTCATGGCATGGGTCTTAAGTTGGGTCAATCATTGGTTGGCTACTCCCTCAATTTCTGGTCCATCTTTATCCATGTTCATCTTTTTTTTTTTTTTTTTTTTTTTT
>NW_022196897.1:34762558-34765705 GCF_008632895.1 Mastomys coucha
GATGATATTCTCCAGATCCATCCATTTCCCTAAGAATTTCATAAATTTATTGTTTTTAATAGCTCCATGTTCATCTTGCATTCCTATGTGTGGAGAGCTGCAAAGCGCCACACCTCAAAGATGGTGCTGGCCGCCGCCCCCCGCCAGTCTGATGGCGAGCACTCTTGAAGTAAACAACTCCTTATTTGGTTATGGGCTGAGTCAACTGGCTTGCTTCCGCTATGTGGGCCTGTTAGATAGCACCACGTGGCTTTACCTGGGTGGCTGACCATACAGTATTTAACCTGTGAGTTAGCTTTCCTCATGGTCAGAAGATTCTTTAAGGTTCCTGAATAAACTGCTGGAGAAGAGCCCGAGAGTGTGTTGCGTCATTCTTGCTGGTCGAGGGTGATCGCGACACCTATGAACTTTTAAACAAGAACAATGTCTGTCTACAAAAGACATTCCTAATGGGGCAATAGTGTCATAGACATCATGGGGGTTACCAACTACTTTCTGTCTACATATAAGCTCTGCTTCATAAGATGAAACTTACAACTGGCACTGTTATACAGCTAATTAATGGTTAGACAAGTAATGGGCTTGAGGATATAATCTATTACCATTGTGCTGCTAAACTGACATAATATTAAATTGGCTTCTAATTACCTCTTGTAGTATTCATAGATCAATACATATCTCACTCTCATCTAAGAAACTTCTATTTGAATTGGATGGTGATTAACACATTGACCCATAACCAGATAAGATGTACAGAATAAGAGACTGCAGAATGTTCAGCCCTAAAAGGAACATATATACCAAGCACCATTACAATGCTCAGGCATCATTGTGAAAGAAGATGGTGGATTAAGTGTGAGTACCTGATGTGATGTATGATTACAAAGAAACATCGTTTTCTGGACATCAGCAGGGCAGCTGTATATATGAACTCATAGTGGTTCCAGCAACATGTAGAAAATTCATGCAAGCCCAATGCAGGTTTAATGTTAGCAAGAAGAGAGGAGTTGGGCTCATAAGCCCACTCCAAATATGAGAGCTATTGGCATTTGTTACTCCTTGGAGAAGGAGAGTTTTCCTTAAGAATGTAACCTCTCGCCAGGCGTTGGTGGCACATACTTTTAATCCTAGCAGTTGGGAGGCAGAGGCAGGCAGATTTCTGAGTTTGAGGCCAGCCTGGTCTACACAGTGAGTTCCAGGACAGCCAAGGCTACACAGAGAAAGCCTGACTCGAAAAAGCCAAAAAAAAAAAAAAAAAAATGTAGACTCTGGTAAATCTACAATAATACAATGTATGTACAATTACTCAATGTATAAAAACATTTGATAGTTTTGGAGGTTAAGCCTTTGGAAATGAAGAATAGCCAAGGAGGGGTTAGACAGGAAGTTAAGTTACCTTCTGCAAATATTATTTATATTTGCAGAGACTGGCAACATGAATAGGTTCAAACCAGATAGGCTTTCAGCATTAAGAAGGGGAAGTACACATGGAGTCCCATATCTAATCAAGAAGTTATTTGTAAATGATAAGAGCTAACAAAGGAAGAATCTTACTAGGTTTATCAACTACCAGGGTCTAGCTGTGACTATTCTTCTTGATTCTCTTTTGAGGTAGCAGAGGGAGAATAGAGTGTTGGTGGAGGGCAAGATTTTGTCTTGTGATATAGAGTTGTTGTATAATAATAAAATGTCACCCTATCTTAAGTCTACGTCACTTTGCTGCAGTAGCTGACCCGCCTGTCCTTAACCTGAGGCCAGAGACTGATATTTATCACCTCATGGTAAAACAGCAGGGGTTTATGTAATGTAGTCTTTGTTCTATCTCTTCAGGAACTGCTCTGCTCTAACCCCCAGCCTGCTAGTTGAAATTGCAGGAAGAAAAGAGGCACACTTTAAAAAGTGATTTTAATCTTTATTTCTAAGTTCTCTCTAATGTTTTCTCTAAAATGATTTTAATAATTTTTTTCTAAGAAAATTCTTCTAAGTGCTACTTCTCTCTTTCTAAAGTTGTTCTTCAGTTTCAGTTCTGTTTAAAAAGATACCCGTCTCCCCCTCCACAGTCCCCTCCCCCCCATCCTCAGTACTTACAGATCTTTCAGAATACATGATCACATAGTAAAAAGTTCACCCTAAGTTTATACATAAATTCAAACTGAGTAAGAAGTTTAAAACAGAGAAAGTTTACATGAATATCGATTAAGAGTATTTATCTGGCTTAACATTCATTATCTGTCACGAGCTCAACAGATCCATTGAAAGTTGAAAACTATAATTTTTGTAACTAAGGTAAAATTTTGTTTAGATAAAACCAGTCATTATTTTATCTTCTGTACTTGCACCTATAGTAAATTGTTAGTTCCCTTTTTATGACCTTTGTTTAATTGATTTACAACCTCATAGAATGTGCTCTAAGTTGTAGATGCCTGCTTGCTATCTCAGAAGACACTTGAAGACTGCTAGACTTTTCCTTGCAGTTTTGACATTAGGAAGGACATAATAGCTGTCTTATTATAAAAGAGCTTAATAATTACTAATATAATATTAAGAATTCTTATAGAATCATTATTAAAAATTAAAAAATCATCTGGTTATATAGCATCACTACAAGAGGGTTTATCTTTGTTATTCTACAGAAATCTGCTCAAAAGGGTGGGCTAATACCTAGTGATGGTTATATATATTTAATAATAAGACTAAAAGCATATTACTAGCAGGAATCTTTTCCTCAGATGATATATCTTCGCTTTTGCCTAAAGAAGCAAATATGTCATTAACAGTCTGTGGTAGAACTATCTCATGAAGACAACATGCTAGGTTTAGCTTCTCCTTGATGTCCCCTAGCAATCAACTCTATTCCTGGGCATGTCTCATGCCCAGGAGTAGTTGGTTCAATATATCTGAAACCTTGATTGTTGTGATAGATTCATGAGTATATGCATATGACAAAATTTTGCAAGGGCTATTATAGTATATTGTTACATGAAAGATATTTATCAATAATAAAAATAATGGAAATGATACCGTTTTAATTCATAAGCTCAATTACAAAATACAGTGTTAGAAAAATATGAGGTAGCAATATTGAAATTTCTATATCAGCTAGGAAAGAGAAGTTATTGCTTATTCTTTTTTTTTTTTTTTAATTTT
>NW_022196897.1:34770671-34781257 GCF_008632895.1 Mastomys coucha
ATTCAACAAAATAGAAACTGAAGGCAGTCTACCCAATTCGTTCTATGAAGCCACTATTACTCTCATGCTTATTCTTTATATAGGAAATGTTTATGAAAATAACAGTGGGACACAGAGAGAAAACTATGTATGTTCTCTGTAACTTTCCAGCATCTCTTTGCAGCCTAATTCTGAGCTATTCGTTCATATTTATAAAGAGTTAAAAAGTTGAGGCCAGTTATCTTGAACTATCTATAGTCTATTTAATAGCTGTTTATTATCACACTGTGTCTTACCTAACATCTTATTATCTAGTAAAAATGTTGAAATTTATTCTTACCAGACCATGAGCTTCAACCAATCGAAAAACTAAAATCATTATCACATAACAGCTGAAATCTATACCAATTTCCACTTTATCATAAGTCATCACTTGAGTCTCCTAACCTCAATGTATTTTGTAAGTGCCTTTGTTAATGGCTGTCTTTTGGTCTGTAACTAATAGAAAGCTCATTCAAGGCATCCCAATTCACTGTTTTCAACCAATGTTCATTCATATTTGCATAAAGAATTAACTTTGTCTTATTCTCTGTAAGGGAAATTTAATGTTTTATATCACAATCTCTTTGCTTACCTGTAAACCCTGATGTTAAAAATTAGAAATAGGGATTAGCTAGGATCATATAATATTTATTTATACTTGGGTTCCATCCCTTACACCATTTAAACTTGTTAGGATAACAAATGCATGTAATTCCTATATTTGAGAGTTAAAAAGATCAGGAATTTAAGATCATTGTTAAATACAGAAAATTTAAACCCAATCCCTGCTATAGACAATATCTCAAAAATAAAATAAAATAAAATCTTACCTTATTTCTAGATTTAGCAGATACCTCATAATTATTTCTAGCTTCTGAATATAGCAATCCTGACATTAAGAGAAATAAATTGATAATTGTGAAAATGTAAATTGAAAATTCCATTCAAACATGAAAGACAGTTCTTGGTTGAATGATCAGAATTGTTTTTAATACCTATTTAAAATTATTTTGCTGCAATTTATTTTTGTATCGGGGGACCTACAAATTTAGGTTCATGTGCCATAGTGCACATGCAGAGGTCAGAGGACAATTTGTGTGAGGTCCATGATACTGAACTCAGGTCACCAGCTTTATAACTGGCTCCTTTACACATTGAGCAACATTGTTGTGTCATAGATATTTTTGTCTCTGAACTACAATATAAACTTCATTATTTAAAATATAAATACTTTATCCATTGTTTCACACCTCAATTAGAAACTAGAGATAACCTTAAGCTTCTACTACCATGACTTCCCTTTCTCTATTAACTGTACCCCAAAGATTTTTAAGATGCTCTGAACAGATATTTGTCACAGCAACAATAATAGCAACTGATACAACACCATAAACGTGATTCTTATACATTTGGATGTGGAAAACAGAAAGTATGGAACTTTGGGCAATAAAAACATCACTAAATTCACCATTCTTGTGGGATGTTGGAAGACAACAGCACTGGGAGAAACAAGGAGAGTATTACCCAAACTCAAAAGGAATCAAAAGGCAATAAATACTGTATTAGAAACTGGACTAAAGACCACTATCGCTGCATTATGACAAAGAATTAGGCTAAAGAGCAAGGATAGTAGCAGTTTATAAGGTCAATAGTCTAGAAGAGACAAAGGATTCCAAAGGCAAGTTGACTGGTTGACTAGCTAGATTGGTGAGATCTTGGTTGGACTGAAAGACTCTGCCTTCTAAATAAAGTGGAGAGTGATCAAGGAAGACACCTAATATTAACTTCAGGTTTCCATACATATGTACAGCCATAAATGTATAACACACACACACAAACATTCACCCTACACATGAACACATGTAGGCTAGATACAGAACTAGTTCAGTGATAAAAGCATCTACCACTCTTGCAAAATTTAGTTTACAGAAACCACATCAGATAGCTCACACTCACTTTAACCCTGGATTCAAACCACCAACCTAAGAGTACACATGGATCAACCCATGGCTACAACTGCATATGAAGCAGAGGATTCCCTTGTCGGTCATCAATGGAGGAGCAGCCCTTGGTTCTGAGAGTGCTCGATGTCCCAGTGTAGGGGAATGCTAGGGCAGGGAGGCAGGAGTGGGTGGGTGGCTGGGTGTATGGGGGAACACTCTCATAGAAACAGGGGGAGGGGGATGGCATAGGGGGCTTCTGGAGGGGAAACCAGAAAAGGGGATAACATTTGAAATGTAAACAAAGAAAATATCCAATAAAAGAAAAGAAAAAAAAAAGATGCTCTCAAGCAACAAGTACTATCTCCTACACAAACATACATAGAATTAAAGATAAAATACAGTTTTTTCCCTTAAAAAGTAAATTAAAAAATAATGTGCCTAACTTCTACCCATGTCTTGACAATTCTAATGTGTACAAAAATAAGGGACTAATTTGTTTGTTGAGGAAATTATAAGACATGCTATTATTCAAAGTGTGACCTACCTATTGCTTAAATCTCTGATTCCTGTCTACAGAAAGAGAGAGAGAGTTCAAAAGATATGGGAGAAAGATAAGAAAAGTATACAGAAAGACAGAATTTGTCCTATGAATGAAGAGAGTGTGAAAGAATCTATAATTGTAAAATAGATAATGTATGATAAGAAAAATAGGAACATAACAAGAGAAAAACACAGAAGGTATCCTGAGGGTAAGAATCAAACATAAGAGCCTGGATAAAAATCCATGATTAGAAGAATAAACCCTAAACAAATCGTGCTGCTGTAGAGTTAGGTGCTCAAATGACTAAGACAGTGTCCCACAGATCAACATAGAAAGGCTGATATAACTGCGGTCCAAGTCATGTTCCTTCCCTAAATGACAGCTCAACTCAACACCACCATAAATGTAAGTATTGGTTTTGCAGGCGTGAGTGATGCAGGATAGAGGTCATGAAATCTAACACTGTTGTTTCAGAAAGCCACTGAGGATAGTCAGTATGCCAGGATTTGAGGTCTTGCAAGAAGACTCAATGAAGCTACTGTATAAAACTGTGAATATGAAAATGAATTTTCAATTTATTTATTTGTTTATTTATTTATTTATTTATTTATTTATTTTTGAACCCAGATAATTCTATCATGATCCCAAAACTGAGCATGGAGGTGCAAGTTTCATTTTTAGTTCTGCTTGGCTTTGTTATTGCTGTTTTCTGATCATTCATTGCTAATGCTCCACTTTTTCCCTTTTAGAATGTGAATTTTTATTATGTACATTGGAGATATGGAACTTTTTATGCACCATGTCTCTAACTAGACAAGATTTTTTTATTTGAACATAAGAACAGTGTAGTGACTCTTAAAATATTCCTGATACATCTGATTTTAGACTGAAGACCCTTTGCGTTGAAATGGACATAAACCCATGAGGTTGGGACTGGACAGTTATGTCTTAAGCACTACCTGTTTTAGTGAGACCTTGGCAAGGATAGATTGTGATGACCACAGTTGTCAGCTTGAGAAGATACTGATTCACCATAGTAACAAGCCTCTGTACATACCTGTGAGGATTCTCCAGATTATATTAACTGAAATGGGCATACCTACCAGAAATATTTAAGATACAATTCTATTTTCTGTTTTTCTATGTTTTTCAAACTTTTAATGTGAATGCACATATATATTGAAACATGGGGGTTTTTTTCCCAAATTTTTGGGGCAGAGTATGGTATAAAAAAGAAATGTAAAGTTTTTTTTTCTTTTTTTTTTAGATATTTTCTTTATTTACATGTAAATTTTTCCTTTCCCAGTTTCCCCTTTAACAAACAAACAAACAAAAACAACAAGAACAAACCCCTGTTGCCTCCCCCCTCCCCATGCCTGCCACCCCACCCTCTCCCACTTATTGGCCCTGGCATTCCCCTACACTGGGGCTCAGAACCTTCACAGGGCCGAGGTCTTCTCCTCCTATTGATGATCACATTTGTAATCCTCTACTATACACATGCTGCCAGAACAATCAGACCCACCATGTGCAGTCCTTGGTTGGTGGTTGAGAGCCTGAGAGCTCTGAGGGTACTAGGTAGTTCATATTGTTGTTCGTTCTAAGGGGCTGCAAACCCCTCAGCTCCATAGGTCCTTTCTCTAACTCCTTCATTGGGGACCATGTACTCAGTTCAATGGATGGCTGTGAGCCCCTACATCTGTATTAGTCAGGTACTGTCAGAGCCTCTCAGGAAATAGCTATATTTAGGCTGGCTTGTCCTTCCTTCAGTCTCTGCTCCATAGTTAATCTCTGCAACTCCTTCCATGGGTATTTGGTTTCCCCTTTTAAAAAGGAATGAAATGTCCACCTTTTGGTCTTCCTTCTTCTGGAGTTTCTTGTGGTTGGTGGGTTGTTCTTCTATTTTCTGGGGTCTGAATTTAAGAGAAATAATCTGAAAGTTACCTTACCCTTAGGATTCTATTGTCTTTGTGTTTTGACTGTAGATTCAATGCTACCAGCTACTTCTTGCTCCTGCTGCCATGCTGTCTTCACTTTAATGAGCAGTATCTCCATGAGCTATAAGTGAAAATACTTTCTCCTTTAAGTTGCTTCTTGTCAGCTATTTTGTCCCAGACTAATGAAAAATCTAACATAATAAACAAGTGAGTTATTAGGAAGTCTCAAGAAAGCCTGAAAATGAAAAGATATTTGTTCTAGACAGAAACAATAGAGACTGATATTTTGTGAAGGTAAGAAAAAACAACCAGTTATGAAAGATGAAAGAATGATAAAATTAAAATTTACTCTTAAACAGGAATGATATACTACTTAACACACAGTAGAAAAATAGAAAATCTATGACACTGATAATAGCAAATGCTGCTGTGGCTAGAGTGCAACATGAACAGCCACTAGTCACTCAGGAGGAAAGCAGAATTAGACTGCTGAAGAAAGGTTATCATGATCTTAAAGCACAACCCAATAATCACAATCCTTGGTACTCATAAAAAGAAAAAAAACCCTTACATCCATACAAAAATCTGCTCAGGAATGTGTACAGTAGTGTTATTCACAACTGCCAAAATATGGAAGCAACTAAGATTTCCCTCTGGACATAAAGAGATAATTGTGTTACATTCATATATAATGGGACATTGTTTAGCAGTAAACATAAATGAGCTCTCAAAAGATATAAAGCAGTACTAAATGTGATTTATCAATGAAAGGATATAATTGGACATAAAGTGTGATTCTAACTGAAGTGACACATTACTTAGAGTCAGGGATACATTCACAGAAATGTGTTACCAGGTGTTTGTGCCATAGTTCAAACATCCAAGAAACTAATATGATAATGATGCCACCAGGTGATATATCCTTATAAGACCTACAATAGATATGTAAACTCTTGTTAACCATAGTAGGAGTATGTAGTACCTGACTACACAGAAGTCTGGAAAAGCTGAAGTAGAGACAATGACTAGATTCATTTTTGTAGCATTTTAGAGATGGAAAAAAAGAGGAAGAGCAAAGTCATAGAGAATGTTTAGGGTTTTCAAAATGCTACTAGGTACGACAATTACCAATTTGTCCAGGCCTATATAATGAGCATCAACAAGTGTGAACACTAACGTTATTAGCTACCACCAGAGTAGGTAAATTTATCAATTCCAACACATTGATCTGGTAGGAGAAGTAATATAACAAGATGGTATCCATGTGAGAAGTCTATACCTGTCTCCCAATTTTGCTGTAAATGTAGAAATGCTCTTTTCAATATGTCATGATGTAGAGAACACATTCTACAATATATGCTATACTAGAAGCAGTCTACCACTAGACAATATGGATGCTGAGCTTCATCATGATAAGGCTTTGGTCATAAGCACATCTTTTTATCAATTTTCAAAATTTTTAAAGAGAACAGATATCATATTCATTTTATAAGGATGTTGTGGTCTAAATAAGTCCTGTGAGTCCCATTCAGCTCTTCATGTCCAGAATTCTCTTATGAAGTTTCCTGATATTCTTTCAAAAACTGAAGATGTATAATGTATATTAACTTCAGTAAGAGCTAGCCATTGAGAAAGATACATGAAAGATCAGAGCCCTCAATCTCTTTCCAGATCAGGCTGAAGCACAGGAGTTTCATATGTTCATATTAGACAATGGCCAACAGGATGTCCATGAAAAAAAGCAATCAAATGAGAGAACATAACCACATAAGCATATTTTTATTCATAATGTTTGAGGCTCTGATACGTCTTCATTCATCTACTTCTCCAGAACTTACCTTATTTTTAAGGAGTTCTAACAGTTTTAGGATTTGTTTGCAAATCTTTCTTCTCAGAAGACTCAAGTAGCTTTGTGGTAAAGCTTAATTTACATGGTATCTGCATGAAGGGAAGTTCTAGACTCTTTAGAAGTGAATAAAAATCTAAGTTTATGAAGTTGGTAAAAGGAAAACTGAAAATGTATTGTAAGTCAAACATCTTATTGAATTGTGTACATTTCTTAGCTTGCTATATCATCATAAAAGTCTTTGAACCAAATATTGTCTTAATAATTAAATTCAGAATTGAGGTGACAAAACAATAACTGAGAAATCAATATATCTCATTGACTTTCTAGTAGATGGGAAGCTAGCAGTCAAGTGTAGAATGTCTCACCAGGCTCAGGATCACTCACTTTACATGAACATGGCCGAACTTTACCAAATACTATAAAAATCTATTTCAAAACCCAATGGCAATGAATATGTAGTCATAAACTGAAAGTTCCTCTTATCTAACACATTTAATCTGACAGTGTGTCATTTCATGTACCAAGACAGGTACTGAGGACCCAATAATCTATTTCCCAAATACTTCCTGAGGGTACAATTTGAGTCAGGCCAAGAAACAAAGCATTGCAGGTTACTGTATACTCTTCTCCCCTTAGCAGATGGTCAATCAATAGCTTTTGACTGACACCATGGGTGATTAATATCGCATACAAAAGCCTGTTTGCAGGATATAAAGTAAATCTATGGAAAGTCAAAGCAAGCTTTCAACTAAAGAATCATGCATTTATTTTAGGAACATGAATAGAAGCTTTAAACTATATTAAGGGTATATGTAAAACTTAGTGGTTTGTAGATACCTAGAGAAGAAATCATAAAAACAAAAAAGAGTGCATGCTCCTAAACAACTGATAACGAAAGAGAAACAAAGTCAGATTTTGCTTGAACTAAGTATTTATGTCTAGGCATTTTAAGACCCAACAAATATATATTCGTTGCAGTTCAAATAACATTAGACAATCAATTTTAAACCCTAATAAAAAAAGTAGGACAATATATGTTTAAGTGTATCATAAATTATGGTTATTTCAATATAGAAAATGATTTAGTAAAAGAAAAAACATATTATACAGGAACATAAAAAGTGGAAGTTCAATTTCATTCTATTTGGCAATCAAAAGAAAAGGCTTGTCTATGATTTTTGATATTTGGATACCACATGTTTTTTCAAGCATAAAGATATAAATGGTAAAAGCACCTTTAGAGGAAAGAACCTTAATGTTTCAGGAGTCTTGTCTTTAGGAAAGAGTTTTCTACATAGATTTTGAGTGCTACCTAGCTCAGGATTCTTGCTAGCATACTCAGAACATGACCTAGAAATCTGGAATTCTCACAGCCAGCTACATAACTCATTGTGCACCACCTTCATTAAAGTTATCACTCTCTAACACAAGAATACTAAAAACTGCATTAGGGATCTTCCCTTGGAGTTTTACTCAACTTTTATTTCAACAGCCCTACCATCTCAGTTTATATTTATGTTATTCTGAAGAAAACAAAACAAAACAAAAAACAAAAAGAAACACAAAACAAAACAAAATGAAAAACCCAAGAAATGTTTTTACTCACTTCAGCAGAAGTTTGACCCATATTTCCTCTTTCTGCCATATCACATCTTGATTAAGCATGGTTTATATCATTATAATATCAGTGTCCATGTTACCATGTAAGTGTATACGGCATGGGATTTCCCCATGAATGGCAAGCAAAATTTATGCGTTATGATTTACAAAGCCTATTAATGACATTTCCATATCTCAATTAGTAAAATCAAATTTAAAATTTCAGATTAATGGAAGAGTAAGGGCTAAGCTTATTTTATGTAGTGTATGTCAGCAGCAATTGATAATAAAGCAAGAAGCATATAAGTAGCAGGGGTACATAAGAATGAGTCATGATACACTCAAACCCAGAATCATTGATCATGTGAGTTAGCCCATCTGTGGGTTTCATGAACTTCAGGAATAGCATGGGCATATAAATTCTAACATAACCAAAAAAATATGTTCAAAGAACCTAACAACTGCTTCTAATTAGAATGACTATTATTCTTGTCCTTGTTCAGCCCATGTTTAACAGTCTTCGCTGATGTTCCTAGGAGTCAAAAATCACAGCAAACTCCCTCATCTTCTGGCTCTTACAGTCTTTCTGCTACAACCAAACTCTGGAATACTTAAACAATTAAAGTGGGAGAAACAGTCTTCCCCAGGGAAGAGCACACTAATTGGTGATCTAACACCAAGTACTCATCCCTGGAAATGTTCATACAAATATCTTTATAAGGACTAAACAGGTTACACAGATATGCTCATAACAATGATTAATGAGAAAAGAGGTCTTGAATTTGAAGGAAAGAAGCAAGGAGGAGTACATGAAAGAGAGGTTATGGAGGGAGGAGGAGGAATGGGAGAAATGACAGAAATATAATTATTTTTTCCCACTGTGCATGTAGTTTATTTTAGGTGAAGGAAAGGTAGATTGTTCTGAAAGCAGAAGGATTAAGGAACAAACAAAAGAAGCTTCAGTACATTCTAATGACTATGAAATGTAAATAGAAGCAAAATAAGAAAGCAACCAAAAGTCATGGCTTTCATTCCATTTGTGTAGCAACCATCTTGATAAACTAGGAACCCCATCAGACAAAACCTTGGAGTCATTCATTAATGGTTTCCTAATTATTTTGTTTTTCCATATGTCTCTGCTGATTTTTTTCTTCATTTTCTTTTTTTTAATTTATTTTTGCTGCAGCATTTTCTCTGTCCAATCACATTAGGGCAGTGTCAGGCCTGCATTGGACAGGAATGGAAAGGTAGAGCTAGTTTGAGGAGGAAAAAGGGGAGAGAGCAGGAGAAGGAGGAGCCTTTTCATCATGGAGGCAGATGATGAGGACGAGTCAAACCCTGCCTGGTTATAACCAAGCAAAGGTGATGTTTTACAAAATAGATTAATTGGGTTTTAATATTGTCTTTATTATTTGTTTTTGAAATTATTGTATTGGCATCTTATAAATTATGATCTTATTATTATATAAACCTGATTGGATAATTAAGCCTTAAGAGTCAAAACAACCCTAATATTCCACCTCATACTAGTCAGAATGGCTAGAATAAAAAACTCAGGTGACAGCAGATGGGGATGAGGTTGTGGAGAAAGAGGAACACTCCTTCATTGCTGGTGGGATTGCAACCTGGTACAACCACTCTGGAAATCATTTTGGCCGTTCCTCAGGAAATTGGAAAAGGTACTACCTGAGGACCCAGCTTTATCACTTCTGCGCATATATCCAGAAGATCTTCCAACATGTAATAAGGACACATGCTCCACTATGTTCATAGCAGCCTTATTTGTAGTAACCAGAAGCAGGAAACAACCCAGATGTCCATCAACAGAGGAATTGATATAGAAAATGTGGTACATTTACACAATGAAGTATTACTCAGCTTTTAAAAACAACGAATTTATGAAATTCTTGGGGAAATGGATGGATCTGGAGAATATCATCCTGAGTGAGGTAATCCAATCACAAAAGAGCACGCATGGTATGCATTCTCTGATAAGTGGATATTAGCCCAGAAGATCAGAATATACACAAAGTACAATCCACAAACCACAAGAAACTCAAGAAGAAGCAAGCAAGACCAAAGTGTGGATACTTCATTCCTTTTTAAAAGGGAGAACAAAATACCTATGGAAGGAGTTGTAGAGACAAACTATGGAGCAGATACTGAAGGAAGAACAATCCAGAGACTGCTCCACCTGGGAATCCTTCTCATATTCAATCATCAAATCCAGACACTATTGTGGATGCCAGCAAGTGCTGGATGACAGGAGCCTGAGATAGCTGTCTCCTGAGAGGCTCTGACAGTACCTGACTAATACAGAAGTAGAGGCTCACAGCCATCCATTGGACTGAGTACAGGGTCCCCAATGAAGGAGCTAGAGAAAGGACCCAAGGAGCTGTAGGGCTTGCAGCCCCTTAGGACCAACAGCAATATGAACTAACTAGTACCCTCAGAGCTCCCAGGGACTAAACCACCAACCAAAGAGTACACATGATGGGACTAATGGCTCCAGCAGCATATGTATAACAGAAGATGGCCAAGTAGGTCATCAATGGGAGGAGTGGCCCTTGGCCCTATGAAGGTTCTATGCCCCAGTGTAGGTGAATGCCAGGGCCAGGAAGCAGGAGAGGGTGGGGTGGTGAGCAGGGGAAGGAGGGAGGGAACATGGGTTTGTTTTTGTTTTTGTTTTTTTTTTA
>NW_022196897.1:34781267-34790793 GCF_008632895.1 Mastomys coucha
AAAATAGTCATGCATTACTTACCAGGTCCTAGGCACTAGCTAGATGAATGACTGTGTGGGTGTGTAAGGTATCGCATGTAAGTGAGAGGATGTGAGAAGCTGGGAGAGAATAGCTAGAAACCCCCAGAACTTAATGATGAGGCAGGATGGTACAGGCTTTAGAACGTGTTCCAGAGGGAAAGGAAGTTTGCAGGGTGGATTCATTTTTTAAATATTCCCTCAACAATTTTTTATTAGATACTTTCTTTATTTACATTTAAAATGATGTCCTCTTTCCTGATTTTCCTTCAAAAAAAAAAAAAAAACTCCCTCTCCCCTCTCCCCTCTCCCTGCTCCAACCTACCCTTTTCCATGTCCTGTGAAGTTTCTAAAAATATAATCTTAAAACTAACGATATATTTAAAAACTAAGTTTGTTAGTAAGAAATGTGTCATAATAATAAAAACAACTGTAAGCATTGAGGTGATGAAATTAAATAGTAAATACTATGGAACATTAAAAGCTACAAAAGGGGAGTCTCTTTAATGGAATTGCTACATAATAAAGATGTCTGAGAGCTCCCTCATTCTTCATAGCACTAGATGATGCAAGAGGGAAAAGGCCTACAGGTCTATAATGCTGTCACTAAAACCTAATGTTTTGGAGGTTATATTCCCAGTTTGAGCATTGTTAAGAACTATTGTTTGTTGTTTAAAAGTCATCCCATCTTTATCTGTTCTAGCACACCAAACATACTAGGATAATAATGTTCCACCCCACTTTCAAGTCTTCAGTATTTTCCTCATAGTGCCTGCCAAACTCATAGGAACTGGCAATGTTACACATCAAGTGCTATTCAAATTCCAAAATTCTCCATCTAGCCTTCCATCCAATTAATAATAAACACTATGCCATTATAAATAGGAAGGAACTTATAAGAAAAAGTAAGAGAGCCAAATCTTCAAGCACAAGCTCTCCATGGAATAATTTGTATTTAAGCATATCAGGTAAATTCATTCTCTTTTCTTGGAACATTGACAAATTGTCAGAGCAGCACTCCTTCTTGAGCTCCAGGAAGTCTTCATTTGATTCCAACTATGTCTACAAACACCTAGTTCCCTAAAAATAAAAAGTACACATATTGCATTGCATATCCCTTCTCTGGCTATCAAATACCAGAGAAGTTTACTTTGGTTTCATCAATACGTGGATTAATACATTAAACAATTATTGCATGACAGCTAAAACAAACAAACAAACAAAAATGCAGAGATTACCTCATTAAAAAATTGAACCTATATATCATCTGATTTAATTTAAACTCAGTTGAAACAGATAAATCTCGGCCCTGTCGAGAGACAGCCTTACTCAAGGAAGAGCAGACCAATTGGTTACTCAACCTAAATGGTGAGCCCTGAAAACATACATACAAGTTACCTTATCCATACTGAGCAGGGTGTGTTGTATTTACATATTTAGGTACATGTGAGTGTTTGTGTGTGTTTGTGTGTGTTTGTGTGTGTGTGTGTGTGTGTGTGTGTGTGTATAATAACAATCAATATAGTGATTATAGGGGAGAATCTAAAAGAAGCAATAGGAAGTTGGGATAGTGAAATTATATTAATCTTAAAAATAAAACAATACTTCTAAAAATAAAAGGAAATGAAAAGGAAGTGTGGAAACAAAATTTAATAGATTCCACAATATTTTTAATTTTTCAACATTCCAAGAAACATTTCATCTCAACAGAGGGAATATTGTGAAATAGAAAAGTTTATGACTGACATCAATTTATTTGTAGCACTTTGTAATATAATACAGTATGTTTATCTACATATTAAAGGTGAATAAAAAATACCGCATCCTCAAATATATTTTAATTATATTTTATTATTTAAAATAATTATTGAATTTAAATGTGTTTTGTTGATATTGTACACCATTCCTCAAGTCCTTTCAGATACTCTTCCCCTCTTCTGAAATCAGCTTTAAGTTCTTTCTGAAAAACCAAACCAAAACCCAAGACAACAAAAACACTAAAACCAAGAAAACAAAACAATTCCTCTGTAAAATTAAAAAACAAAACACCACATTGTACCCAAATATGAACACAAAAAATAACTATGAAGCCATTATATGTTGATCACCTACTCCTGACTATAAGGGGTTCTACCCTGAACTTGTTTACTTTCACTCTATTAGAGAAAACTGAGTTTCCCTCTCCATACAGGTATCAGAGACAGTTCACGTTTAGACTTTATTTTAATGGCTAAGTTTCATTCATTCATTCATTCATTTATGTATAATAAAATAATATATAATAACATGAAACAAAAACTATCACATCAAAGTTGGACAAGACAAGCCAACAGAAAGAAAAGAGCCCAAAAGAAGGAACAAGAATCATAGAGCCACTTATTTTCACACTCTAGAATACTACAAGAGCACTATATGGGAAACTGTAATATATATACACACAACACCTACACAACTCATTGAAGATGGGGATTTTGAGCCTGCGCTTATATAAAGCCTTCAGCCCTACATATCAGTATGCAAAAGCATACTCAGCATTCTCTCAAAAGAGAAATATAAACACTAAGCCAGCAACAACCCTGCATCCACAATGGTGTACAGTCTGTTAGATATGCTAGGGCAATCATGGCACAAAGAGTGGAGGAGTAACCAACCAATAATGGATTTGACTTAAGGCACATGTCATGGGATGAAACCCATACTTGACACTGCTTGGATGATGAAGAACCTGAAACTCAATAGCCCAGTGTCTTAGGATAAAAGTAAACCAACCCTTCTCTGAAAAAAAATTGTGATAAAATGACTTCTAATGATATTCTGCTATACTCATAGATGAATGCTTTGACCAACCACAATGAGGGCAGATTCTTCCTGCAGAAGATGAGAACAAACATAGAGACCCACAGCCAGATATGCAGAGAGTGAGAAACTTTGTTACATTCAGTTTTGTATGATGTCTTCTTCAAACCTTGGTTCTTAGAGCTTCAGCTTCCTTGGAAGAGGAGTAAGAAAAAGGTAAACACCAGAGGAAATAAAGGACATGTAAAAACAAAACAGAAAAGAATAACAAAATAAAACAATAGCAATAACAACAAAAACAAACAAAATGCCCCTCTAAATCAACATGAGCAAAGCTCCTATGAACTCACAGAGGCTGAAACAGTATGCACAGAGAGAGTATAGGTCTGTACCAGGTCAGCAGTATAAGTCTATTTCTTAATTTGGTACCTGAAAATACATATATGCTACAGGAATATACAAAAATTGAATCTTCATGACCCACAGTTAAGAAATGTCACCCTAAGATCAAAGGGATTCAGATTGGAAAGGGAGAAGTCAAATTATCACTATTTGTTGATGATATGATAGTATAATTAAGTGACCACAAAAATTCCACCAGAGAACTCCTAAACTTGATAAACAACTTCAGCAAAGAAGCTGGATATAGAATTAACTCAAGCAAATCAGTGGCCTTCCTCTACACAAAGGATAAACAGGCTAAGAAAGAAATTAGGGAAATAACAACTTTCACAATAGTCACAAATAATATAAAATAACTTGGTGTGACTCTAAGAAAGTGAAAGATCTGTATGACAAAAATTTCAAGTCTCTGAAGAAGGAAATCGAAGAAGTTCTCAGAAGATGGAAAGATTTCCCATGCTCATGGATTGGCAGGATTAATATAGTAAAACTGGCCATCTTGCCTAAAACAATCTATAGATTCAATGCAATATCCATCACAATTCCATTTCAATTTTTCACAGAGTTGAAAAGAGCAATTGGCAAATTCATGTGGAATAACAAAAAACCTAGGATAGTGAAAACTATTCTCAACAATAAAAGATCCTCTAGTGGAATCACCATCCCGGACCTTAAGTTGTACTACAGAACAATTATGATTAAAAACTGCATGGTATTGGTACAGTGACAGGCAGGTAGATCAATGGAATAGAATTGAAGACCCAGAAATGAACCCACACACCTATGGTCACTTGATCTTTGACAAAGGAGCTAAAACCACCCCTTAGAAAAAAAGGCAGCATTTTCAACAAATGGTGCTGGCTCAACTAGTAGTTAGCATATAGAAGAATGCAAATCGATCCATTCCTATCTCCTTGTACAAAACTCAAGTCCAAGTGGATCAAGGACCTACACATAAAACCAGATACACTGAAAATAATAAAAAAAGAAAGTGGGGAAGAACTTGGGGATGAATAAGACAATAAGGGTTGAGGCTTAATAGTGATGTGTTTGTGTGTCAAGTTGACAAGGGGTCAATTGTACTGGCTGGTTTTATGTGTCAACTTGACACAGGCTTGAGGTATCACAGAGAAGGGAACTTCAGTTGGAGAAGTGCCTCCATGAGATCCAGCTGTGGGACATTTTCTCAATTAGTGATCAAGGGGGTAGGGCCCCTTTTGGGTGTTGCCAATCCTGGGCTGGAAGTCTTGGATTCTATAAGAGAGCAGGCTGAACAAGCCAGGGGAAGCAAGCCAGCAAGGAACATCTCTCCATGGCCTCTGGGTCAGCTCCTGCTTCCTGACCTGTTCGAGTTCCAGTCCTGACTTCCTCTGGTGATCAACAGCAATGTGGAAGTAAGCTGAATAAACCCTTCCCTCCCCAACATGCTTCTTGGTCATGATGTTTGTGCAGGAATAGAAACCCTGCCTAAGACAAATTGGTACCAGCATGTTGGGTTTTCCTGTGACAACCTGACCATGTTTTGGGGAGGACTGTGGAAGGACTTTGGAACTTTGAGCTAGAAGAACCACTTGTTGTTAAGAACTCTGTGGGATGTTCTGAGAGAGCTTGGAAGATCATGTTGAGAACAGTGCAGAGGATGGAGGCCTGGCTTTTGAAATTTCAGAGGGAATATTAAAGACTCTTATCAGGGCCATGTTGTTTTGATTGTGAAGATTCTGTGGTTTTGGTTAGCTGGGGCTGAAGATCTAAAGTCCCACAGCCTTTACATATTAAAAGTTCAATCAATTTAAAATGTCCAATATCTTTTAAAATTCAAAGTCTCTTAACTGTGGACTCCACTAAAATACATTCTTCCTTCAAGAGGGAAAAATATCAGGGCACAGTCACAATCAAAAGCAAAACCAATGTCTGGGATCCAACTCATGATCTTCTGGGCTCCTCTAAGGGCTTTGGTCACTTCTCCAGATCTGCCTTTTGTAGCACACACCTTGTCTTCTAGGCCCCAGATGTCTGTACTCCACTGCCGCTGCTGTTCTTGGTGGTCATACATGGTACTGGCATTGCTGTAACTAAGCTTCACCAATAGCCTCTCATAGGCTCTCTTCATGGTGCCAAGCCTCAGCTCTTTTGCATGACGTGTTCAGTCCTGAGCCATCAATTGCAACTGAGGCTGCACATTCTGTTCAGAAATTTTTCTGAATAGAACACCAATAGCTTATGCTCTAAGATCAAGAATTGACAAATGGGACCTCATAAAATTGCAAAGCTTCTGTAAGGCAAAAGACACTGTCAATAGGACAAAATGGCAACCAACAGATTAGGAAAAGATCGTTACCAATCCTATGTCTGATAATGGACTAATATCCAATATATTCAAAGAAATCAAGAAGTTAGACTCCAGAAAATCAAATAACCCTATTAAATATGGAGTACAGGGCTAAACAAAGAATTCTCAACTGAGGAATAAGGAATGGCTAAGAAGCATTATCATGTTCAACATCCTTAGTCATCAGGGAAATGCAAATCAAAACAACCCTGAGAAAAAAAAAAAAAAAAAAAAAAAACAACCCTGAGATTCTACCTCACACTAGTCAGTATGGCTAGTATAAAAGTCTCTGGTGACAGCAGATGCTGGAGAGGTTGTGGAGAAAGAGAAACACTCCTTCATTGCTGGTGGGACTGCAAGCTAGTACAATCACTCTGGAAATTAGTTTGGCAGTTCCTCTGGAAACTGGACATAATACTATACCAGAAGACCCAGCTTTACCACTCCTGAGCATATTATCCAGAAGATATTCCAACATGTAATAAGGACACATGCTCCACTATGTTCACAGCAGCCTTATTTATAATAGCCGGAACTGGAAATAACCTAGATGTCCCTCAACAGAGGAATAGATACAGAAAATGTGGTACATCTACACACTGGAGTACTACTCAGCTATTAAAAACAATGAATTTATGAAATTCTTAGGAGAATGGATGAATCTGGAGAACATCATCCTAAGTGAAGTAACCCAATCACAAAAAAACGCACATGGTATGCACTCATTGATAAGTGGATATTATCCCAGAAGCTCAGAATACCCAAGATACAATGCATAAACTACATGAAACTCAAGAAGAAGGAGGACCAAAGTCTTAATACTTCAATCCTTCTTAGAAGGGGGAGCAAAATACCCAAGGAAGGAGTTTCAGATACAAATTGTGGAGCAGAGACTTTAGGGAGTGCACATAGTGTGACTCATAGCTCCAGCTGCATATATACAGCAGAGGATGGCCTATTTGGTCATCAATGGGAGGAAAGCCCCTTGGCCCTGTGTAGGTTCTATGCCCCAGTGTAGGGGAATGCCAGGGCCAGGAAGTGGGAGAGGGTAGATTGTGACCATGGAGAGGGTGGTGGGAACAGGGTTTTTTTCTGAGGGGAATCTGGGAAAGGTGATATCATTTGAAATGCAAATAAAGAAAATATCTAATAAAAAGAGAAAATGAAAAAAAAATGAAGTCTATTTTTTAAAATCAAATAAAGAAAGAAATGTCACCTCAGATGAGAAGCCACAAAGAACGAATGAAAATATAGATTAATTAAACTTATCAAAATTAAAGCTTTTGTGCTATCAACTAAGAACAAAACAAACCACTGGATAGAAAAATATTTTCAAACATTGTATTTCATAATAGAATCACGTCAAGACTACATTAAGCATTTGTTTAAACAAGAAAGCTCCTTGGAAAATGGGCAAGTGATTTTAATAGACATTTCTCCAAGGAAGTTATGCAAATAGATGATAACTGCATGGAAGAATTCTGAACATAATTAGTCATTAGGGATATGAAAATCAAAATGACAATTAGATACTTCATACATACAGGGCAGAATTTTCAGAGCTGAGACAAAGGATTTGAGGTAAGCAGGCTAGAAGCAGATTTGGTTTGGCTCGCAGTTTCTTAGGTCTCAGTCTGCAATGGAGCAGAATGGCATGAGTCTGAGTATAGGTAAAGAGGGTGTCTATGTCCGCAAACTCTCTCCTAGCCCATTTTGGCATATCCAGTTCCACAGCACATGTGACACTGTGCTCACATATAAGGAGATTTTCTCCCTTAACTCTTGTTTTGTGGGAGCACACTCACACAAATTCATTGGAATGCGTAATAAAGACAAATTGACTTCTCAGTCTTAAACTGACAAAAATATTGCAATTATAGATGGGCATAATGCAAACATTTATGCTGGTATTGGGGATGGAGAAATCACTGGGCCTTTACTATGTTGCTGGTGATAATTTACATTTATCAACTCCATTCCTGATTTTGAGCACTCTAATGTGAAAATAAGTAGAGTATATGAAAAAAAATATTTTCAATAATGTAAAAATAAAAAGTTAAAACTTGTAAATATTTTTATTTATTACCAAACTCAAACAATTTGTATTTATACTCAAATTTACTTGTATTGATTACCTGATAAACAAAGAAAAATATTTGGAATTTTTTTGTATAGTGATAGTTTATTCACCCATAAAAGGAATGAATTATTAAAACACACTACATTGTGCCCTGAAAACACTCTGCTAAGTCAAACATGTAAGTTAAAAGAGATAGTATGGTGTATAATTCTATTTATGTGAAATTTCTGGAACAAGTGGTCTGTGGAGACATAAAATAGAGTTTTCCCAAACCTGTGACATAGGAGAAATATAAGATGACTTTTGTGAAGAAAATCTCTGAAAACTCCACTTGCCAGTGCAGTATTCTACTTCTGTATATTGTTAGAACATTCAGCAGTTCACATCCTTCCACAAAAATAAAAAATGCTCCAGGCTTTAACTCTAGACATAGGTATTGCCCATCTATTCGAAGTTGAATAGGCTTGACCAAGATGAGCTACAGTCTTCAGAAAAGGTAGATCCAATATCAGGAGGTCTGTTGATCCGCAAATTCTTTACTAAATACTTTAACAAATGGGGAGCTCCAAGATTCTAGAGTAGAATGGAAAATGTAGAGAACTGAAGGGCTTTAAATTTGCCTGAGTCTGTCAAGGCAAGGAGAAGCAGTGATGGCGTCAAAGATAACATCACTCACCACTGACCACTGCATCCTTTATAGCACCTACAAAGAGAGAGAAGAAAAGGTAGAGAATCTCTCAGGGAAGACTTGTGACTATGAGAGTCTTGAAAGGTCACTGGACGACACTCAGATGATACTAATTATTACTGAATGCAACTTGAAGGTAGGACACTCAGGGGAGCTTGGGAACCTTCGGCATATGTCCATGTAGAAAGGTGGCAGATGGAGAATCATGGAGTTGTTTAATTGTGCAAAATAAAAATAAACCTCTCTTATAAAGTAATTTGTACTAAAATGTGCTCTTTGTATTGTTTTCAACCTGATTCAAAGCTAATAGTTACATATTTTCATTACATCAATTACTTTGGAAATAAAGGGAATGATGATTTCAAATATATAGTTACATATGCCATCAAGTAAGCATATTGAAATGAGCTAATTAAATGAATACTAAAGGGAACAACTGATTATAAACATTGAAAAAATATCAAATAGAGCTTCATCAGGCAAACATACTCAATCTGAAAAAGAATATCTTTCTTTTGTTATTAAGCTATTGGCAAGATTTAACCACAGCTGCTCCACGGGGAATCATTGACAATTGATTATTCTTCTTCGTTGCACTTCAAAAGACAACCTGCTTAAAGTAAAGGCAGACATTGACTCAATCAGAGTTTGCTTAATTATTTTGCTGTTTTCTTGGAGAGGTTTAACTGGGTATTTTATAACGCCAGATTCACTGGTCCTAAGGACAGAGCTATCCATTCTATAGAAAGATTCTAATTTCTCGGAAAATCATGACCCATTGGATATCTTAAAAACAGCAACATTAATTTTAATTTGTCATATTGTAAGGTATAAATTGACCAACTGTTAATAGCATTCTTGAGCAATCAGTCCCACATGATTAACCTACAAATTGCCAAAGCATTGTTTACTCTTCATTTGTATCTGAAGAAGAAGAAAAAAGACATGATGAGACAGACAGAGTTGGATTAATTTACTTTCTGATCTGCATTAAAACTTGCCAGAATGATTCATAACCATTTTTCCTTGATATTTACCCTGACAAAACATCTTCATTTTGAAAGCAGCGCATTGGGAAAACAATTCAGGGCCAAGAGGTGTTCCACGTCATGACAATTGAGCGGCATGGAAAATACCGTTGTGTTTTATTCTACTCACTTTTCCTCCAGTTAATAAAACAGGCAGGAGACAAGCCTTTGAAATCTTGTAAGAA
>NW_022196897.1:34790803-34838062 GCF_008632895.1 Mastomys coucha
TTTTAACACCATCTAGTGGTGTTTTACGCGACAGCAAGTGAAAAACCGAAGAGAGACAAAGAAGCAAGGGCCTCACGTATTCAAACTTTGCAGAGATTTCTTGAGAGCCCTGCTATAAACCCCATACGGATAAAGAAAGCTTTCGTAGTGAAGAAGCCACCACGTTATGTACTCCAATACATATGTACTCCAAAGTAAAATGTTTTGCATCTGCTTTTAAGAAAGAGGAAAATAAGTCACCACACAAATTCCTCTTTCCTAAATGCGGATGTGAAAATGCAAAAACATCTAGGTCATCCTCAAAAATCTAAATTAGTATTGTTTTGTTAGAGCAATAAATCAGAAAGCTGCAGCTAATGAAAAATACAGCACACTATCAAATTTCATAAAACCCCTTAACCTAGTTTCAAATGAATAACATTTTGGATCTAGAAGATGGCTGGTGGCTGAAGTGTCCAAGCGTGAGGATATGTGTTCTCATCATCAGCAACTTGGTAAAAAGCAAAATGTGGTGACAGCTTCCTGTCACCCCAGTGCTGGAAGAAAAAGATGAGCAGACACGTGGACTTAATGTCCAGGCAAAACAGGGAGCTTCAGAATGTGTTTCAAATAAATGGTCTATCAGTAACTGAAGAACATATTTAGTATCAATCCTTGCTGTCTCTGCCTGTAGGAGTAAGCACACACACACACACACAAACACACACAAAACAAAACAAAAAAACAAACCTTTTTTAAAAGTAAAGACTGAACACAGATGTTAAAAGTATTGATAATGTAAAGAATGCATTATAAATAACTATAGGGTCATTTTAATTTTATCATAACAAGACAGATTATAAGCAACATTCAATATTTCAAAGCTTCCTGGCTCTAAGGTTAGATGGAAATTGAATAAATTACTATCAATGGGTTATTTTCATATATCCATGTAATAGTCATCATACAAAGCATGTTTGTACAGTTTATATACAAACTTTTGACACACAGTAGTTCTATCAATTTGATCTTATTTTTCTCATGCACAAATGAAAAAAAAATTGAATAATGACAAATTACAAAACTTTCTTGATTTCCTAAAAGTACTGATGGGTCATGGGCACTCCAATTGTTTCCTTCTAACTTTGAGGGTGCATAAAAGATCTCACTGGAGATCTGCTAGTAATGAGATTTCGAGGCCTTATTGAGAAATTTAGCTGAGTGTAACATACATTGATGAAAATAATCAGTGCTCTTTGTGAGAAGATGTGGCCATGACACACTCATACGTCCAGAAAATTATTGTTTGACCTTTTGTAGAATCACTGTGACCTATTTCTGGAAAAGTTTATCTGTATTATAGACATACAAAAAATAGAACACTTAATATATCAATGAGTGAAGTTTTGAAGGATTCCTAAATTTAGTATAGCTCCCAAATGTTGGGATATGCAATGATGAGGGTCAAACTCTGCATTACTAAAATCAAGTTCTGGTCACCAATGACAATTGAATAGCTGTCATTTAATGGGCTAAGCATAAAAGGACATCAGGATACTTAAATTTCTTGAGGTTTTTTGATGGTTCTTCAAATAATAGTTAAACTGACCATAGTTAATATCTATTATGTTTTGATGTATGGTCTCTGTTTTCCATAAACTTATAGAAACATTTTAGAAGAACACATGTACATAAATACATATAGTATAAGGTAGTATTGTGAAATCTTACATAAGTATTATCCACATGTAAGAGAACACAGTGTCTTTTATTGGGCAAATGTACCAGAAATTCCATATACTGTTCAGGTTAGCTTATAAGTAGTGCTTTGGATATTTTTTGAGTATCAATGACTCATTCCCTGTGAAAATTTAGAATGGCACTGTCTATTGTCTGTAGAAACTAAACTGTTTGCAATTTTAGTGATTGGCTTAACATCCACAGAAGGTAGAAAAAGGAAGTACAATATGCACTATACTTTTAATATTTGCCATACATTTCAGAATTACATTTGGTCTGATAATTATAGAACCAAGAAACTACAGAGAGCCTTCTAATCTTGGCTTAAATGCCAAAAAAAAAAATGCAGTTGGCCTTTGTCATTGCCAGTTATACCAGATACCGTTGAATTCTAGTTCAAGACCTCAGGATCCTCACAGTGAGTCAATTTGACTTAGATTTATGAAACTGTGCAAAACAACTGCCAGCACATAAAGATGGTACCAATGGTGCTTATAGCCTAGGTTATCTTGAATTAAATACTAGAGATTTTTAAAAACCTGTGAGTACAGACTGTGTACCCAGAATCCTTACTGTAATATTAGTTTACAAATTGTTTATTAAATAAATTAGAGACTGAGAAAAAACATGTATCTCCTCTCGCCACACCATCTTCCAAACTTTGAAAGCATAAACTCTGGAGTCTTATAAAATAGGTAATGTTTCTACAATACTTAAAAAAGAATTAGATTGTGATGAGCCAGAGCTGGCAGGATTGCTCAGTTGGTGAGAGATCTTGTCACATAAGCCTCACAATTTCAAGAAATTAAAGTGAGACTAATTCCTAAATGTTGTCCTTTGACCTCAATACATGCACCCTGACATTTGTGCATGAGCACACGAACACTCATACAAACCACACACACAAATACATCATCATCATCATCATTGTAACAATAATAGGGATAAAAACATCTTTTAAAATATTTGATAAGCTAAAACCAGTGAGAAGAAATGAACAATGGTGAAAATTTCAGAGATCATTGTTTTAGGATTGCTCATTAGACCACGGAAAAGTTTTCTTGATTGCTTATAGGAAACACGAGAATCATATGTCAGTAATTTCAGGTTAAATCTGCTCTGTGGAATATGAGTGCTAAAAGAACAGCTTTGGACTTATATCTGCAGGCAATATTGGATAACAATGGAAGTTTGATGCAGTCCTCAATATTCTATAAAACAGACAAGTTTAATTCAGAGAGAGAGCAATAATGTAAGAGGCAGAAAAACATCACAGGACAAAATTTCGAAGAGTCATTTAAACAGTTTAGAACTAAGAACACATGAAATCGTCAAAGGTAAAAACAATGTGTCTAAAATCTTTGGGGCGATAAAAAGAAAATTAACAGGAGCAAGTACTCTTCCTGAAAGAAATGATGGCGAGAAGAAGCGAACAGGAAAGCACAGAGAGAACTGTGCAGTGAATAGAATTTGGAATGGGGGAGGGAAGGGGAGGTTTGAACTTACAGAATAAATATTTCCCGATCTTGAAACAATATCTGGAAATTCATTTGAGAGCTACAATTTGGAATTTGAGAACTGGAATGAAGAAGGGATCCTGGATCATAGTGCTTTCCTAAATAGAAGACAAAAAAGATCAAGGTAGAGAATAAGAGGTCAAGATAAAGGACCAGCAAAGGAAGCTGGGAGTTGGGTAGAGGTTGAAAGACAGAATAATACCAGTAGAGACAACACTGAATCATGCAGCATTAAGACGATAGTGCTTCAGTCAATACTGCAACTAGATTCTCATACTCAGAATATAAAATTATTTCTAACACTGCCAAATATTCCCTACAGTAAGAATTCTAAATAGCTGGGTCAGTTTAACTAAAACACATAATCATTGGAAGAAATGTGGCTTTATTTTTGCTAAAATGTGTTTCCTTACGGGTTTAGCAGTTCTAGGATTATACATAGTAATAAGACATGATGATTATCTATAGACTATAACTTTCAAAGTCACCATAAAGTCATTAACAACATTGATTCAAAGGTAACATCAAATTTTAGAAAAATACATTGGTATCAATATACCAATTTTAACTTAAAATGTATTTAATACAGAATTTTTAAAGTAATTTAAGGCAGCTTTCTTCAAACTTTATATTTTAGAAAAGAAAAGAATGGCCACATTTACAAAGATAATAGTACATTATATAGCAGCAACACTGTAGCAAATTCACTACTCACATTGTTTTATTCTTTAAAACACACTGTAAACACACTTTCAAATAAAGTTTTTGTAGAAATTAGCACCTACCTGTAGCATTTTCATTTAAAAATAGTTCTTGGGTATTAAGAGCTAAGGCATCAGTGCACAATATAGAAATACTGTTCTCCAAACACTACAGGGCAAATGCACTTAAATATTCAACGCAATCATGAAAGCATAAACAATACTCCTCTCAAGGTCAGAGGAAAATATGGATGGAGAAATTTATAGAGAGAACAAGGTGGACACATAATCCTAAAACTAGCTGAGGAACTATTAGCATTGGATAGCTACCCAGTCATTTTCCTTTAATGTGACCATATGTGAAATAAGGACCATACACCAAGGCAAGTCCCTGCACCAAAACTACCTAGGGAATGCAAACTGAACTCAATGGGAAAGAGCAAGAATAATATCAATGTGCATTGTGAAGGAAAGGAGGATGGTAGTGTTGATGGCATAAGTGGAGCAGTTGGGGCATCTTCAAAATACATTGTATGGGATTCTCAAAGAATTAATAAAAGAGTTTAAAAATGGGTAGATGAAAATCACTGTCCTTCTATCCACATGGTTCCAATACTTGGTACTGAACTTCACCCAAGCAAGAGTTTGGCACTAGGAAATGTGGAACATTTGCTCTTAAATTTATCCCTATAATTCACATGATTTATAAGTAAAAGAAATTTATTTCTCCTCAGAAAATTTGTCTTTGAAGTGTGAGAGAAACCAAATGACCTTTTATCCTGTCACCACTAATAAAACTTAAACCTGATTCATAGTGATCTCACCCCTCAAAACCACATACCTGTTTTCAAACTTCAGCTTCCTTATTACAAAAGTAATGTATACAACATATATTTATATGTGTTTCCAAATAAGTGATCATTGAGATCCCATGTCTGAACTTTGTCCTTCCTGGAGGCAGCATAGATTTTGCACCTAATTAAGTAGTGACTGCATGATGGATTAGCACACTCTCAATGATTTTCTGATTTAGTTGGCTAACTGAAAACTTCCACAGGGCAGAGTGCAATTTACTTGTGTGCCCCAATTAGCACTGCTAACTGGGGCACAAAATCAGCATAAAATTGAGCCCTGATTTTTCAATCAGCCACCATTCATAAACTGCAAACAGCCAACCAGACTCTGAGAGCAGCCTTAAGCAGTGTTCCATCTCTTACTTGCCAAATCACACAATAGCCTGTTGTTACCTGAGTAAGAATGATTTGTTTGTGGATTATCATATAGTATCAAATGGGATTTAGTTTCTTAAGAAGACTGAGAATGGAAGACATTATACTGATCAAGAGAAAAGAAAGCACTGGAGACATTGGTATTGTTAACAGGTTGTGATTGTCAAAGTAGAATCCATTTAGTGACTTCCTATGTAGATAGAGATATGCTAATGTGTAGGATGTAATTTTGTACCTGACAGCAAACACCTGTGCCATATTTTCATAAACTAGTTGTTTGGGAGGCCCACAGAGCCATGTAATGAACGTTCCTACCTATACTTTGCAGATTTTCTTTGACATCATTTATGGCCTTTCAAAAGCCCATAGAGCCACATTCAAATAACAAGACTTTTTAACACATTTGTTTGCCATTTGAAAGTCCAACATTTTTTTAAGTCAATATTTCATTTTCCTATTATTTATTCATTTAATAATAGACTTCAGTACAAACACATAGTAATGTTATCAAAAGGGCAAGGGCAATAAATGGCCTTATAAAGGAAAAGGCTGCCAGCTTTTCATAATGCAATTTGGGAATCCTGTTAAAACATGACTGTGCATAAGACCTATACAGAATGAGACCTATTCCTCATGAACCTATCTCAACTTTTCTTCAATTACATAGGCAAAGGCAAAATTTTTCTCTAGCCTCAGCTGTATGTTGCGTTGTCTCTGTGGTTGTTGAAAGTCTAGACTCACTGACATGTTCATGTTTCATGTACAGGTGAGGAAGACTGAAACATTTTCCTTTAAAAAAATGAAAATGTAATAATATCGCATAACCTTTTCCAATTGTTTTTCAAACCTTCATGAGCCATTCCATGCATGACTCCCTCTCAAATTTGTGGCTCTCTTCTCTTGAACTACTACTGTTTTACACACACACACACACACACACACACACACTAGGCATAGATATATAATCTCAGTCTAACAAGTCAATTCAATATTTCATGTGCATGTGAATTCAGAGCTGACCTCTTGACACTAAACAACTAAACAAGAAACTTATCCTCAGGTGATGATTATTTCTCTCACTTCAATATTTGTTATTTGCCTGGAGTTCTTTGTCTATGGGTGGTGCTCTGTGATATTTCTCTCTCAACATCAGGGTGTCTACTGCTTTAGGGTGATCACATGGAGCTTAGTTACTATGTATGTTACTAGGTTTTGTATAATTCACTAACTATATTTTATATTTCAGATATTATATGTTTATTCTCTTATCTCTCAGTAGTAGACAGATATACCTGTAACCTAAAGAAGACTAGGAATTGTAGCTTATTCTTACTAAATAATCACTGTCTTTTCATATTAATAATAATAATAATAATAATAATAATAATAATAATAATAATTTCCTGACTTTTATGATGTTGAGTTTACTTATCAAAATACAGTGGCTATTTCAATAGCATACATTTCTTATTTTTCATCCATGTGCTATAATTTCAATTTTGCATATTTATGTGCTTAGCTGAGTAAAGGAAATCTTTTAACTCTCAATGAAGACTTTTGATTTGAAATTTGCATTTTTACATTTGCCACAGGATTTCAATATTCATAAGGTTTTTGTGGAGTTCTGTGAGGAAACTGGACACATATTCTTAGTTGCATACCATATAGTAAATGATTCTAGTGTCGTTAACAGGAACTGGAATCTGTTATACTCAATAATTTAATATATATTCTCTCCACTGATTTAAACACAGCAGCTTTCCTTGTGATTCTTATTTTTATAACTATGTAATCAGGATTATATAATAATAAAAGTACAATTTATAAGATGCCAATACAAAGATTTCAGAACCAAATAATAAAGACAATATTCTAATCCAGTTAATCTATTTTGTAAAAACCTTTGCTTGGTTGAATAACCACATGGGGTTATAACTTTTTCTCATCATCAGACTCCATGATCTCCTTGTGATTCTTATACTGTGTACTCAATACTTTGTGAATGGATAATTAAATTATATTATTAGTATGGATTTCTGCATATCAAATGCAACTATAAATAAAAATTTAGAGTTAATCACAGATCAAAATGTTAAATTTTAAAGTTTTAAAATTCCATGAAACAACATAGGAGACAATCTAAAGGAGCTCAGTTTCATTTATGACTTGATAACATCAAAAATGTGTGCTACAGATGGATAAAAAGGCCAACCATACTTCATTATTATCCAATACATTCTTTTCTATAAAAGTAGATGTTATAAGCATCAAGAGGGGATATGTATAATGAGGATGAGATTTTGCAAAAGTACTTATCAGATACCACAAATATTATGAAGGTATCTAGAAGTGTACCAAGAATTCTCTCTCTCTCTCTCTCTCTCTCTCTCTCTCTCTCTCTCTCTCTCTCTCTCTCTCTCTGTGTGTGTGTGTGTGTGTGTGTGTGTCTATGCGAGACATCCATGGGCACCCACACAAATCAGACATCTGAAAATACAGCATGCTCTCCTAAACACTGAGCCATTTAGCAATTCACTAAAAATTTTAAGCCACTTATTTTAAAATCCATTAATTAAAATATAAGCATATCTGAAAAATATTTGCTACAAATTTCTTTTAAATTTCTATGAAATTTGCTTTGATAGAATTACAAAAGGGGGGAACCACTGACTTCATATTGAAGTTAATAAAATTTAAGTGTTCAGATTGACACATAACGAGACCACTTCCTCTTATTCAACCAGTGACTCTCCACAGTAACTACTCATGCTGCTCTACTTGTAATGCTTAAAATATAAACCAAACTATCATTTACTGTGAGTATTCAAAGTACCTTGTCATGACATTTGCAACAAGAAAAAAGTGTAAATAATGTCTGTCTGCATTTAGGCTGAGTATTATGAACTGTGATTTGCAATTCTTACTCTTTACAGCCTATCTGTACAACTGGAGGGGTTAGTCATAAACCAATGTGTGTGTGCATGTGTGTGCGTGTGTGTGTGCATGTGTGTGTGCATGTGTGCGTGTGTGTATGTGTGTGTGTGTGTGTGTGTGTGTGTGTGCGTGTGTATGTGTGTGTGTGTGTGTGTGTGTGTGTAATCAGATGCAAGATTATGCTTGGGAACGTGTATGTGTTCCATTCTTTCAGTTTATTTTTCCACAGGTTACCACACCTAAATTATGACACTCTGCAGGTAAATCTAAGAAATTAAAACTTTCTTATCCATTTCCGGATTGGGCTAATGACTACATTTCTTCAAGTTCAAGAAGATCTTTCCTAGCAAAGAGAGCATGTCATCTTCTCCATTGGAGATAATGGCAGGAATCCTATCAGCTTTTACAAATAATAATTAGCAGTAGTAATAATGGTACTATGGAGCCAGTGTGAGCTCTAATGATACCCTGAATGAAATGAAGATCTGCCTTCTTCTCCATCCCTGCACTCAGTAGCTTGTTAATCAAGTGCTGGCAGAATGAACTGCAGTTTAAGTAGCATCATTATTGTGACTTAAATGAAAGTTCTTATGAGAAGACTGACAACCTTGGAAATTAGTCATTCATTTACAGACAAAGTAGACTGGTCCCTTGCAGTGAAAAGCTTGCCTCTCCTTCACTGACCTGCCAAGTGGCTAGAATAGTCTTCCAAAAGACCACATCTGGTAAGAAGAGACTCTTAACCATTAAGGAATAAATGCCTACCTGATCCTAATCATGAGTGCACATAAACTGAAGGCACATAAAGCTATGAATGTTATTTACAGCATTTAGGCTACCTTGAATCTCTGGAAATTGGCAGAAGATAATTTATTTAAACTAAATGTATGACATGTGTATTAGTTCTTATTCCGTCTCCAAATTTGAGCATTTTTGAGGTCTTAATGTTCTATGGAACCTTGATAGAAGAGACCACATAAACTTTCTTTATTATGTAACATTCTACCCAGATATTTCTATCATATCACAAATGATATGGAGAGACTAATAAGAATAACAATGTACTGACAACCATTTTTTAATTAAACTTCTTTAAAACGAGCCCCATATGCAATTCTACAAAGATGAGGTAGCTCTTCATTTTTCCAGTTCCCCATTATATTTCATAATATCTTTATAGTGTCATTTTCCCATTGAATCATGTTTGTGAATACTGTTTGTTCATTGGTACAAGTATCAACTCTATAAACATAAGACGAAAATAGCTTTTCTACTGAGCTGTATGTAACTAAGTATTCTACATACCATTTTTACATTTATACACATAATCCTCAACACAATCTGGTAACAATTATTCTGCTGACAATAAAAAATGAAGTGATTTTTGGAGTAATTTTACTTTTACTCAGTCTCCAATAATTTTAGTCAATGTAACACCAAGTTTATAAATGTATAATTCCTGGATTGTTATCAAATTCAATTTAGTTCAAAGGCATGTTAGAATTAAGCACTTTTTCTCTCCCACAACATTCTCCCATTGGGATAATCTTATTGTTCTCTACAGGGAAATTCGACATCATCAGTTTTACCTTATCTATACATGTCCTTGTGCACAGCTAGGCTAATGCCAAGTTACATAATTTAGTGTAACCTATCCTAAAATATTTCATAGTCAGAGACTCTTCATTTACACTATTTTGACTTCTCTCAAATTGCTATTAGATATGTATCCAATAATAATCTCTTAATGAAGTCCTTAACAATCATTATTTTTAAAAAAAAAAACACTTCCTATCTAGAGATAACAATTTATCCAGAATAATAGCAAATCTTGAAAAAATATAATGGGAGCTATGATAATCTGCCACTAAAAAATATGATGAGTTCCTGAATGATATCTGGCTGGTTCTCAACATCCTAATCATTCACATACTTCACAACTGACGTTTATACAACATGCCAACCAAATATTGGAGAGTCTTGTAAAGTTAGATAAATCATACATGATCATAATTGATAAACCATCTTAAAGATATATAATAAATATGACAAGGAGTGATATATTGATTTTTTTAAATAAATTACATAAACAATAATCAGTGTATGACATTGATTATTTTTATTCTTAGGCTCTTCAATAGTTAAAGTAGGTTGTAGAACAATGATTCTCCAGAGCTCAAATTCTACTCCATGAGATAGCAACTGCTGCCTTAACCTAGCTGATGGCATCCATTCTAGGAGGTAATATTTTTATTATTATAATAATGATCCATATATAAATCTACCTGCTACAATACAGCACCAAAAACATCTATTTGTCTATTTAAGGTATTTTTATGGCAAATTAATTGTATTGATTTTTCTCATTTAGCTGCACTAGGTATCAAAGTCATTATCAATAAAATTCCCATACAGATAACCTAGGAATCAAGCACAAAGTAATATGTATTTACTATTGTTGATTTAATGAAATCGTAATATATCAATTTCTAGGGAAAGTTAAAAAATGTACAAACTTAACTGTCGCAAAGGTATTATTTTATAATACTCAATTGCAAAATAAAATGAGTGACATGTATTTTACCCTATTGTGAGTCATCTTTCATTTTTCCCCAAATCATCACAGTTATCTAGAATTTATGCTCGGCAGAGGTGGTTTATCTCATTATTATTTGTACGTAAGATTAAGTTTGCTGCCAGTCATGTCATTTACCGACCAAACTTCTCTTGTCTTTCTACCCTGTCATTTTAGATCACACTTGGTACATCCTTTTCTTTAATAAGAGACAGACCCAGAAGTGCTCCACTACCAATTTCTGTTCTCATTCAGAACCCTCACTCCACACTCCCCGTGCCAAATTACCACTCCTGTTCCCCTCCCCAACCTCTCTCCCACTAAATTTCCTCTCTTTATCCACTTCCCATGCCTGTTTATACCCCCCTTCATGGTGAGGTTCAAGCATTGTCCATTGAGCCCTTCTTTTTTTTTAAACATTTTAAAATTTTTTAAAATTTATTTTTATTTTATGTACATTGGAATTTGTCTGTTTGTGTGAGGGAGTCAGATACCCTGGAACAGGAGTTATAGACAGTTGTGAGCTATCATGTGCATGCTGGGAATTGAACCTGGGTCTTCTAGAAGAGTGTTCTTAAATACTGGGCCATCTCCCCAGCCCCATATGTAATGCATTTGTAATGTGAGCTCTGGGGATTAAACACAGGTCTTCCTGATTACAAATAAACATTTGTATGATTGTATGAGCTATGATTTGTTTGTGACAGTTTCTTTCTCTCATTTTTTTGAATAAACATAAATTCTTTTAAAAGATGTTTTTGGACTTTTTATATTAAGGTTTTTTTCACACATAATGACTAAATATTGGGAAAGGGTCCCAAGACCACATCTTATTTCATTGCCTTCTTCTATCAAAAGGAAAGCTAAAAAATAGTGATTATCAAGGATTTTGAACTTTCATGGCCTAAAATTTTCTTAAAATGATATTAGTCCCAGGTTCTTGGATACAAAAACACTGTTGGGTATCAGTACCATCTCCTAATTAATCGGCATTAATTCAAATTTCATGTTGGCTGGTTACTCTCACAAGCTTTGTGCCATCATTGCACAGGCACACCTTGCAAGTAGACAGTATTGTAGATCAAAGGGTTTGTGGCTGGCTTGGCGTTTACATTTCACCTTTGGTAGAATACAAAGGACCTTCTTGAACCAAGACACTAGCAGCATGCAGGAACAAAGGTTCTATGCAGGTACTATCTTTATTTCTCCATGCTCAGTGAATTATGTAGGTTTTGTCTTTAGCAACAGGGCCTTGCCATTAGTTTGTGGAGAGCTCAGAGTCTTGGAAACATTCTAGATTGTTTGGGAGATTCCTATGGGATTCCTTTGGCCAACAACTCAACAAACTCATTCTCAGTACTTGAACTTCATCTTATGACAAGAGATGTACAGTTGGAATTTTGTCTCCCCAAGTTTGGTGACTTCATGTGGATTGTTTTTATATATGTATATATTTTGGGAAGAAGTTTCTATTATATTAGGTTTCCATAACACCCACAGAATGACCCAAATTATAGCTGTAGTTTTTTTTCTCTGTTCTTTACTTCATCCCCTTCTTCCCTCCCATTCTCCACTTGATTCTCCTGCTCCAATCCCATCCATCTATAATTACATATATATATATATATATATATATGTATTATATATATATAATTTATACTTTATTCTACTTTTCTTTCCTAGGGAGATCTATATGTTCACCTTAGTCCTTTGCTTTATACCTAACCTCCATGGGGCTACAGATTGTAGCATGGTTATCATTGATTTAATAGCTAATATCCTCATATAAAAGAATACACATCGTATTTGTCTTTCAGGAATTGAGGTAGGTACTTCAGTCAGCACGATTTTTTTCTAGTTATATTCATTTACATTTGAGTCTCTTTTTTTAGAAGGCCAAATATTATTCCTTTGTGGAAATTTATTGCATTTTGTTTATCCACTCACTGTTGAGGGACATCTAGGTATCTAGGTTATTTCTAGTTTCTGGCTATTTTGAATAGAGCAGCAATGAACATGGTTAAACAAGAGTCTCTGTGGTAGGATGAAGTGTCTTTTGGGTATATTCTTAAGAGTCGTGTAGATGGATCTTGAGGTAGACCAACTGCCATCTTCCTGAGGACTCACCATACTGATTTCCATAGAGACTGTACAAGTCTTCAGTCCCACCAGCAATGGTTGGTTGTCCCCCAATGTACATCCTCATCAGCATGATCTGTCATTTGTTTTACTTATCTTAGCTATTCTGACAGTTGTCAGATGAAATCATAAAGTAGTGTTGATTTATATTTCCTTGATGACTAAAATCTGTACCCTATTTTTTAAATTGGTTACTTGTTTTCTAATATCTAGTCTTTTGAGTTCTTCATATATTTTGGATATTAGCCCTCTGTTGAATGTTTAGTGGATGAAAATCTTTTCCCACTTTCTAGGTTGCCATTTTGTCCTATTGATGGTGTCTTTGCCATGAAAAAACCTTCCAGTTTCATGAGGTTCCATTTATTCATTGTTGATCTTAGTCCCTATGCTGTTTGTGTTCTGTCCTGTGTCAATGAGTTCAAAGCTATCCTTCAATTTCTCTTCAATCAGGTTAAGTGTATCTGGTTTTTTTATTCTTTTTAATCCACTGGAGGTGAGTTTTGTTCAGTGTGATTGGTGAGCATGGCTCTACTTGGGAATCTATTACATGCAGCTATCACGTGTGACTAGCACCCCTTGTTGAAAACACTGTACTTTTGCCTGTGTGTATTTCTGGCTTTTTTTTTAAATGAAAAAACTCAAGTGTCCATAAGTGTATAAATTTATGTTTGGGTCTTTTCTTTTCTTGTTTGGGTCTGTGGAATGTAGCATGATTATCCCTGGACTTTATAGCTAGTATCCACTTTTTATTGTTATTTATTTATTTATTCTTTTTTTAATTCACTTCATATTTACTCCCCTTCCTGTCCACCCTCTTACTGTTCAACATCCCATATATCCTCCCCACACTTCTGTCTTCACTGTCATCCCCCATCCTACCAGACCTCTAAACTCCCTGGGGCCTACAGTATCTTGAGTTTTAGGTGCCTTTTCTCTGACTGAATCCAGACCCAGAAGTCCTCTGCTGTATATGTGTTGGGGTATCAAAACAGATGATTTATGATACCTAGTATGTGATCCAGTTTCTGTGAGATCTCAGGGCTCCAGGTTAATTGACACTGTGGGTCCTCCTACAGGGTTGCCATCCTCCTCAGCTTCTTTCAGCTTTTCCCTAATTCAACCACAGGGATCAGCAGCTTCTGTCCGTTGGTTGACTGCAAATATCTGCATCTGACTCTTTCAGCTGCTTGTTGGTTCTTTCAAAGGCAGTCATGATAAGTCCCTTTTTGTGAGTGCTCCATAGCCTCAGTAACGTAAGTAAGTACATATCATGAGTGTATATCTGAGTCTGGGTTATGTTACTCAGGATTATATTTTCTAGTTCCATTCATTTGCCTGCAAAATTTATGATATTTTTGTTTTTTAATAACTGAGTAGTATTCCATTACGTAAATGAACCATATTTTCTTTATCCATTCTTCAGTTGAGGGACATTTGGTTGTTTCCAGTCTGGTTATTACAAGTAAAGCTGTTATAAACACAGTTGGGCAAATAACTTTGTGGGATGGTAAAGCATCTTTTGGGTATATGTACAAGTGTGTCATAGCTGGGTTTTGAAGTAGAACTATTCTCAAATTTCTGAGAAACTGCCAGGTTGATTTACGGAGTGATTGCACAAGTCTGTTCTCCCACAAGCAATGGAGAAGTATTCCTCTTGCTCCACATCCTCACCAGCATTTACTGTCACTTGAGGTTTTAATCTTAGCCTATCTAATGAGTGTAAGGTGAAATTTTTGAGTTGTTTTGACTTTGCATTTTCCTAAAGACTAAGTATATTGAGCATTCCTTTAAATACTTCTTGGCCATTTGAGATTCCTCTGTTGAAAACTCTCTGTCTCTGTATCCCATTTTTTGTATTTTTTTCCTCTTTTTTAAATTGAATATTTTTTTATTTACATTTCAAATGTTATCCTCTTTCCTGGTTTCCCTTTCAAAATGCCCTATCCCATTCCTCCTCCCCCTGCTTCTATGAGGAGGCTCCCACTCCCACCTCACAGCTCTGGTATTCCCCATTGTTTCATTGATGCCAGATGAGAACATCCTCTGCTACATATGCAGCTGGAACCATAGTTCTCTCCATGTGTACTCTTTGGTTGGTGGTTTAGTCCCTGGGAGCTCTGTGGGTACTGGTTGGTTCATATTGTTGTTCTTCCTATGGAGCTGCAAACTCCTTCAGCTCCTTCAGTCCTTTCCATAACTCCTCCATTGTGCTTCCTTGCTCAGTCCAATGGTTGGCTGCAAGCATCCATATCTGTATTTGTCAGGCTCTGGCAGAGCCTCTCAGGAGACAGCCATATCAGGCCACTGTCATCAAGCTCTTCTTCTTGGCATCTGCAAGAGTTTCTGGCTTTGGTTTCTGTATATGGTATGGATCCCTAGGTGGGGAAGTCTCTGGATGGCCTTTCCTTCAGTCTCTGCTTGACACTTTATTCCCATATTTCCTTTATACAAGAGCAATTCTAAGTTAAAAATTTGTAGATGAGTGGGTGGCCCCATTCCCCAATCGAGGACCTTGCCTAACCTCTGGATATAGTCTCTACAGGTTCTCCTTCTCTTTTGTTGGGAATTTTAGCTAATCTCTTCCCCTCTGGGTCCTGGCATCTGGGACTTTCTGGTGGCTGCTACCAGTGGCTACTCTCAGCTCATATTCAGGAGTCATGTTGATGAAACTTTTAAGTGTAGCTTCTGACATTAACTGGAGATACAATCTCATAGCAAACTCTCTAATCTTCTTGCTGTCAAAATATTTCCATCACCTCTTCTGAAATGTTCCATGAGCCTTAGGTATGGTAGTATTTTATAGACATATCCAATGAGACTATTCTAACTATAAAATTGTATTAGCTATTGTTTTCTGTAGAGATCTTTGTCTGTTATAATGAGAGCTTTTCTTGATGAAGGGTAAAGATATCCACTTATCTGTGGAGAGTTATACTGGGTTAGTAAAGTAGTGATAGTAAATTCTTCAATATCTTTGACTTCACTAGTGTTGAATAGTTAGCTAGGTTTCCTGTATCAGACATGGTCTTCTACTTGGTGAGTCAGTCTTAAGTTCAATTAAAGAGCTGTTGGTTAACACCAAGGAATGTAAGCTACTACTATACATTTAGGTATATCATGCCTTGTTGTCTGTTGATGTATTTTATAGGCATCATACCTGGGTAGGGCTGTTGGATGTTTCCTTTATTTGAAATTCCACACAGTGTAATCTCATAAGCTAGTCCTCATGCAGGAGGTATTTCAGTTACTTCCTGCTCAGGGATGCTGAAAAAGTGAAGAATCAGAGAAAGATTTTACAGAATGAGTCAGAGACCAGATACACCCAACTTTCATGAGAACACAGAGGAAAGAAAGGAGACTTAAGAGCACTAAGCGAGAGAGAATAAGTTATGATCTATACAGTTGAGTTCAGTTAGTTCTGCTGAGTAGAGTTAAGTTGCATGCAGTTCATTTCAGTTCAGTTTATTCATTGAGTTCAGCTCAATCAGTCAGTTCAATTGAGTTTTGTAAGTTCAGTTCATAGGCAGGCTTGTTTGAGGCTAAGCAGAGCAATTCTGTGAGATAAGAGAGAACCCAGTTTGAATCAGTAGGCTTCAAGAGGAATTTCAACCAGAATATCTGAGTTGAACCAGCTATCCAGAGTTCTTAAAGAACTAGAAAAGGTGAGTTTATTTATCAGTAATCCTTCAAATGACAATTACATCTGCTGAAAAAAAATTACTTTTACAACATGTAAAGATCAATCAACAGCAAAAATGTGCATGCTTTTGGTAGTTACTTAGCCCTGACCAAAACCTCAAAGTATTAGGTCATTTTTGTTTCTTGGAGAAAGCATTGTCAGTCCAAATGAGAGAAGTCCATTGCAACTATATATGTATATTTATGCACAGAATTATATGTGTTGTGAAGGGTTGGTTAAATAATCAATAGCATGATTCCTTTTGACTTTGTCTCAAATTCTTAATGTTATTTTACCATCTTTTTTCCTTCTAATGTGTTTACTCCTTCCAACCTCCATAATGAGATCTCATTTCCTATTTCTCAATTAGATCATTTGTTCCAAGGTTTCTATATTTAAAATATTTTTATTAATTGTTGGAAAATTTCATATAATGTACTTTTATCATACTGTCACTTACTCCTCTTCATAACTCCTCCCAGCTCCACCCCTAATACCCACATGGGAGAAGAGTAGCAGGTCCAGATCTCCCATATTCATCTGCATCTCCCTCAATGTGTAGAATCCACTCTCTTGAGTACTGCAACCTGCTAGGGGAAGGGTTAGTTCCCTTGTTCTCATGCCACCAGAGACAGCTCTCCAACCATGTCTAGATGAGAGATAGGACTAGTTTTTCGCAGCTCTCAGACCCCAACATGTCTCCAGGCAGGGGCCTACACTTGGCTTTGGTGGTAACAGACCCCTAATCCTATAGAGACATGGACCCTATCACCACACCTAGTTTTGATATAGTAGCAGAAATCACAGGAATCATATCAGACCAGAAGTCATGAAAACGAACGTTTGTAAGCAAAGAAGTATGGACAAAAGGGTATAGTGTGGGACATACTGTGATACACCACAGCTTTCACAATGAGTTGTTGTTGTTATTGTTGTTGTTCTCAATGTAGGAGAGGTTGCAAGGATGGAAGACAGGGAGAGATGAGTGAGACTGTGTGCATGACATGAATGTCATGATGAACCAATAAAAATTTGAAAAATAAACTTGTTAAGGGAAATTATTATTTAATTTCACCAGTCATCTTATAGAAATAGGGATATTTCCAATTAGTTCATGAACAATAAAGAATGACATAGGGGAGAGTGGAAATTTATTAGATAAATTAAAACAGCCTTTGCATATAAGGTAAGTAATATTCAAAATTAAGCACCATTAATTAGAAAGTAAAAATATTAACCCATTATTTTATATCTCACTACATACGCTTACTGTATTTACATATTTGTAAGGTTCTAATGCACTCCTTTGCCAATGATTCAAATAAGCTGGGCCAATTTCTGTTATTCCAGTGTTACAAGTTATTTTCAAAGTGATGCAGTGAATTAAGGGACATTATGATCCCAAAATAGGGTTTATAATATGGATAATGGGAACACAAAGAATAGAGTTCTTTGAAGAGAAATAATATCTTAAGAAAACTATGAAAACACAAACAGTAGAAGGAAATGAATAAAGCCACTCCAGTGTGAAAAGTGGAAATAAATTCAATAAAGGAAGCTAAAAGTGGAGGAAATATGGCTATTGAAAATTTAGGAAGTTGTCAGGAATCTCAGAGATAGATCTCCTGAACGGAATATAAGAGATACACACCAGAATCTTGGGTATTGAAGGTATCATGTAAGAAATAGACACCTAGGCCAAAGAAAATGTTACATCTAATATATCCTGGCACAAAACCTGCAGGAACTCTGGGACACTGTAAAAATCTAAATCTAAGAAACATAGGAATAGAGAAAGAAGAAGAAATTCAGGTCAAGGCCTAGGAAATCATTTCCACAAATTAAAAAAAAAAATCTCCCAAGCCTAAAAAGGAGATGTCTATCAATGAATAAGAACTATAAAGAATAATAAACAGACAACATCAGAAAAGAAAGTTCCCTTGACCTATATTATTCAAAACACAAAATAGCAAAGTATATAATATTAAAAATTACAAGGTAAAATGGCCAAGTAATTTATAAAAACTTCTGAGAGTAACACTTAACTTCTCCAAAAATTATCTCATACTCAGTCATAAAGCACATCTCAACAAATACAAGAAAATTGAAATAATCCCCTGGATTCTATCTGACTACTATGGATTAAACATGAATATCAACAATAAAGGATACTACTGGGAAGTTGAAAACTAGTAAAATCTTAACAACACACAAATGAACAATGTCAGAGAGTGAGAGAACAAGGGATGTAGCCTTCACACCTACCCAGAGCTCAGGGAACTTCGCAGAAAACTTGTAGAAAGATTGTAAAAGCCTGCTGTGATGGTGGGCACCAAGAAAACAAGGCCATCTAGGTTAAACAATAATAACATACACTTGAGTCACAGAGAGAGTTGTAGTATGCACAGGGCTCATACAGATCTAAGTCAGAAGGGGTCCTAGTACTGAGAGAGGACACAGACAATGTAAATGTAGAACATCACCCTTATTTTCTAAGATGAAGTTATGAGAGCTATACACAAACTTTGCGACTACAGGGCTTGGGTTGAGCCCAGAGTATTTACTTCTCTGCTCTAACTATCCATAGGCCTAAACCTGGAAGCTACTATCCTCTGTACAATCTAATCTCCATGCCTGGACTTTGAAGGCTTTAGTGTCTAGTCTCCATCTGCTAACCTAGGTCTACAATGTTTCTTCCTCTGAGACTTACAGATGAATAAAGTCACTTTTTTTCTTTCTGAAAATCTGGATAGCTGGATCAACTCATCTATTCTTGCTCAGACTCCTCTTCACCTTGACTGATTCAAATTGGCTTTTCTCAGCCTCTGATTGAATTGCTCTGCTTAGAAAGACTGCCTCTGAATTCCATGAACTGAATTTCTCCAAACTCAACTGCTCTGCTTTGAACTCAACTGAATTGCATCAAACAAAATTGAACTTAATTCAATCTGTCTTTCTCTCTTCCTCATTGTTCTTTATGTAGCCTCTTTTTTCTTACCTGTTCTTGTGAGGGTTGGGCATATCCTACCTCTGACTCATTCTGTCATATCTTTCTCTGATTTAACACTTTCTCTGCTCCTCCATTAAATGTCATTGTTTGAGTTTAATGATGTGTACTAAAGGTATGTCTGTATACCAGCCAGAGGGATCAAAAGTTTGTTCTAATACGATGTCTGTAGTGTAGTCAGATCATATCTTAGATGGATCCCATGCCAGAGCAGCCATGCTACTGGGTTAGAATTCCTCAATAAGACACAAGCCCCCATCACCAAAAGCTAGATTTAATTAATAAACCCTTGATAAAAGAGATTGAAAAAAGGAATAAAAAGAGTTTTATTCAATGGTTCCTAACTGGTTATACAAAGGACACTTAAGGGCATATCCAAGACCAACAGTAGATGACCAGCAAAAACAAACTCAGTGACATTTTGGGAGGATTTTTGGTCTCACAATGTTTTGTCTGAACATTTTTTTCTCTCCTTACTAATTTTTGTTTATATATTATGGTTTCTGATTTTTTTTTTTGCTTTCTCTCTGTGTGTAAATGAGTGTTTATGTCTGTATGGGCTCTCTCTCTCTCTTTTCTCTCTCTCTCTCTCTCTCTCTCTCTCTCTCTCTCTCTCTATGTGTGTGTGTGTGTGTGTGTGTGTGTGTGTGTGTATGTGTGCATGCTTGTGATTTTTTTCCATTGGATTATTTGCTTTATCCTATTCTGGCTTATTTGTTTTTATATGATTATTATTGTCATCACCACTATTATAATAATTATTATTATCATTATTGTTATAGATGCTTATATCAGAAAGGAACAGTATGGTTATTTGGGTGGGTTGAAGAGTGGAGGGGATCTTGGAGAATTAGTGAGAAGAGAAACTGTAATCAGAATATATTATATGAAAAATATCTATTTTTAATTAAAAGAAAAAAATCACTGGAGAGAGGTTTGCTAATAATCCTCTACAGCTTCATTCTGGAATTCAGGTCACTGTGGAGGAAGATTCAACCAGAACATTACTTTTTCTAATGTTACATTTTTTTCTATGAAAGAAATATAATAATATTCAAAAAGAAAAATAAGCAAGGCTGGGTTAAAAGAACTCTAGGTTAGAAGTTACAAGGTAGAAATTTTATCACATGCATATTGTAAAAGAGTCATGGGAATTTAGAACCCCAAAATAAATGTATCTTTTAAACAATTTATTTTTGACTTTAACATGAAAATTTTGGTATATATCAGTTGTATTCAAAATATTTTTTCAGTAGCATTTTTTTCAGTGACAGCCCAAGTAACGTGCTTAAAGTTAATAATAATAAGAGCCCGAGGTCACTTTCCCTCCTACAGTGACTCCCTTTCACTCAGGGAGTGTGAAAATGCCACACTACTTGAAATGCTGAACTGAATCTCAGGGGCTCACTCTAGTACTAAGACTCCATGATTGTTCAATCAGGAGGTCTAGTTCAGTTTTACACCTCTCTATGCCTTAATGGAGGATGACTCAATATTAGAAATTGAGAAATTCGTGATACTCTGCCACTTGGAGAAAAAAAAAAAAAAACGTAGCCCCGCCATTTGTACTGTTCTTTTCATGTAGAGAGAACTAATCCTACACCAGCTCTCCAAGGTTGCCAAGGAGAGCCCTTTTACTAAACCATTCACAGTTAAGTTGCTATTCATTAACCTTATCTTTTGTGTTAAAAAACAGCATTGAAAATCATCAACAGATGAGTATTCAGACTATAATCCTGTTGATATTTATTCTTATGTTTGCCTTGCTCTTTGGGGTCAGAAAACAAGCCAAAAGCCCAGGAAGGCACCAAAGCAACGCAGCCATGTCTATATAAAGAAGACTTTCATTAACCTGACTGACCCACCATAATTTTAAATGTCAGTAGCTAATCAGAGACTCGCTGACATCATCAATGGATGGAGAGCAAAGATGTCCTGCGGGATCCATCTTTTCTCTAAGTCTGAAATATATATTTATAACACCACAGGGTTACATTTGCTCTGAAGTAATGGTGGGAAAATTTCCTTCCACTATTGAAATACAAGCTTCTAATGCTAAAGTTAATGATTAATTTTGACACAGCAGCAAAAACATTTATTTAAATGTCAGAAACTGACTACATTATTGGCTTCTCTTGTACTAAATTCTCCTATGGCATTTTGACAACACGGGCAGCTGTAAAGTTTGGCTGAGTAATCCAGAGATAGGGAGAAGGTAAGCTAAGCTATATTTCTTTTCTATAAAGCATTTATATCCATGACTCATATTTATCTCAATGTTAAAAAACAGAATAAAGTATTCTCTGTGTTCAGTAGCTACAGTTACCAATACAATAAAATATCTAATAATTCATCCATTCTCAGAGAAATCATCTCAAACACAACCCTGAATGTTTACATAAATTTGAACAAGCCCAAAAGAAATGGAATATAGCAATCTACAAAAGAAAGGAAATAATTTGCAATGGACATTTTTTGTTTGATAATTCATGTAAAACCAACTTTTAAAATTTTTTTATATTTTATGGAGGCTGAATTATAACAGCTCAGTAGGTAAGAATACTTTCTCTGCACACATGAGGCCTTCAGTTCAAATCCCTAAAATCCACATAAATGACTGAGCATGGCAACTTGTCCCAGCACCTTAGCATATGAGAGTGGATCCATGTAGATTTCAAGCATTCATTAGTTGTCATTCTAGCAAAAGCAAAGAGATTCTAGCTCAATAAGAAACCTTGTCTGAAGATAAAAAGGCACAGAATGACAGAGGGAGACACTAACATCCAATTCTGCATGGGTATGGGCACACATAATTTGTACAATTCACACACATATACCACACATATGAAACACTACACACACACACACACACACACACACACACACACACACACACACACATATATACACACATACCACATAAGTAATATTATGATGTATGGTCAGAGAGAAAACAATAATGTATAGAGACTTTAGTGTCCTCAATGAATTATCTAGTAGTTGTAGACAAATGAACCAATCTATTCATGGATATTTTAACATATACAATGAACTACTCTTGGTTTCTAAAAAAAATTACTTTAGTTATCAAGTAAGTTCACTAAATAATATTTCTCCTGGTATAAACCTCTTGTGCTTTTGATTAAGTTAACCTTATTCTCATTCATCATAGAAAAAAGGGAAAAGAGAATCTGGAAACATCTAATACTAAATAAAAATCTGCATTTAATTCAGGCTAATTCATCTCAGTTAAAACTCCATTAGTAAGCCCTTCTCCATGATTTTCTTACCAGAGCACCTCTTACTTATACTCAAGCACATTAGATTCCTATGTAGAAGGCACCAAATAAAAAACAGGTAAATTTTAATTATGTTCCATTCTATGTAACATAATACCACCCTCCTATATTACCAATAAATATGAATTATCTCTTTGTCTAGGGTATGCTTGCAGTACACACTTCTTACTCATTAATGACTATGTGGCTGCTTGGTTATCATATAATGCCACTGTATTTGTATTCAAATAACATTAATTTTCCTTAATAATGACTCCAGAGTGCAAGAAGAGTGGTGACTTTTAAAATATTAAATGAAAGCCATTAAGTACTTGTTTAAATTGCACAGATGAAATCTCTCTCTCCCTCCATTTCCATCTCTCTCTCCCTCTGTCTGTCTCCTCTCTCTCTCTCTCTCTCTCTCTCTCTCTCTCTCTCTCTCTCTCTGTGTGTGTGTGTGTGTCTGTGTGTGTGTGTGTGTGTGTGTGTGTGTGTGTTCATGCATGTTACAATCCACATGTGGGTGTGCAGGTTGGTGCTCAGGTACATGTGGAAGCATAGGTGCTCCTGTATGCATGTGCAGGCAAGAGGATATTTTTTGTATTGGTACTCAAGTACCATATTATTTTTTAAGATATCATTTCTCCTTTGCCTGAAACTAACCAAGTTGTTCTATTGTTAATAAGGTAAAACAGTTTGTAAATCATTGAGAAAAAGAAGCTTCTATGCTGGAAAATGAGAAGAAAGTAAAAGAAACACATGTTCTTGTATCTCAAGCAGAAAAATTAGATCCACATGTATAATCAAATGTTTACCAAAGGTGTAAAAATTGATTAAATTTGTGGGTATAAGAAAAGAATGGTATAATGTGTTGGCTGCTTTGTTCTGATTGCAGTGCAATGGGTCAAATCCAAACCATAAAGCATGCAACCATGTGATATGTGAATTGTACCTCCATCTCTCAGAAATGTGTGCTTATTTCAATGTATTCTGTCAGAAAGCAATCCACAATATGAACAGAGCTTACACCCACATATATTATTCTAGTATATTTTATATTTGCATAGTGTTAAGTTTTAATTTCTCATTAAAATTAATTTAATTCAAATATAAATTAAGGTATATAAGTAATTATGTAGAAGAAAGCAAAACAATTAGTATTCTGAAATCCCAGTGATTTCAGACAGATACCAGGGGTCTTATAACCTATGAAAAATTATATTTTATATTCTAAAACAGTTAAGTCGTAAAAACTAAAAGGGAATCTGAAGTGGATCTTGTGCCCATTAACATTAAATTTCAACAAATGAGCACAGGGATGAAGAGAAATGAATACACAAAAACTAACCAAGGCAAAAGTAAGCAAAATTCTATAAACTTAAGTAATTGTGAGAGTATTAGCTCCTAATTTGTAAAATTATAAATTTCCAAAATCAAACATGAAAAAGTTAAACCTAAGTCTTCACTTTCTGTGAGATCTCTGGCATACACACACAAACACACACACACACACACAAACACACACAAACGCGTGCACACACACAAACATGAACACACATACAAACACACAGACACACACAAACACACACACACAGGGTATACATACATATATACATACATGCAGGTATATAAATAAATAAAACATGATAATTTTACTCAATTTCTTCATACTAATCTGGAAGAGACTAAGCTCATAAATCTAACAGAACTGCCCATGAACTACCTTTCTTAAAGGTTCACCCTCATGTAGTTCAGTAAGTCAGCATTGATTCCATTTCTGTTGTTGTAACACATTGATAGGCAGATACATACACATTTTCAATTGGTCTCATTTGAAAATCCAAGTTATTAATCTAATTTAGAAATATACCATCCTTAAATAGAGTTCAGCATGTGCCTATTTTAGTGCCATTGGGGAAAGCATGTCATATCCTTGACATTTGTCTAACTATCAAAATCATTATGTGAATGTATTAATCTCCATGGGATTCTGTTGAAGAATAAATCAAGTAAAAGAAAAATGTGTGCTAACCATCTCTACTGAGGTGATCTGACTTTCTTGAGGCATTGGGGTACTCTTGAACTTATGATGCATGTCTCATGCTCACCACAGGTTGCGTCAGCAATAAACAGGCTTATTTATATGATATCTTTATTATTCTATGGGTATTTCTACTACTTAGGAATAAAACTAACAGAATCTGAGTGTAGAAACACATAATTGGATGTGAGAAAGTGAAGTATACAAGGTTGATAAGTATCTTTTTTTTTTAAACTTATGCTACAGTGTAAGTATTTTTAAAAATAGGCTCCATTCAAAGAAACTATTTGAATCTATGGAACATTTTAGCATGTGTTTATGCAGAAAAGTACACTTTGATTTTCATGCTTAAACTTCCAGAAAAGACAGACCAACAAATATATATTAAGTAATTAATTTAGAGTCCTCCTTTGTCTCTTCTTTTCTCTAGTCCCTTAATTATGTGTGAATATCTACACAGGATAATTTGTGATGTCAAATGTATTATGATTTTTAAGCCTTTGTAAGGAAACACATATATTTTCTGAAAAAATGGTAAATGTGTCATATATAGTATACCACTGATTTGTCTTGGTCTATTTTCTCAAACCGGCTTAGAATACTTTACTATTTAAAACATTATAAAAATGTGGATATTTCATGCATAAAGCTGCTGATTATCTAAACTACAGCATGACTTTGCAAAGATGAAACTGAGTCATCCAGCTCCAAAATTTATTGCCATATTAAAAAGAGGTATTAATATGAATGGGTTGTTGAAATGTGCTGTCCACTTGTGCTTTAGTTTTGTGGTTTAGTCTTTTAGATTCACTCTTATTTTTGAGAGTGACTTAATATCAGCATAGGTAAAAGCCAAACATCTTATTTGCTTATGTCTTATGGAGAAAGGGGCCATATTTTTTGAAACAAGATCTTACTATACATAACTGTTGTTGGTCCGGAACTGGCTGTGTATACCAGGCTGGTCTCAGACTCAGAGAGATCCACCTACCTCTGCCTTCCAAGTGATGCCCTTGATAGCACAGCAGGCTACAGATGGTTGTTTTAATAGAAAGATGTGTTGCTGAAATGTACAATGTAATTGAATAGTGTAGTCCCAGCATACTTTTTAATGCAGCTTTTATTTAACCTAGACAACTTTTACAAATTTATAAAGAACCTGTAGAGACCATATCTACAGGTTAGGCATGGTCCCTGGTTGAGGCATCCCACTCTTCTAAAATTTCAACCCAGAATTGCTCCCTTCTAAAGGAAATACAGGGACAAAGAGTGGAGCAGAAACTGAAAAAAAGGCCATCCAGAGACTGTCCCACCTGGGGATATATCACATATGCAGACACCAAACCCAGACACTATTTCAGATGCCAATAAGTGCTTGCTGACAGGAGCCTGATAAGGATGTCTTCTGAGACACTTAGCCAGAGCCTGACCAGTTTAATATAGATGCCTACAGCCAACCATCGGACTGAGCAGGGGGAAAAATGGAGGAGTTACTGGAAGGACTGAAGTTGAAGGGGTTTCCAGCCCCATAGAAAGAACAACAATATCAACCAACCAGACACATCAGAGCTCCAGAGGACTAAACCAACCAAAGAATACACATGGAGGGACCTATGACTCCAGCTGCATATGTATCAGATGATGGCCTTATCTGGCATCAAAGGGAGGGGAAGCCCCTTTTTTCCTGTGAAGGCTTGGTGCCCCAAGCATAGGGGAATGCTAAGGCAGTGGGGCAGGAATGGGTAGGTGGGCGGGGACTACGGATGCAGGGGCGAGGGATAGAGAGTTTTCGGGGAGGAAACTGAGAAGGGGGATAACATTTGAAATGTAAATAAACAAAATAACCAATACAAATTTAAAAAAAAAACAATTTAGAACCATATTGAGAGAGAACTTGAATTTCTCATGGTTCAGTTTGAGTTTATCTATTTTTGAACATACTATGTACATTTCATTTAAATTTCAATCCTACCACCTAAACTTATATGCATACCTTCAAGATTTGAAACATCATTTTCAATACCCTGAATCCATTGCCCTGAATATTGCTGATTAGTTCATATTTCTTTTTAAAATCTTTTCTACAAAGAAAGTATCACGGTTCCTGAACAATGGAAAAATCTAGCTAATTGTCTTCATTAGACTCAATTTACTTCCATGTACCTTAGTCAATATAAAGGACATGCTTCATTTTGAAATGAACACAGGGATAAACTTAGATAAGGAATTCGTACAGAATAAAGTGTGGTTCTTGTTTGGTTGTTTTTGCTTTTTCAATGTCTAGTCGCCCTAAGATGACTTCCTAAAGTATTTATGTGGCACCTTGCCCTTTCTGTTTGTTAGTGCTTTTGTACTCTAAAAGTACAATTAAGGTCTATTTTATTTTTATGTATTTTAAGCTCACAGAGAGAGTGCTTTCTCCCTCTTTCCTAATGTTGACATTAATTTCCGTATAAAATACATTCTTTCTTTAAAAGCTCCACTGAGAAAGACATTTACATCCGTTCACTACTCACACTTATTTCAGCATTAAAATTCCTTAAATTACCCTTTGTGCTATTTTGCTGATGACCCTTACAAGTTTGTAAACAAATACATTTGTTTTCTATGTGTTTATGTTTTTGCCTTCTGAACAGAGTGAAAATGACCCTAGAATCTTTATCGTATTCTCAACAGGCTTTGATGATACAATTAAAATACAAAGTAACCAGAAGTTAAATTATCAATAAGAGCCATTTATTTTGCATTTTTATTTTAAAGAATACTTAAGAGAATTGTGATGAATTAGCAGTGACAAACTACTTGCAGGCTGATTTTGTGTGGAGAGTTTAATTAAACATTGCAGCTGTTTATCTCTATGGTGATTAAATTTTCATATGTAAATTACATGTATTAAGATCAAGATACTTATGTAAATGTCATTTGCCTTAATGTTTTGTGTTACCATTATTAGTCATCAGCTTATAATCTTCTTGTATCACAATCTTTTGTCATGTGATGCATTGCTAAGACTAGTCGATTTAGATGGTAGGAATAATCAAGTTTATTCTGTATTTTTATCTACAACCTAAAGTTTATCATGCAAATTAAATATATTATAGAAAAGAAAAATCTAAAGCATCTAGGAGAAACAGCTGTCTTCATTCAAATTCCATTTCATAAAGAATGTGTTTTCCTACCTAAATATACATAAACAGGCTGTTATAAAAATACCAACAAACAAAAACAATAATTGTGTTTCCCAGAAATGCAGAATGTGTAGACAGGAGTATCACATATAGCACTGCATGTGTTTTCAGAGCTGGTGGTTATCAGTGGGACATTGTAGTCAGCTAAAATCACTTTGCATGGTTCCATGCATCAATCTCCTGGGCTTTTGCTTTCATTCCCTAGAGAAAGGGAAAGGACTACCCAAAGTAAGATTTGAGATCCTGTTGCTGAAGAAACCACACACTTCAAGCACAGTCCTGGGAGGAATTGTGATGGGATTGATTTGAAAGTCTCTTATCTGATGTCTACCTCAAATAGTATAGGAAGGTGCTATGCAAGCTTCCAAGAAAGAAATCAGTAGTTCTACCTGGATGTTAAGCCTGACAATCACAATAATCAACCCAGTAAGATGTCACCAGTGGTGCAATAGTGATATTTATATCTTAGGTTTAACTCACAAATGTTGAATTGCACTAAAGGTGTGCTCAGTACAAGGGCATTTATTATTGTATAGAAAACCCAGCCAAGTACCTATGAATGAATGAATGAATGAATAGCTCATAGATCCTAGATGAGAACTGTAACTATGATTTTTCTAAGTCAATGCCATTGTAACTGTATTTTAAACACTTATCCTTGTACTCAAAGATGAGCCTAGCTCTCACCTCTTATCAAACAAGCTTCTTCCCTGAACAGACGAAAACTAAGCAGACATTCACAACTGTTCAAAATGAAGACAACAAATGACAAGAGGGTTCACAGACACAAATAATATATCTCTAATACAGCATCAACACCTATGGCTTGGTGAGTGTTATAGGAGAACAGATGGAAAGAGTGTAAGAGCCAGGGGACAAAAATGCCTAATGTTAGAGGGCTTCTAGACATGACTGGGAAGCAACACCCATGAAATCACAATAGTGTAATTACCTAAAGAAGCCTGAATACTGACCAAAGCAGTTAATATGCCAAAGGGGGATGGAAATGTCCATCAGGCCCATGCCTACAGGAATCTATTGTGTAATCAATTCTGAATGAGGAATGATCAGTTTTCTCCAATGACAGGATGCTTGATGGGTTATCCACGCCTGTGTGTGTGTGTGTGTGTGTGTGTGTGTGTGTGTGTGTGTGTGTGTGCAAAACAATTTACAGGCTCACAGTCAGTCTAATATCTTCCCAATTTACCATCTTCCCAAACTCTTTTTCACTTTCTTCAGTGCTATTGTTTGAATGTGTTTCTTCCATTGGTTCCTGTTCTAGAATCTGAGTGTGGAAAGTGGAGGAATATTTAAGAGTTGCCTCAAAATGGACTAATTATGTCATAAGAATTGTTTTTGCAAGGGAATAATGAGCCATTTATGAAATTTTGGTTAGTTCTTTTGACAGCATCTTATAATGAACATTCACTCCCTGAGTTTGGTTTTTTATATGTACTGCTTCCTTTTCTACTTATCCCAATGTTGTGGCCCAACCAAGTGTCTCAACATTAGCACTACGCTGTTTAATATCTAAGCCTATAGACTAATCAATCAATCCTGCTATAAAAGTAACTATACAAATGCTTCTTAACAACAGATAATGGCCTGATATAATCAAGATCCTCACTTATGGATCATAAATGAAAACCCCAGCATTCATGTCATGACTACCTGTCATGATGCTTAGTTTTTTTGGTCATTATTTGGAACTTATGGATTATGAAATAATGTTATTTATTTTGCCATTCAGGTATCAGAAAGACCATCTTGAATGCTGTTGGTGGATGAAAACAGGCATTGCAAACTGTTGAGGGAACATAATACCCAGAAGAATCACAATAATAGCTGTCAAGAAGATAATACCAATGACTGCAACAAGTTCCCTAAAAATTCTTTAGAATTCAAAAGAACAACAACAAAAATGATAATAATCAACAAGGAGGGTGAGCAAAATCAATAGTCAAGGGATAAGACAAACTATTAACTCAGGCTCTGAGATCAAACTCTAGGTAATAAATACAGTGACTAGATTTGGAATTAAACAATATTTTCTTAGTGGAATGAGAATAGTAGTCATAACATAGAAACAGATGTGGTTTGCAATAGCTTATCTGTGGCAGATGTGTTAGTCATCTACAGGAACTTACTTGTAGTTCACCTAGCAGCAACAGACATTGGGGTTATCTTGTGAAATTTATACCAATCATCCTGCTTCAAGTTGGTTGAGCTGAGGAAAACTGCACCTTTTTCTTATCATTATTACTGATAAGTAATAATGCCTACATAAGGCAATTATGTAGAAGAAATGGTAAATATTGGGTTGGAAAATCTCATCCAGGTATCATTTTTCTTATGACTATGACAAAATTCCAGATAGAAATAACTTAAGAAAGACAAGATTTTATGTTTACTTATTTATATATTTTATGCATTATTTTATTTATTTGTTTATTTACATTTCAAAAGTTGTCCTCCTTATTCTCCTATCCTCATCCCCATCCCCTTTGCCTATAAGAGGCTGCTTCCAGGCCCATCTACTCACTCCCACCTCACCCCTCTAGCATCCCCTTTGCTGAGGCAACAAGCTTGATAGTGCCAAGCACCACCCCTTCCACTGATACCATATAAGGCAGTCCTCTACTACATATGTAGTGGGAGCCATGGGCACATTCATGTATAATTTTTGGTTGGTAGTTTATTTCCTGGGAGCTCTGAGGTGTCTGGTTAGTTGATATATTGTTGTTCTTATGGGGTTGTAATCCCCTTCAACTCCTTCAGTCCTTCCCATAAATATTCCATTGGCATCCCTAGGCTCAGTCCAATGGGTGGCTGTGAGTATCTACATCTATCTTAGTCAGGTGCTGGCAGAGCCTCTCAGAGGACAGCTATACCAGGCTCCTGTCTACAAACACTTCTTAGCATCAGCAATAGTGTCATGGTTTGGTGTCTATCTCTGGGATGGATACCAAGGAAGGGTGGCCTCTGGATGGCCTTTCCTTCATTCTTTGCTCCATTTTTTGTTCCTGAGTTTCCTTTAGACAGGAATAATTCTGGGTTAAAGGTTTTAAGATTGGTGGATGGGCCAGTCAGTTGGGGGGCTATGTCTATCTACTGGAGATGGTCTCTTCAGGTTCGATCTCCCTGTTGTTGGGTATTTTGGCTAATGTCATCCACTTTGGGTCTTGGGAGTCTCTTGCATCCCAGGTGTCTGAGAATTTCTAGAGGTTCCCCCTATTCCCCACCCTTACTACTTCATATTTTTATTCATTCTCCTGGCCCTTTTGACTTCTCTCCTGTCTCATCACGTACCTGTTCCTGCCCCCTTTTTCTTTTCTCCTTCTCTCCCTCCCTCAGGTCCCTCCCTCCCTCTGCCTCCAAGGATAATTTTGTTACACCTTCTAAGTGGGACTGAAGCATCCATGCTTTGGCGTTCTTTCTAGTTAAGCTTCATATGGTATGTCAGTTGTACAGTACATATTCTGAACTTTGGGACTAATATCCACTTATCAATGAATATATTGAGTACTACATATGTCCTTTTGGGTCTGGGTTACTTCACTCAGAATAATATTTTCTAGTCCCATCCATTTACCTGCAAAATTTGTGAAGTCGTCATTTTTAATTGCTAAGTAGTATTCCATTGTGCAAATGTATCACAATTTTCTGTATCTCTTATCAGCAAATGTGGTTTCTAATTGTGGGACTGGGTTACATTCAATTGAGGTTTTACCAAAAGGGTTATGTGGAAATCCTCAAACATTCCAGACTGTTGCTAAGAATGGACTGGTCTCTAGAAACTGTGACTGTGGGACCCCAAGCACCCTCACAACTCATTGAACATTGAGAAGTCAAGCTCATGCCTACATGGAGCCTGCATCCCTATGTTCTACAGCCTTTGGAACAGGAAGATACTCTGCAGTATACTGAATGAGAATCATAAACATCAACCCAGCTGCAAGACCCTTGACCTATAATCTCTCTTCCCTACAAGATATGCAAGTATAGTGGTGGCTCAGAACTTGTGCGAATAGCCAGAAAATTTATTTGACGTAAGCCCAGCTCCATAAGATAGAACTCATACCTTATATTGATTGGATAATCAAGAACTAAAAACTAGGTAGTCCAGAGACCAAGTAAAAACCAAACACCTTTTTAAAAAGTGTAAATAAAATGATACTTAATGATATTTTGATATAATCACAGATCATTGACCTATTTAGTTATCCTCAGAGAAGCTTTCTCCTGCAGCAGACAGGAACAGATACAGAGACCCACAACCAGAAGTTACTTGGAAAGAGAGTCCTTGGAAGATAAAGGTCTAAATAGTATATCTCCATCAAATTCCTAAACTCAGAATTCAGGGAACCCTCATGGAGGAGGAGGCAGAAAGAGTGTAAGAGTCAGAAGAGATTGAAGAAACCAGAACAAGGCCTTGTAAATCAACTGAGCAAGGCTCATATAAACTTACAGAGACTGGTGCAGTAAGCACAGGGCCTATACTGTTCTGTAACACTCCCTCCTATTATACGTTATAGTTTTCAGTTTAGTACTTTTATGGTAATCCTAGATTTGTGAACAAGTGAGTTTCTAACTCTTCCATCTGTCCTTGAAGATCTTGTACTTCTCCTGGGTTACCTTGTCCAGCCTCGGTGGGATATTTATTTCTTATGTCATTGATTTTATTTTGTTGTGCTTAGTTGTTTGCCTTAGAAGCCTGCTTTTGTCCAGTGAGAAACAGAAAGGGAGTGTATCTGGGGAGAACAGGGTTGGGGAGGGACTGGAAAGACTGGAGGAAGGCGAAATTATAAGCAATGTATATACTATGAGAAAATAATCCATTTTGAATAAAAGGAAAAAGATTTTTTTAAAAAAAGGAAATTCACTCATTGGTTTATTCAGCGAATTATCTATTAAACTGAATTCTATATCTAGACAAATTAATAATAAAATATCCCCAAAACCAATGATTGTTTAAAGAATGTAATGCAAGTTTTAGAACATGTTTGATATCATATTTATATGTGAATAAAGGCTAATAAATTTCAATGCTCTTTTCACAGATTATGTATAAACCTGTATCAAATAAGCCTAATTATTTTAACATTTGTAATAAGGAACAGTGTTTAAAGAGCATTTGATGCTCTTACAAAGGACCTGTGTTCAGTTCCCATGCTGGCTTCATAACTACCCTTAACACTAATTTCAGGGAATCTGATGCCCTCATATTCCTCTGCAGGATCCAGGTGTGTACATGGTATACATGTATACATCTATGAGGCAAAAACACTCAAACACATAAAATGAAATAAATTTAAATAAATATTTAAGTGATGAAGTGGTTGCAGACATTGCAAAAGCTCATCTGGAAATTCTCAAAATTAATTTTGGGTTAAAAGATAAATTTGATTTCCAATTTTTTTTGAAATAGCTAATTAATTATTTGAAAATATGATTGAGTATGATCACAAGTCACTTTAAACACTGCAAAGACACATTTAAAACAACTTAATTCTTTAATTTTTTATTAATCACTCTATTCATTTATATCTTAAATGATATCCCCCTTCCAAGTTACCACTCCACAAACCCCCCATCCCACATATACCCTCTCCCCCTCCACTTTGCCTCTATAAAAGCTTCTCCACCCACCCACCCTCTCCCGCCCCACTGCTCCAGCATCCCCCTACTCTGAGGCATCAAACCTCCACAGGACCAAGAGCCTGCACTCCTATTGATGTCAGACAAGGCTCTCCTTTGCTACATTTCTGTCTGGAGCCATGGATCCCTCCCTGTACACTCCTTTGTTGGTGGTCTAATTTCTGGGAGCCCTGGGTGCTTCTTCAAGCCATCATTGTTCTTCCTATGGGGTTGCAATCCCCTCTGCTCCTCCAGTCCTTCCACCAGCACCCCCACCAGGGTACCTGAGCTCAGTCTGATGGTTGGCTACAAGCATCCATACCTGCGTTGGTCAGTTGCTGGCAGAACCTCCCAAGGAACAGCTACACCAGGTTCCTGTCAGCAAGCACATCTTGGCAATAGCAACAGAGTCGAGGTTCAGTGTCTGCAGATAGGATGGATCTTCAGGTGGGGCAGTCACCAGATGGCCTTTCCTTTATTCTCTGCTCCATTTTTTTGTCCCTGTCTTTACTTTTGACAGGAACATTTCTGGGTTAAAAACTTTGAGATGGGTGGGTGGCCCCATCCCTTGACTGGGGGCCATTCCTATCTACTGGAGGTGTTCTCTACAGGTTCTATATCCCCTTTGCTGCACATTTTGGTTAAAGACATCCACATTGGGTCCTGGAAGCCTCTCGCTTCTCTGGTGTCTGAGACCCTCCAGTGGCTAGCCCCCAGTTCTTTATCCCCCACTGCTACATATTTTTATTAGATTTCTTGACCTTCTGTACATCTCTCCTGTCCACTCTAGTACCTCATACTGTCCCCTTTATTTCCTCTCCATCCACTTTCCCACCCAGATCCTCCCTTCCCTCCACCCCCAGTGATTATCCTGTCACCCCCTCAATGCAGGACTGAAGCATCCACACCCTGGTCTTCCTTCCTCCTAAGCTCTACATGGTCTATAGATTGTATCATGGAGCATTATGAGCTTTTGGGCTAATATCTGCTTATCAGTGAGTGCATACCATGTGAGTTGTTTTGTGATTGGGTTACCTCACTCAGGATGATATTTTCTAGTTCCATCCATTTGCCTAAAAAATTTATGAAGTCATTGATTTTAATAGCTGAGTAGTACTCCATTGTGTAAATGTACCACACTTCTTGTATCCATTCCTCTGTTGAGGGACATCTGAGTTGTTTCCATCTCCTGGCTATTATACGTAAGGCTGCTATGAACATAGTGGAGAATTTGTCCTTGTTTATATATTGAAGCATCTTTTGGGTATATGCCCAGAGTGGTATAGCTATGTCCTCAGGTAGAATTATTTCTAATTTCCAAACCTCCAGACTGATTTCCAGAGTGGTTCTACCAACTTGCAATCCCACCAGAAATGGAGGAGTGTTCTTCTTTCTCCACATCCTCGCCAGCATCTACTGTCACTTGAATTTTTGATTTTAGCTATTTTGACTGGTGTGAGGTGGAATCTCAGGGCCTTTTTGTTTTGCATTTCCCTGATGAATAAGGATGTTGAACATTTCTTTAGGTGCTTCTCATTCATTTGTGAGTCCTCAGTTGAGAATTCTTTTGTTAGCTCTGTACTGCATTTTTAATAGGGTTATTTGGTTCAGTGGATTCTAACTTCTTGAGTTCTTTGTATATATTGGATATAATCCCTCTATCAGATGTAGGGTTGGTAAAGATCTTTACCAAATTTATGGGTAGTTCTTTTAACAATGATAATGATAATAATAATAATAATAATAATAATAATAATAATAATAATAGTGTTTTCTTCAATAACCAAATACCAGAGAAAGATATCATAATAACAGTAAACTAGTTTGAAAAATAATGAAATTGGTTACCAAAGCAAAAGCCTTAGAGAAGTTTACACCAAAAGGAAACTATATATAAAGGAACATTATTATTTTAACAAGACAGAGTGACATTTTATTTTGAATCAATTAATATACTTTGATATTAACACTTGATTAAATAATTCTTAAAGGCAAATTTATTTAAACCTTACCCAGCAAGCCAAACAAAGAGCCCTTTCCACAAAATTTCCGCAAATTTTCTTAGGTTATTTCCTATTGGTTTTATTTTTTATTAGGGATCATCAAGATATTCTGCTTAAAAGAAATACATGTTATATAACATTTATATGGTATATATGTAAATATATATACATACATATGTATAAAACCATTAGCTTAAAAATAGAAAAACCAATATTCCCTGTAACTTATATAACCAACTACATCACATGTCATTGTGTATGAATTATTCTTCTAATTCCTTTTTGTTGCTTTAATTACATTTTGTATATTAGAGTTCCTAAATTGTAGCAAATTCTTTTTTCTTAGAAAACTAAACAATGAGCTCTTAGGAGTTTCTTCCTCCTATTGGGTTGCCTTGTTCAGCCTTGATATGAGGGCTTTTGCTTTGTCTTACTGTATTTTGTTTTGTTGTGTTTAGGTGTTATCACTTGTAGGCCTGGCTCTTTCTGAAGGAAACTATGGCAGTGTGGATCTGGGGCAAAGGGGAGGTGGAGGTGGCTGGGAGTAGTGGAGGGAGGGAAACTGTGATCTGGATTGTTTAGTATGAAACAAAAGTCTATTTTCAATAAAAATTAAAGTAAAATAAGCAATTGTGATCTGTCACATAAGCATTCTGTCTGTTGGAAAATCTACAAATACATCGTTTCATAATTTCCTGGATCAAGTTCTTCCCCATGTTACAAGTGTTTTTAAGCTATTCTGTAATAATTCAAAAATAGATATGCTTGAGCTCATGTTCAGTAATTAATAATTCAATGTTTTTCTATGTTTTATTTGATTTGGAAATGAACTAATTGTTCAGTGAATATCCATTATTTATCATAGCAAAATTCAAAGGATGTAAAAAGATATTTAGTAAGCTATTTTTAAGTTTAATTGTAAAAAATATAATTATGTTTGGAAAGTATACTCAGGAGCCATTTTGCTTCTGACATTTATTTAAATCACTTCCTCTTAACAATTGTTTGGATTACTCATGAAGATTTTATGAGCTATTAGACAAAGCTAGTTATCATCTCAAAGGCTGCTTAAAAGTGTTTTAATAGAATGTCCACAGCAGTAATGCAAAAGACAAAGATGTTAAACAATCGAATACTCGTGCCGTTTAGTTCTACAGCTGGGCTGAGTTCTTGTTATTTCTTTGAGCACTTATTTTGTAGCTTTGCAATCTTAAACATTAAGTCATGATAATACAATTATCTGAGCAGTAATTTTACTTAGGTGACAAAGCACTTCCCATTTTATTCAATTTTGGTAACTTGAAATGCCGTCTTAAATTAAATTGGCATAATTAAAGTAGTATTCATTCATCATAGGTGATCCCAGTTTGTGTGAGTTTTGACTCCACATTTTTTTGTATATATTTGAGTGTTGTGGAGAAGGGTCAATTTATATAGACATGAATTTGCTTAAAACCAGTTAATTAGAGCTCTTCAACAAATTTTGGAAGTGAAACACATCACACATACACAAAGTGAACATGTATATTCATAAAACCACAAAGGATATTTGAGAATCTTTGTTCTTAATTTTAGCTTCGTGCAATAAAATGATGCCTAACAATTTGTGCTACACTCATTAATCAGCACCTTACTCAGCTATCATCAGAGAAGCTTCTGCCTACAATAAATGGGAACAAAGTCAGAGACCCACACCCAGATAATGTGCAGAGTGGAGCACTTTGAGTACCTTGAAATACTCAGTTCTGGATTGGATGTCTCCATCAAATTCTTCCACTAAGAGATCAGGCAATCCAAAGGAAGAGGAGGCAGATTTTTTTTTAAGAGCTGGAGGGAATGAAAGACACAAAGAAAGTAAGACCTTTTAAACATAGAAGGACCACTGAATATATGAATTTACAGAGATTGTGGTAGCATATACACTAACTACATGTGAGTGGGAGGGTAAAGAAAGAGGGTCTTGGTGGGATTGAGTGAGGGGAACAGTAATTAGAATATACTCTATGAAAAATATCCATTTCCAATAAAAGAAAAATAGAGGAGAACAAAGTAAAAAGAAAAAGAGAAAGAAAGTTGTGCTTTATCACATTGAATTAATTAAATTCATTACATAAGTTCCGTAGGCATTGTGATTTAACTCTCTTAAATATAAACTTTTAACAAAATTTAGGTAAGACAGTATGCAAGTTCATATTATCATGCATCCAAAAATATCACTCTATCTCATACTTACATAGAAAAATTGCTCTTATTTTTAATAAAAATATATATAATAAGGAATATAAAAAGAGGAATGGCTATCCTAGGTTGGTTTGTAAGGGATTTCTTGCTTTGGTGAACTCAGGTGGGAAGACCCACCCAGTCTGTGAATGGTGTCACTGTTTACCTATGCTGCAGAGTGAATGAAAATGAGTTGGTTAGTACAACACAAGGATGTGATGTGATCAATTACTTCAAGTCCCTGCTACCTTGACTTCCTTTCAGTGATGGACCATAACCTGGAATTGTGACATGAGTAAACCTTTTTTCTCCAAAGTTGCTTTGGTTGGAATAGTTTATAATAGTTGATAATAAAGAATGAAACTAGAGACTCTTTAGGATTTATTGCAACATATTTCAGGCATTATAATGGATTTCTTGTATTTTTTCGTTGATGTGACTTTTGTTCATCTGTTTTCTAAGGACTTATTTATGTTATGTGAGTACACCATTGTTGTCTTCTGACTTATCAGAAGAGGGCACCAGATCCTATTATAGGACCATGTGGTTGATGGGAATTGAAATCAAGACCTCTGGAAGAGCAGTCAGTACTTTTAACCACTGAGCCATCTCTAGCCTCTGTCTGTTTTCTAACTTGTATTTTATTAATAAATACTATTTATCCTCAACTAGCCAGTATTAGTTTTAGAATATTACATTATTCTTATGGACTTACTTCTCATTCATAAATATTAACCTAAAAATGTTTAACTTATATTTATTTGATTATCCCTTCCCCTTGATCAGTAATATTTATGGAGTCTGTTTTAGTGTTCCAGTCTTTCATCATCTCATCTTCAGCTCAGTGTTCCATAATCTATTTTGTGCCCTCAATATTAGTTCTTGTGACTAGTATATTATTTCAATTTGTTTCATAATATTTGTATAAAATCAGTGTTACTTAAGAATACAAGCCAGGCATTGGTGGCACACACCTTTAATCCCAGCACTTGGGAGGCAGAGGTAGGTGGATTTCTGAGTTTGAGGCCAGCCTGGTCTACAGAGTGAGTTCCAGGACAGTCAGGGTTACACAGAGAAACCCTGTCTTGAAAAATCCAAAAATAAATAAATAAATAAATACAAATAAGTTACACTGACAAATAGAAGTATAAATTAATATCTATAGATTTACAAAAGATAGTTATACTTTTAGAAAAATATATTCTGGTTTTATATGCAAAATATTTACACATTCATGCATACATTTCTCACAAGAACAATTCATTTCTTTAAAAGTTTATTTTCTTTCTATTCACACATGTATTCTTTTAGAGCGTAACATTTTTCTACTCGTTTTTTCACTTTCTGTTCTTAAGACATTTACTCTCAAGTAAACATATTCCTAATTGTTTAAATATTTTAAAATTATCTTATCTTTACTGGTTTCTCTATCACTTAACATGTCTAGGAGACTACATTTAGCTAACTTATACTTGGGTTTATTAAAAATAAATTTTCCAGTCAATGATCAAGTAATAACCCTCACAATTCTTTTATTTTATTCTTCCCCAATCACTCTATAACTTCTCCACGGACTTCTATTAGAATTGTACTTAATATTTGCATGAATTATAAAAGTCTCTTTATTTCAATATTTATAAATTTTGCTTATTAAAATAGGATTATTTTCTAATAAACTTGTATATGTTTCTAATTCTTATTTCAATAACCCACTTATTTTTTAATCAATTGTCTTTTATGTTCCTTTTCATAGTTACATAATTTTCTCATAATTTCCTTACCTCAAGCCTGCCAATTTCATAATCTCATATCTGTTACATAATCTCATACCTATGATAGTTACTCTTCCCTGTTAATACTTCTTAGTTAGGGTTTTACTGTTGTGAACAGACACCATGACCAATGCAAGTCTTAAAAAGAATAATATTTAAATGGGGCTGGATTACAGGTTCAGAGGTTCAGTCCAGTATCATCATGGTGGGAACATGGCATCATCTACTAAAGTATGGCACAGGCAGGGTTGAGAGTTCTACATCTTGATCTGAAGGCTGCTAAGAGTGTTTCACAGACAGCTAGGAGGAGGTCTCATTGTTTACCTCCACAATGACAGACTTCCTTCTCCAAGACACACCTATTCCAACAAGGTCACACCTTCTAATAGTGCCACTCCCTGGGCCAAGCATGTTCAAACAACCACGGTATTTCTCCGTTGGAAGTCTTCTAGGCAATATACCATTGGGTGTGTATGGAAGTTCTAGTAGGACCTTCTGAGGAAGAAAGACTCAGCCTGAATGTGAGTTCTCAAAGCATAGACTCAAATCCCAGATTGAATAATCAAGTGAAAAGGGAGGCAGTCTGTAAAGTACCAGTGTTTGTGCCTCCCTCCTCCATAACTGTGGAGTATATGGTCATATTCCTCCCATTGTGACTTCTCTACCTTTGTTCTGTGAACCAATTAAGTTCTTTACATACAGTTATTTTTTCTCAGTTATTTGATCACAGCAATTGGATAAGTAAATAATAGATGTACAGTTTTTTTTTTAATATCTTCTCAGAAGGAAAGCTGCATCTCTTCCACACTGCAAGTACTCCTTCCACACTCATTTGCTATTTTAAATTATACTTAGGATTATAAGTAGGATGTTAAAAGTATAAATAATGAAATAATTTACATGTTAAAAACTAATTTTTAGAGAGAGCTTTTGTGAGAATCAATATCAGATTTTTAGATTAACATTCAAGGTTGCCACGCATTCTTTACTCATAACTTACTGTACATCCATCGTGCTGCTTTCATACGTGTGCTGTGCTTTCCTCCCCTACTGCTGGCCTCCATGTTCCCTCCAAATGAGTGGCTCCATTTCTTTTACCAACAAGTCCTCAGTTCTATTTTATTTTTAAATTGAATTAGTATATATATTTTATACAGAAATGAAAATTTTAAAGCAGAGAAAAAGATATTCACCATTTCTACATCCATTTGAATATCTCATGCTAATGAAACACTTATTTCATTATCCTGTATTTCATACCATAATTTCTATTGTTATCTTTCTTTGAATATGAAAAATATATTAGATACTACAGATATTAAAAACAAGAAAGATATAATCACAGTCAACTAACACTACCATGATTATTAGACACTTTCTCTTATCAATTTTCCCCATAGGGCATCTACTTAACTATGGTTACAACTTTATAAATCAAGTTTTAAAAATCAGTTTCTGTATAGAAACGGAGTTCCAGTTATTAATGAAGTTGACTTGTATGTGGCAAACTTAAAATTTAATACATCTCAAATTGTAAAGATGCTCAATTTAAACTATTTGTGTAAAGAGGTTAAATATAAGACAATTAGTTCTAACGATTGTTTGTTTAACCAATTTATAATTTATACACCATGAATCACATAATCCTTATATACATGCATGCATAGCATGTTTTATATTTGAAACAATTATTTACTGTTCTCTTAGTCATTGCTTTATTTCTGTACAGAGGAACCACTACAAGGAAACTTTTTAAAAAATTTTTTTACTGATTTTTTAATTTACATTTCAAATGTTACTCCCCTTCCCAGTTTCCCCTCTGCAAACCCTCTACCCCACCCCCTTCCCCAACTTCTATGAGGGTGCTCTCCCACCCACCCACTCACCCACCCCTCCTTCATTGCCCTAGCATTCCCCTATGCTGAAGCATCAAGCTTTTTCAGGACCAAGAGCCTCCCTTCTCATTGATGCCAGATAAGGCCATTCTCTGCTACATATGCAACTGGAGCCATGGGTCCCTTCTTTGCTTGGTAGTTTAGTCCCTGGGAGTTTAGTCCCTGGGACCTCTGGGAGGGGGCCTGGTTGGTTGATATTTTTCTTCAACTCCTTCAGTCCTTCTCCTAACTCCTTCATTGGTATCCCTGTATTCTGTCCAATGGTTGACTGAAAACATCTACATCTGTATCAGTAAGGTTCTGGCAGATCCTCTCATGAGACAGCTGTATAATGCTCCTTTTATCAAGCACTTCTTGGCATCAACAATAGGGAATGGGTTTGGTGTCTGCATATGGGATGAATCCCCAGATGGGGCCTTTCCTTCAGACTCTGTTCCACTCTTTGTCCCTGTCTTTCCTTTAGACAGGAGCAATTCTGGGTTAAAATTCTTCAGAAGGGTGGATAGCCCCATGCCTCAACCAGGAGTCATGCCAGGTTCCCTCTCCACTTTGTTGGGTATTTCAGCAAATGTCATCCCCCTTGAGTCTGGCAGCTTCTTGCTTTCCTGTCATCTGGGACTTTCTGTTGGCTACCCTGATCCCCAGACTCCACTGTTACACAGTTCTGTTTAATTTCCTGACCCTCTGTATATCTCCCCATCTCCTCCCATAACTGAACCTGCCCCCCTTTTTTTTCTTCTCACCCTTCTCTCTTCCTCCCACCCTTTACCCCCCATGATTATTTTGTTCCCCTCTTCTAAGTAGGACTGGAGCATCCACACCTTAGTCTTCCTCCTTCTTGAGCTTCATATGGTCTGTGAGTTGTATCATGGCTATTCCGAGCTTTTTTCCATATCCACTTACTGTGTACTCCCTCCCCTCTGTTCTGATGCTGTTCTGAAAGCTAAAGAATTCCATGACAGGCCCTGGGCTGAGGCTGCCCACCTGTGGTGCAAAATGCTGACATTGCAGTTCCGGAGATCAAAGGACTGGTACTTAGCTAACTTCTGCCAGAACTCCCTCTTGAAGTTCCTGCTGTAAACAGAGTTCGAGACACTATGTCTGTTATCTTGTTTATGTTAAAAGTTTGATTGTTGTGGTTTCGTTTTTGCCTTTTACTATATAAACACATTGCACCCGAAGTAAAGCACATTTGATACATTGATACATTTTGATACTTGATACATTTTCTTGGTGTCAGTCCTTCTTTGTTTCCCCACCTGCTTATTTCCACAGGTCCAGTTCATCTCCAGTCCAAAGTGATCCACTATCGTGTAGGGTCTGCGGGCAGACTCTACAACTTAACATTGAGTACATACCATGTGTGGTTTTTTGTGCCTGAGTTACCTCACTCAGGATAATATTTTCTAGTTCTACCCATTTGCCTAAGAATTTCATGAAGTCGTTTTTAATAGCTGAGTAATACTCCATTGTGTAAATGTACCACATATTCTGTACCCATTCCTCTGTTCAGGGACATCTGGTTTTTTTCCAGCTACCGGCTATTATAAATAAGGCTGCATGTGTCCTTGTTATAAGTTGGAGCATCTTTTGGGTTTATGCCTAGGATAGAGAGAAAACATTTGACTGGAGCTGGCTTACAATTCATATGTTTTGCCACAAGAAACATGGCAGCAGGATAGCAGAAAAGGTGCTGGAGAAGGATCTTAAAGTTCTTCATAGAAATTTGCAAGTAACAGGAAACAGAGAGCCACTGAGCCTGGTTTGAGCATTTAAAACAGCAAAGCGCCACCGCCCCCCCCCCAAGTGACACACCTACTCAAACAAGAACACATCTCCTAATCCCTCTCAAGTAGTACTACTCCCTAATGAGCAATCTTTCAAATGTATGAGCTTATTGGGTCATTCCTATTCAAACCACCACAACTATACTCTTATTTCAGTAGTAATCATAAATCAGTTAAGTACTGATTCTTTGTTTTGTTTTAACGAAGTCATACAAGTGTCTTGCCATTTTTTATTATTTTATTTCAAATGATCAAATACAGAGATCATGGCATCTCTATCATGAAAATATCTACTTTCAAAAAATAGCAATTTGAGTATTTCCAAAGAGTAATTGTAATGTTAATTTTAATGACATAAACAAATGACTACTGAGAAACATCTACATTATTGTGTGAGTCTAAATGAAATTAAGATTAATATCAGTCATGTATATAGCTTGGGTTGGTGCGTGTATCTTCATAATTTATACTCTTTTTAATGAGGTTGATATAATTAAGCACCAGGGAAAGTGCTAGATACAAATGCTTCAAAATTTATATTTGATAAAAAGACTGATGAAAACTAAAACACAGTAGTGTATGTATAGACTTATGTAGATTCTTGTAAATTATTTCTCATGCTTTAGTTTCTTTACAAATATTAATATGTAGGTATATTTGTGGTGATTTTTTTCAATTACAATTAAAACTAAGTTGATTTAAATTTTATTCATTATACACTCATTCTATTAATTGTTTTTGCTGATTTGTGAGAAGTATAACAATGCAAGTTAAGGATAATTTCAGATACTTCCCAATTACCAAAGGTTAATTAGAATTTTCAAGATAACAAATCCAACAAAATGTTCCTAGTAGAAAAAGTTTAACTACATTTAGTCAGAAAACCAAAAAAAGGGCCAATTCTGTAAACTGGTTTTTGCTACATTAATAATTTCTCTGGATAGTCAAATTAAATAGTTATATCCTTACAAAGTATTGAAGAGATATTTTTCTTTGTTTGTATTCCTAAACATGGATCATTTGTTTTCTACATGTATGTTAATAATTAGTCTTTTAAAAGTACAAGATAGATAGTCTAGTATTTAATAACAAAGTATTTTTGGAGATGGTCTTGTAAATGATAGTGATTTCTGAAAGACTAGGTTGTTCATAGCAAAAAGCCAGCCAGAAATTAGTAAGCTTCTTCCAGAGGGACAGCCTGGATCCCCAGGACTGGTTGCTTCATCTACTCTGCTGCCACAGAAAGGGAATTAATGTCTACGATTCTAGTGTCTTCACTTTTAAAGTAGGAAAATAATACATATTTTCTAGCCATACTATGACAGCAAAGAAAAATAAAGCAGACACAAACTGCACTTAGAAATCAAACAGACCAAATTATAGTGACAGACATTAGACATAAAAATAACTTTTAAAATCCTGGTTCAGAACAGTAAAGTTCTAAAAGTAATATGGTGTGTTATTTTATTTACAAAATATCATATGATAATACTTTCACATAATACAGTTACATAAATGTATAAGTCTTCTTATTCATTCTTTTTATTGTTTTGCTAGAACTTTACAAAGTAGCACAGATTAGTTTAAACAATTGGAAGTTGTACTCTTACAGTTTAGGAAATGGGAAGCCCCAGCTTACCATGAAAAAAATTGTAATACAGATAATTTGTAAAAGCAAATGAATAAGAATTCTAAATTCATTACTTTTATAAATTATGTAGCAATGGTGAGTGTATAGTTTAAATCTTCATGTACTAAGGTAACTTCTTTCAAGTACCAAAAATTTAAACAATATTCCTACATTATATATTAAGGCAAAGTTTCAAGTCTAAGAGTAGTTTTACATAACATTATACCTGGTGATAGAATTATCCTTACAGAAAATTAACACTGAAAATAAAGATTTTCAAAATGTATAAAACTATTTGTTTTATACACATATACATACAACATATCTACAGCAAGAGACAATTCCTTGCAGGATAAAAATATATGACATCAGACTCTTTCCAGCCACTTTGGTTTTTTGTGTGTTTTTTGCAAAATATATCAATAACTTAATTCACAGTTCCACATGTAGAAGAAAAAGACTCAGAATAGCCAACAACCAAATTTCAGTGTACAAAATCTTGATTACTGAAGTTCAGATATTCAAAAAATTGGCCTTGTATGCATGATCTCATTTCAAGTAATTAAAGTATATGCACCAGGAGTCCACACAATTATATCAATCATTGATATCATGTACATCTTACCTTCTATAATTACATACTATGAAATTGCACAATGACAAAATAACCTAGTGTCTCCATTCTTAGAATTTGCTTATTTATTAAGCAAAAGTGTTCACAATTCTAAGATTTACTTGAAAAATTTAGTAATCAGAACAGTTTGGTATTCATGAAAGGAAATGAAAGATGACTAATACAATAGAATAAAAAGTTTAGAAAGGTGCAAATAAACATAGACTGTTTAGAAATAAATAAAGGTAATTCAATGGAGAAAAATTAGTATTTTTTAAAATGGTGTTAAAAATTAGACATTCACAGCCAGGCAGTGGTTGTGCACGCCTTTAATCCCAGCACTTGGGAGGCAGAGGCAGGTGGATTTCTGAGTTCAAGGCCAGCCTGGTCTACAGAGTGAGGTCCAGGACAGCCAGGGCTACACAAAGAAACCATGTCTCAAAAAAAATCAAAAAGAAAAAAAAAATTAGACATTCACAAAAATCAACAAATCTCATAAATATCATCTCTTTAACAAAAAGTGATTTCATCATGGAATAAACTTTAAAACACAAAAGTGTAATATTCCATAACTCAGATCAAAACCTAAAAGGACTTATTTGGAAAGGACACTTTAGATGTAGTACCAAAATCATAAATGAAGGAAATATTCATAAGTCAGAGATCATTAAAAGATGTAATGTTCTGCTTGTGAAAGATTATGCAGAGCTAGTGTTATATAGATCAATTGGTACTGTGATAGCCTAACATATCAATGCCCACCACTGAATAAACTAGGCATGGTAGTCCACAAATGTAATCCTAGTACCAGAGAGGTAGAGGCAAGAACACAAGAATTTGAACAGAAGAGCCAGCCTAAATACATGAAACCCTATGAACAGAAAAAAAGAAGAAAGAAAGAAAGAAAGAAAGAAAGAAAGAAAGAAAGAAAGAAAGAATAAAGGAAAGAAGGGAGGAAGAAAGGAAGGAACAAAAAACCAGAGGAAGGGAGAAGAGAAGGGAAGATAAAAGGAAGAGAAGGGAGAGAAGGGAAGGGAGGGAATGGAAAGGAAAGAAAGAAGGACAGAAAGAAAGAAAAAGAGAGGAGATGAAATTAAAAGAAATATAGGCACCAGGAAGAGCTAAAAGTCTTACTATCCCCCCTCTGTAGAACTCCTTTCTTCCACATACTCCATAATCCAACTCTACTTTCCTGATCTCAGTCTCTGATTCAGCCTCTGCCTCTGCCTTTGTCTCTGCCTCTGCTTCTGCTCGCCCCTCCCCTTACCCTCCCTTTCCCTCCCTCTCCACCTGCCTCTCCCTCTCTCTAGAGGATTTGGTTTAATGCTTGCATTATGGGTTCCCAAATTTGCATTAGAATCCCTCATGTGAGATGGTGAGAGTCCCTGACCCAACTGGCTTTGATTGGTAAATAAAGATACCAGTGGTTAATGGCTGGGCAGGGAGATAGAGGCAAAACTTTAGGACTCAAGGAGTCTGAGGAAGAAGTGGAATCTCCATGACAAAGAGGAATAGGAACCATCTTGGGAGATGTAGGAAGAGAACCAGACCAATATTGTAAGAGCTGGGAAGAGTGGCCCCAGGGGGATTCCCTAATTTTATCTGGGGTAGCAAAGATGGAATAAAGATTTTTTTTTAAAGATTTATTTATTTTATTTGCATGAGTACACTGTAGCTGTACAGATGGCCATGAGC